>NW_017619276.1:1260000-1650000 GCF_001879475.1 Ipomoea nil | reverse complement strand
AAACCAAGATCAAGACTCAAGATCCAACAACAGACTTGACACTATAGAACAATCATAAAGACTAGCATGCATCCTAAGAACACAAGACAAGACATAATAGAATAGTAAGCTCATAAATAGTAAATAAAGGCAACGATGGGATTCAAAGACAATCAATTAGCAAGTAATCATCAAGCACTCAATCCATCTTCCAACCTTATACCAAGTTCCAACCTTTTTACTCCTCTCCATCTTTATATCAGTTCCAACCTGTACCTCCAGGCCACCCTTATACCGCCTCCCTTAATCCTCCAGAGCAACTACATGCCCCACTCCGTAACCACTAACAAGTCCACCAACATGGTAGCTTTGAAGTATCATTCGCATGGCCCGTGCCTCTAGCACTAATACCAAGGGGTCAGCGCACATAGCTCTAACATGACACCGCGGCGCTTATACCCTAACCCAAGCCTTTAGCCAGCAAGTCTAAGGGGTGGTCCGTGCCTTTAGCATGATAACCAAGCACTCATTGTGCTTTCCGCCAACAATTCATCTCCACCAATCACAATCTCATCATCATCAGTCACATCAATCATTGCGCAATGACCACGGTACCCATCATCATTCAGTCAATCAATCACGTAATCGACAATAAAAATCAAGGCATACTAACAAACAACACACACTACACACAAATTCCTAGAACGGTACTCAAAACATCATACGAGACTCATTAACATCAAACGGGGTACAACGGGACACGGGAAAACATCAAACGGGGGAAAACGTCACGCCACGCCACCATTTTCCAGTGGGTGGGTGGTGGGAGGTGGACCACCCGTCGGCCACCCGCCGGGGGCAACCCACTTTCCAGCGGTTGGCCGGCGGGCAGGCCACTGCCCGCTGGAATACGGGCAGGCCACTGCCCGCTGGAATGCGGGCAGGCCACTGCCCGCTGGAATACGAGCAGCGGGTAGGCGGTGGGGACTCGTTCCCCCACCTACCCCCCACTGGTACAAAGGTGGATTTCCCAGTTCGGGGTTCGTTCGTAGAACCCAAAACCTTGTCCAAACACATTCTAACACGTAACAACAACATCACGAATTCAATTAACAGAGATTAAACCAAGAATCATTCCAATTATATTCAAACATGTTTCCTAAACATGCCACGACTCCACATTGGTCACATAACGGTTCAAGAGCATCCGGAACCTCAAGAACATCATAAAATCTATATGCAAAGCCCTACAGACAAGTTCTAGGCTAGACTCACCACCCGATCATGCATAAACGCACCCAAGAATTCCAAGAACATCACAACATGAGAATCACAATATAAACCCTAGGGACAAGCTCTAGACATAATTAAATACAAGATTACACACATAATCAATCACAACATCAAGATCACCAAGACTATCAAATAAACACAATATAAATCCTAGCCAAAGCTCTATTAAGATTCAATCACCGAATCACCAACACAATTGTCAAAGGAGCCAATAAATAAGATATAGCAAGGAAAATAGGTTTTGTAAGACATGGGTTACCTCTTAGCCTAACCGATTTCCCTTGGCTACTAAGGTTCTTCCGTAAGATTCTTCTCCCAATTGATGTTCCTAAGCTTGCTGGCGGGGGATTTCCTTGGCTGGATTTCCTGAGAGTATTTTCGAGTATGTAGGAGGTGAGGAAGGGTTCTATCTGCTTCCTAATCTTTTATTTATATGTTTAAGGGGAAACCTACTCAGAGTCTGAATAATAAGGCCCACTTTTCTTATTCTCTACGGGCTTAAGATTTCTAGTTCGATCAGGCAAAGGTCTACGATTCATTGAGGACCGCCTAGATTAATTATGAGAATTATAATTGCATTAAATCTCTCTTAATTATTTTAATTAGCGGAATTAATTTACTAATTTATTCGGGTTTGAAGGTCGTAACACGGGGTGTTACATTACACTTTCAGGAATGTTGTATGTTTGTGCACTTAATATTGATGCTCAGTCTACATTATATGTTGCACTTTTAATACATTGTACTTGCACTTTTAATACGTTTTACTTGCATCTAGGTGAAATCTATGAAATTATTACTTGCACTTTTAACACAATTTACTTGCACTACAAAGTTCAATTATTTACTAAAATGTCACCGTATATATATATATATATATATATATATATATATATATATATATATATATATTTCATTAGTTCTGATCTGATGATGTGAATGTTGTGCTTACTGTGCGTGAGTTTTCTGCTTAACATGCAAGAGTTTTGTGCTAAACGTGCGTGGATTTGTGCTTAATGTGAGTAGTTGTTGAAACTTAAAAGGTGCCTGAGTTCTGTGCTTAAGGTGCGTGCGGCTTGTGTTTAACATGCGTGAGGCATGTGCTTAATATGCGTGAGTTTGTGATCTAAAGGTGTTTTGTTTGTTTGCTTAATAAGCGTATGTTTTGTACTTGAAGTGCGTCAGTTAATGTTTAATGTGCGTCCAACCGCACGGGAAGCCCCCTCCCGCACCTGAACCCTTTCCTATATATACAGTAATATATAGAGGACTGTGCAGACAAATAATGGGCAAACGACAAATTAGTACCAGGCACACAATTTAATACACAATGGCACACTAGGCATACATGTAAACATCAAGTTTCGAACCCAGGCTCTATTAATTAATAAACCTATGCACACGACATACAAAGTATGACACACGACTACATTCGGCCATGCACACGACATGTAGACAAATGGCACACGACTACATCTGTCTTCATAGTCCTCTATAATATAGTTGTCCTCATTTGAACTCAACTCTCTCTCTCTCTCTCTCTCTCTCTCTCTCTCTATATATATATATATATATATATATATATATATATATATATATATATATATATATATATATATATATATATATATATATATTTCATTAGTTCTGATCTGATGATATGAACTCTATATACAACATGTAGAATTTGTTCATAGCTGGGACTGATACATTATAGTCTAGCACTGTGGAGTGGGCATTCGCAGAACTATTATGAAAACCCAAAAATCTTAAACCAAGCACAACAAGAGCTTGACTTAGTGGTGGGTTCAAACCGGCTAGTCACAGAATCCCACTTAACCAAATGACCTTTCCTGCAAGCAATAGTGAAGGAGACCTTCAGGCTACACCCATCCACCCCACTCTCTCTTCCAAGAATGACACCCGAGTGTTGCGAGATCAATGGCTACTTCATTCCCAAAGGGGAAACCCTTCTTGTAACACCCCGTGTTACGGCCTTCAATCCTGGATTAATTATTTAATTAATCCCGTTAATAATAATTAAATATGATTTAATTCGGTTAGGTTTCCCTTTAATTAATTAGTAAGGCCCACCATGAACCGTGGGCCCTTGCCTAAATTAGAGCCTTAAGCCTGTTAGGAATAAAGAAAGTAAACCTTTTACTATTCAGATTCTGATTAGGAATCCTAGACCTAGTTATCTATTAGGAATAAAGGAAGTAGGTCTTTTACTATTCAGATTATGATTAGGATTCTCTTTAATTAATTAATATGGTCCACTATGGACCATGGAACCCAATCCTTAGTCCCAAAAGGAATAGAATTAGCAAGCCTATAATATTAGTTCCTAATTAGGACTCCTAAATTTATAAATAGGGGACTTAAGAGGCACCTAGAACCCCCCCACCACAATAAACGACTCACCATCCCAAAAGAGCTCCAATAATTCCCTTAGAAGAAATCAAGAAATCAAGAAAGCTTAAAGAAAGACCCTTCATAGCCAAGGAATTAATTAAGGCTAAGAGGTAACCCATGTCTCAACAAAACCTATTTTCATAGCTATGATTCCCCCTTAGGGTTTCCCCCAAATTATTGTGCATTGGCGAGATATGATGATTATTATTGATGTTGATGTGATGATCCCATGAGGGATCTTGATGATCTTGATATTGGGAGATTCTTGATGATTATGGAATTCTTGATGATTATATAGAGTTCTTGATGATTATGTGTAGTTCTTGATAATTGTGTGATGCTCTTGATGTTTATGTGTTATTCTTACCGAATCTTGCAATTAGAAGACGAACCGTATACTTGTTGATATAAAAGTGATTAGAACCCTAGGTTGTATCGTATGATCTTATTCTTGGATTATCGGGTGGGGAAATCGCATGTTTGGGTGTTGATTATATTTAGAAAAGCATGATAGGTTATGTGCCGTTCGTTTCTTGTATTTGGTTCGTTAATCGTCTACGTATTGTCGTTAATTGCGTTGTAAAGTGTCTAAAGCATGGTTTCGGGTTCCACAACGGTTCCCGGGGCGTAAAGCGTGTGAAAAGAGTCAGTGGGGGGATTATGTGTGTGTGTTACCCGAATTCGGTTGCGATCGGATTGGTTGTCCTGAGCTGCGGTTCAGAAGCTGGCTGCGGTCAGATTGATACTCTTGGGCTGCGGTCCACCGTTTGGTTGCGATCAAACGTTTCTATACGAGCTGCAGTTCGTCCTTTTTCCTGGCTGCGGTCAGATGACATTCTCTTGGGCTGCGGTCCACTGTTTGGTTGCGATCAAACACTATGATGAGCTGCGGTTCATCGGTCGGTTGCGATCGACCCCTCCGTGTTGCGATACGGGGCAGGGTGCTGCGGGGCCGTGTCAGAGCTATATGCGCTGACCCTCATGTATGGGCATGCGATTGGTCCTGTGGCGCCAACAAAGTGTGTTATGTGTTGTGACATGGATGAGTTGTGATTACGAGTGTCTTGGGGGATGTGAGTATGGGATTTATATTGGGGATTGTTCATGTTGGGTTGTGATTATTGTTTATGCTTTGCCTTATCTGCCTTATCTGTTGTGAACTGCATATGCTCGTCATAACTGTTGCTTGTGTCTGGCCTTATCTGTCGAGTCATTCCCGGTTTTAAAGCTAGAGTTCGTAGGATATATCTTCATGCTCAAAATGGTTTTCGTATATCTATATATATCTCTATATGTATTGTATTTCAACGCGTGGAGTGGGTTACCAGCATCTCTCGCTGAACAGATATATTTGGGTTTCAGGCACAGAAGAATAAGTCACTGGAGCGCGCTAGAACTTAGAATGTAGAAGTAGATAGTTTCCCTTTTCGACCTGCGTGTCATGCTTATGCCTTTACATTATTGAGGATATTAGTTAGTTAGCCTGTGCACCTGAGTTCTCTAGCTCAGGTGTGGCATAGCACCCCATACTCTTGTATTATGTTTTGGGATTTAATGAGATTTCACCTTTATTTTATAAGTTTTAAATGTCTTGAAAATCTGGGGTGTTACAGTTGGTATCAGAGCCTAAGTTTGACCCTAGGATAAGACTCTTAAGACCGGACTTTAGGACACTAGGCTTGAACTCTAGGTACTTAGGAACATAGGATTCAAGAATCTTAAGACGCGCAGTGAGATTGTGAAACCTACACATGACCCCCCTCACTTCATCCCTCTCTAACTTAAATGAACCTCCCCCCTATGCTTACCACACCAGGTAAGGGTGCGAATAGATAAGTTTACTTCCACAACTGGGTAACGTACACTTACCCGATAAATCGCCTCGTCCTAACTCCCGTCAAAAGTCTTGACAAGGACCGTGACCAAAGAAAAGGTAGATTTGGATGACTACTAAGAAGAGGCGGTGAAAAGACGTTGCATCAAGACGTCAGGACTGCTAAAAGGGACGGACTGCAATACTCACCGACCCAGGGTTAACCACGATAACCCCCGATTAAGACAAATGGCATGCACTTTCCGACAAGTTGCTTTATCTCGGCAAACCCGGGTTGCGACTACAACAAATAGGAAGGAGAACTAGGACACCGATTAAAGTAGCGAATGAACGACACCATTAGTCGAATCCTTGGGTGCAAGGTAAGTATATCACGACACCTTGCGACCCCACCACCCCAGTTTAAAATATCGTCCGCCCTGAAACCCCATCATCTTGATACCCCTATTTGTTGAAAACTCCCACCCCGAATCCTTAATTACCTTAAGAGCAAATTCACAACCGTCATGACCTTGCTCACCCTTCATTGCGCCTAACCCAAACCCTCGGAAACCCTAAATTGTTATGAGCATTGGAATCATCGCCCTTACTCTAAGTTCATATCCCCACTCCGTAGAGCAGCATAAAGCCCTTACCCTGCCCAGGGGCGTGAAGAACCGACATTCATTGATTCAATGTTGAAATAAGTTGTTAGATAGGAATCGGCGAAGTAGGTGGAAGTTACGAATACGTATCATCCCACCCTTGCACGAAAAACCGTGAAGGCTTTACGAGAATCCATAGCCGGCATGTACGCCACCAAAGAACGCCATGCGTTGACAAGAGCGGGCAAACCAATACGTTCAATGTGTCAGGGGCCCTCGCTACAGAAAACATCGTCAAATAGGTGCAACAGGTCGAACCTCAAGGAGGACATAAAGCCTTGCTAAGAATTTCATCCTCCAAGGAAGGGATGAAACCCAATAGAACAAGAAAGACTAACCCGAAACCCCCTTGACCCTTAAGAACCCTTGGCAAGGATTAGGAGTCAAGACCTAGGGATTTGACCCACTAACCGACGGGGTCCAGACTTCTGGACCTCCGAGGGGAACGTGCACGGAAACCATCACGAGAATTCCCCTGGAAGCCATAGAGACGAAGGGGACTTCGACACGGGAAGAGAAGATCAAACGAAAATCTTTGAATCAAAACGAAACCAAGGAAAAGGGATCACCAGTTCGACTGCACGCCACAACCAAGCCCCAAACAGGCATAATCACTCGAATCCAAGAGTCCTTAGCCTCTTTCCCTCCCCTTGCCAATCAAGTACCATTTCGTTAAAGAATCCATCCTATCACTCCAAACCTCGCTCTTGATCCCTCATTACAAACAAACCCGTACAAGGTAGCAACCTCCCTTCCTGTATTACGACCTTGGAGACATCGACCCTATCGGCCCTTCGACTTTGAAACATAGCCCTTGCACTTCTTACACCCCTTTAACCCAGACCAAGAAAACATAGATACATATATATATATATATATGTATATCTACCTCCAGAACTCGTGCTTAAGGATCAATGAACATTGTACGATGAGTCATCCTATGTATCCAAGTCCCTTTTATTGTGCACAAGGGCATGGGACTTGTCAGGACATGAATCTGTGCATTTTTGGGGTCTTTCCCGAAGGAATTGACTCTTCCTAGTCACTTTCCCGCGGGTCCCCAACGGGTCCTTGACGGGACCTTGGCGGGTCCTTGGCAGGAGCTTGGCAGGCGGACGACCGCCCACCTCGCGCCCACTGGTACAATGTGTTGATTTCTTAACCCCTCATTTTATTGATTTGTGGCGCACTTGTGTGCCTTGATTGATGAATGTGAGTCTTGGGTAAGGAACCATGGACCACCCAAACATAGTGTCCTACGTAAAAGACCTTGACGCACGAGACACCATCGGGAAATCACAATCAATTACATTGCACGAGTAATTGAAGTTGGATCCTACGATACAACCGACTAGGCGTAAAGGATTGCGCAAACCAAGGAGGCGAGTTGGGGACTCGTGCTAAGAACCCACGAAAACCTTGAAAGTCAAAATGCTAAGGATGGACCGGGACTCCTCCAAACCATGGACATCGTTCGAGCAAATCAGAGGACTCCTTACAAGTTGTATGGAATCAAGAACTACGTAGTCCATGGTGCTAAGCAAAAGGGTGAAGAGAACATTCGTGCCAAGATTTCAAGGGTCATTAAGGACCCACAAGGAAATGAGGTGACTCGTAAAGTCGCCGAGTCATCCCACAACGAGATTTGGTAACCGACTGCGCTTTAAGAAGAAAAAGGGCACGCAAGGACACCTTCATCATTAAAAATAACACAAAAAGGGCACAACAATGCCAAACCTCGGGTAAGACATGAAGTCTTACTAAGAATTTCATCCACTAAAGAGGAGATGAAATTCAATAAGAAGAGAAATTCAACCCAAAGTCCATCGACTCCCAAGAGACCTTGGGAAGAATTTGGGAAGTGCGCCCTAAGAGATTGGCTTGGTTGACCCAACTTGGTCAAGACCTTGGGCGCATTAAAGAAGTAAGTGTTGAATCACCACGGGAAATCCCCTCGAGAAAGAAGAGAAGAATGAAACCTTAGCCTAGGAAGCAAGGTCTAACAAGGATCTTAAAGTCAAGCAAGTACCAACACCAAGGAAGGAGGATCATCAGCTCGTCGACGCATCATGATCAAAGCATCTAACCAGATTATTCACTTGGGATCGAGAAACCTTAACCCATCCTAGCCGAATTCCTTTCCCTCCCTCGGAAAATCGGCCCCCTCCTTATTGCAAAACCCTTCTACCCTTCAGACCCCATTCTTAATCCCATGTTTTAACGATTCCATACAAGTGGCAACCTCACAACCTAAGTTGCAACCTTGAAAACTTGATCCTAATTCCCGAATTCACCGTGTCCTCAAGTTTGAAACCCACTCTCTTAGCCCTGTAAACCTAATCGTTCCCAAAAACCCAACACGCATAGGCGTACAAGTATACAATTTCCCCGTGGAATACCTTCTCTATAGGACCACGGATCTAATCTTGACTCGTTAACCCTGCAATGATTTCCAAGCTCCGGGGACGAAGCTTCTCGTAGGGGGGGAGAGTGTAACACCCCGTGTTACGGCCTTCAATCCCGGATTAATTATTTAATTAATCCCGTTAATAATAATTAAATATGATTTAATTCGGTTAGGTTTCCCTTTAATTAATTAGTAACGCCCACCATGAACCGTGGGCCCTTGCCTAAATTAGAGCCTTAAGCCTGTTAGGAATAAAGAAAGTAAACCTTTTACTATTCAGATTCTGATTAGGAATCCTAGACCTAGTTATCTATTAGGAATAAAGGAAGTAGGTCTTTTACTATTCAGATTATGATTAGGATTCTCTTTAATTAATTAATATGGTCCACTATAGACCATGGAACCCAATCCTTAGTCCCAAAAGGAATAGAATTAGCAAGCCTATAATATTAGTTCCTAATTAGGACTCCTAAATTTATAAATAGGGGACTTAAGAGGCACCTAGAACCCCCCCACCACAATAAACGACTCACCATCCCAAAAGAGCTCCAAGAATTCCCTTAGAAGAAATCAAGAAAGCTTAAAGAAAGACCCTTCATAGCCAAGGAATTAATTAAGGCTAAGAGGTAACCCGTGTCTCAACAAAACCTATTTTCATAGCTATGATTCCCCCTTAGGGTTTCCCCCATATTATTGTGCATTGGCGAGATATGATGATTATTATTGATGTTGATGTGATGATCCCATGAGGGATCTTGATGATCTTGATATTGGGAGATTCTTGATGATTATGGAATTCTTGATGATTATATAGAGTTCTTGATGATTATGTGTTGTTCTTGATAATTGTGTGATGCTCTTGATGTTTATGTGTTATTCTTACCGAATCTTGCAATTAGAAGACGAACAGTATACTTGTTGATATAAAAGTGATTAGAACCCTAGGTTGTATCGTATGATCTTATTCTTGGATTATCGGGTGGGGAAGTCGCATGTTTGGGTGTTGATTATATTTAGAAAAGCATGATAGGTTATGTGCCGTTCATTTCTTGTATTTGGTTCGTTAATCGTCTACGTATTGTCGTTAATTGCGTTGTAAAGTGTCTAAAGCATGGTTTCGGGTTCCACAACGGTTCCCGGGGCGTAAAGCGTGTGAAAAGAGTCAGTGGGGGGTAGGTGGGGGGGTAGGGGACCCGCCACCTACCCACGGCCGTGAAACACCGCCCGGCAGCGGGTAGCCGGCGGGCGGGCAGCTGCCCGCCGGCGACCCGCTGCCCGGAACAGTATTCCGGCGGGCAACCGGCGGGTGGCCTCCACCCACCGGCTACCCGCTGGATATTTCCCCAATTCGGGATCCCGGCTTCCCCGTTTGATATTCCCCCGATCCCCGTGGTGTCTCAACGGACTCCGTTCATCGTGCCTATGTCTAGTTTGATATTTCGGGTGCCGTTCGTAGGTTTACGAGTCTATTGTATTGCATGCTAGTTGAATTGGTATCCCGTTGACCTAGGTGGTAGAAGTATGAACCCCTTAGGACTATTCTTAGTATGTGATGGATCACGCATAGGTTTTGTTATACGTTTCTCCCCCCTTCCTAATGTGTAATGTGGGTTGCATGTGCTTGCTATGTGTTATGTGTGTGTGTTACCCGAATTCGGTTGCGATCGGATTGGTTGTCCTGAGCTGCGGTTCAGAAGCTGGCTGCGGTCAGATTGATACTCTTGGGCTGCGGTCCACCGTTTGGTTGCGATCAAACGTTTCTATACGAGCTGCGGTTCGTCTTTTTTCCTGGCTGCGGTCAGATGACATTCTCTTGGGCTGCGGTCCACTGTTTGGTTGCGATCAAACACTATGATGAGCTGTGGTTCATCGGTCGGTTGCGATCGACCCCTCCGTGTTGCGATACGGGGCAGGGTGCTGCGGGGTCGTGTCAGAGCTATATGCGCTGACCCTCATGTTGGGCATGCGATTGGTCCTGTGGCGCCAACAAAGTGTGTTATGTGTTGTGACATGGATGAGTTGTGATTACGAGTGTCTTGGGAGATGTGACTTTGGGATTTATATTGGGGATTGTTCATGTTGGGTTGTGATTATTGTTTATGCTTTGCCTTATCTGCCTTATCTGTTGTGAACTGCATATGCTCGTCATAACTGTTGCTTGTGTCTGGCCTTATCTGTCGAGTCATTCCCGATTTTAAAGCTAGAGTTCGTAGGATATATCTTCATGCTCAAAATGGTTTTCGTATATCTATATATATCTCTATATGTATTGTATTTCAACGCGTTGGAGTGGGTTACCAGCATCTCTCGCTGAATAGATATATTTGGGGCACAGAAGAATAAGTAACTGGAGCGCGCTAGAACTTGGAACGTAGAAGTAGATAGTTTCCCTTTTTGGCCTGCGTGCCATGCTTATGCCTTTACATTATTGAGGATATTAGTTAGTTAGCCTGTGCACCTGAGTTCTCTAGCTCAGGTGTGGCATAGCACCCCATACTCTTGTATTATGTTTTGGGATTTAATGAGATTTCACCTTTATTTTATAAGTTTTAAATGTCTTGAAAATCTGGGGTGTTACACTTCTGGTCAATGTTTGGGCCATAGCCCGTGACCCCAATGTGTGGACAAATCCTCTTGAGTTCAACCTACACTGATTCTTGCCCGGTGGGGAAAAACCCAACATGGATATTTAAGGGAATGAATTTGAAGTGATTCCTTTTTTAGCCTGGCAAAGAATATGTTATGGGATGAGTTTGGGGATAAGGATGGTTCACCTGTTGATTGCAACTTTGGGGTATGCTTTTGATTGGGGTTTGGTGAATGGAAAATCTGTAGAGAGGTTCAATTTGGAGGAAGCTTATGGTCTCACCCTTCGACGAGTTGTTCCTTTCATTTTCTTTATTTTTAATACTATTGGCAATCTACCATTTTAGTATATATTATATTGTATTTATAATTATATTTGTTGTATAGATTTTGTTGATGTTATAAAATCTAGAAACTTAGGATCCCTATTTTTGTTTTATATTCAGCTATAACAGCCTTCCAACAACAGAGGTCTAGCTTTAAACCTTAAAAGTTGTAAAAGAGGCTCAACATGTGTAAAAGGTCTCCAAAGGAAAATTGACTGTGTTCACTTCCGGTAGGCCTTGTCCGAAAGACCTCATGTAGACTACAAAGGTCATATATAATGGTAAACCCAATGTATTTGTCGTAAGATCTTCTGGTAGATGTTCTTTGTCACATTCGAAGTTCCAAGTCTTACACATCTTTAGCAGGTATAACTGGTAGAGAAATACGAAGAGTACGAGGTAAGTTTTTTAATTTGTGATAAGAGGTGTTGGACACACTCTCTAAGGACATCTAACAACAAGATATCTTCTTACAAAGAGCAAACATGCTTTTTGGCCTCTGAGACAAAGTGATTATGTTGTGTTCAAAAGGGAAAAAGGCATTACCAAGGTCAATAGCGTGTAGTCGTAAAAAAGAGGGAGTTACAGGTTTTTGGTCACCTATCATTTCAAAAGGCGCGAACATGAAGTGTTTTCAAACGTTTAAATATTGATGCCCTCAGCTCTATAATAGAGCACTCCTGAAGCTTGAAAAAGTTACGAATAACAAGCAACACATGAGTTTACACATAGTTAATAAGTTTCAAAACCTCTCAACCAGTCAAGCTTAAAGGGTTCAAGAATCTTCTAGGTTCTGTCTAAATATTAATCCTTGATGTTGTAAATACGCAACGATATCCCAAATACATGCCCAAGTCGTGAGGTCGGATCGTAGATGTGTCCTGCAACAGTCAGCTTCTTGGTTTAAGTTTTAAGCTCGGAAAATGACGTGAGGTAGCAGAGTCCTGAGTTATGGTAAGGTAGGTGAAGAGGCCAAAGGTCCTCTCTCCTAACATTTAATGCGATATTTATAAGTGGGTGAAGGGAACACTTATCGAGGGGTCGGTATGCGCAACACATGTGACCTATGCATAAGGGGGGTCGAAGGCTCTACTGATTCCCCCACATGTGCTAAGGTTCCTAAGTCCTTGTTTCTGTTGTGATCATGTTGAAATGAAGAAGTAAGGCTCAGCTCTCTAAGTGAATTTGGTCGAATAGGCCATCCCAGCCTAAGAAGGTCGGCTCATGTTTTAAGACGGGGCGAAGACTACTGTCAAGTAAGGCTCAGCTCCCAAAAGATGTTGTGTTGGTTAGAACTCTTCTCTTCTGCATATAAAAGGCGTTGCATACAAGAATTCACAAGATCTCCTACTTCTTCTGCAACTTTAACGTCGATTTCATCATAGACATCCCCTTCTCCATCATCCTCAACATATTCTTTTGTGAGATTTGCATACACTTAAACTCAACACTCGTTTGAGCAATAACTATCTAGCTCCCCACAGTTGAAACAATTTCCAATTATCAGTGTGGTGTTAGAGTTCAGGTATGGTTTCTTTGTAGAGGCCCCGCCACTCTACTTTGTTGAAGGGATTATTCTAGATGGGCCTGCATTATTTATTGCTACAGACTGGAAATTACAAGAATTGTTTTGAATAGTGTGCTGTAGTGGTTCATAATTTGAAGACCATCGGTGTACAATTGTTGGCGGCTTTTGTTGGTTAGACTGTTAAACAATAGCTTCAGCTTGCAAAGCCATATTGTAAGCCTCATCTATGGATGATGCATGATTTGGGCTCATCTTTTCCTGTATGGCACATCTCAAACCATTTATATAACGAGCTCGCAACTTGTTTTTTTGAAGTTTCAGAGAGATTGCAACATGCCCCTAGCCAAAAGAACTTTTCGGTGTATTCAATGACACACTGGAAGTCTTGGAAGCAATTCTGATACTGATTATACTCATAAAAAAATTTCTTTGTATTTTCATCCAAGATCTTGCTGGAGATTTCCCTTGGTATCTCCTATTATTTTGCAACATATCTCACCAGGCAGAAGCTCTCCCTCTCAGTTTACACGCAACATATTTGGCTTACTTGTCATCAGGGATTTCCAGCATATCTAAATAGTGTTCCACTTCAAAGCACCGGTCCAAAAAGGCTTTTGTGTGCAAATTACCATTAAAAGTTCGTTGCCCAAGATTTGGATGGTAAAGGAGATGCTGCCAATTTCTGCTCACCTGCTTTGTCTGCGGATTCCAGTCATTGATAATGCCTAGAGTTGCATCATTACCTTCTAATTGAAGGTTTATATTTGCGGGAATGTTATGAATTTCTTGAAACTCATGATTAACATTCTCACAATATACTTGAAAAGCTGCCCGAAGGTCATCCATTCCACGATCACCACCGAAGGATGGGTTGTTACCCATGTTGTTGATACCGCCTTGTGTCATCTTGGGTCGTAATAAGTGGAGAGGGCACTACCGTTATCTCGGTTGTCACCTAGGAACTTGAGCTAAGGCTCTGAAACCAACTGATGCAGGACAAAGGAAACGATGCCAACAAGTGCCAGAGAGAAAAAAAAACTCTTAAGAGCCAAATTAACTAAAGTTCCTGTATACAAAGTATTTAAATAGAAAACTAAGAAAACTGAAGAGTTGCAATTATTAAAAACATGCAAGGGAACTATAAAATAAACATAATGAGAGTTAATAACATTTAAAGCTAATTCAAATTTTACATAAAAGGTAGCCACCAAATTCAATGTCGCTTAGACTTTATGCATGTGACCATCTCTCTGGGAAATACTACATGTACTCCCATTCTCTACTCCTAACTTTTACTCCCACACTTAAAATATTGGTGTAGACACTTTTACAAGGAGCCCACATGAAGAAAATAACCTATTAGAGTCCGCCACATCATGGAGTAAATTTGAGGGAGTAAGATATGGGAGTACATGTAGAACTTCATTTCTCTATTATTTCCTCAATTCATGTTCCACATCACATAATGTGTTAATTGCATATACATAATATCAATGTTATTTTGGACCAAGGTCAATAATGCAAGGAGGACCTGGTCCATGGTTTAACAAATTGTATTTCACTAGAGAGAGAACTTTCGGGTTTAACTTAAATTCTTTGGTTTAGATTGAAATTTAAAGTTTGTACATGTAGTCGACAGTGACTTCACATGAGAGGAAAATCGTAATAGAGGATAATTGAAGATGCGAATGAATAGAATCCAAAATATGCATGAATTTTCTTTACCGCCTGAGAAAGATAATAGAATTAAAAAATAGTAACTATCTTCTTAAATAAAACCAAACGATGTTGTTTTGATGCATGATTCACAATGTTATATGAATCGTGGTCCACAGTAAAATTTGCCGCCACAGGCTAGCCCAAGAGTGTTTTTTTTTTCTTTTTATAAATAAGGTTTTAAAATAATTGATATACAAGTAAAAATTCAAATTCATTACTTTAAAGTTATCCTTTAATATTCTTTCAATTTAATCATGTTAATATAAGTTGATTTATGTGAGAACATACACACACATATATGTGTGTGCGCGTAAAATATTTAGTGAATTGTTCATGTTTTATACACTTTTATGGGATGGGATGTTTGCTTGACATGAATTGCATTGCAATTACAACACAACTCTTTTCCCACTCGAATTAAATTGTTTGGTTGGAGGGAAATCAATTTCCGCCATTTGTGGAACTAGTATGATACCCGTGCGATGCACAGATCAAAATTTTAACATTAATAAACTTATGTTTGTTGTATTGTAAGATAATCATTTTTTAAGTGAATATTAAAATTTCTGTAAAATTTTAAATTTGAGATTTAAACATACTTAAAAGTAATAAGTGTTAGTGTTATAAAATAATAAATTATTTTAAATTACAAATTATTAAAGACGTCTTTGTAAACTACATTAGTAGTTGAATTACAATTATTGCTTAACCATTACAAATCAAGATTTTGATACTTTTGGGATTCTTCACTCTAATGCAACTACATATAACTGTTCGTGTAAAAAAATTGATTGACTTATTTATAATCATTGCATATTAAAGTATTAATGGGAATTGTCTTCTCTTAAACTTGAATGTCAATCTTGGGTCTGATAATATCATAGCGATTTGAGGAACCAAAACCTAGACACCATAAACAATTGATGGACTTGTGTTGATACTTGCATTAAAGCAAGACGGTGAATTATTTTCTATAAAATATTCTAGAAGTTATGTATAATAACTAAGTAATAAGTATGAGGCAAATATAAGACACAAACGTCTGTATCCTATTTTGTTATTTATTATTAAAAAAAAACATTCACAACAAATATAGAAAGCAAAGAAATGCCACTAAATTGTCCTGGGAATTAATAATACAAAAATACAACATATATATATATATATATATATATATATATATATATATATATATATACACACACACACACACACACACATATACACACTGTGTAAAATAAATTGACACATAGAAACACATCACAAAATATTAGAGTATAATTACACATTATTAAAGCTAAGGCTCAAAACAAAGTAAATAAAAGTAGAAATATTTGCTTACATTAAACAGAAATAAAATTACAAATTATTAAAAATTTATTTGTAAACAACATTTTGAGTAGTATTTAAAAATTATATATATACACATATGGGTTGCAAGAAGCAATAGTTATGCTGTGCAACCGAATGTACCATGCGCATGGTGCATACGGTTCAAAACGACGTCGTTTTGATTAAAAACGCGCGTCCCACTTTAAAAAAAAAATCAGGTTCGACTCTCAGCAATAGCATTATTGTGGATATATAGTTATGAAATTGTGGATATATAGTTATGAAATTGTGGTTATATAGTTATGAATTTATGGATATTTAGTTCATTCATTGTGGATATTTAGTTCAATCATATATTGTGGATATTTAGTTCATTCATTGTGGATTTTTACTTCATTCATTCATTCATTGTGGATTTTTACTTCATTCATTCATTCATTGTGGATTTTTACTTCATTCATTCACTGTGGATATATAGTTATGAAATTGTGGATATATAGTTATGAAATTGTGGTTATATAGTTATGAATTTATGGATATTTAGTTCATTCATTGTGGATATTTAGTTCAATCATATATTGTGGATATTTAGTTCATTCATTGTGGATTTTTACTTCATTCATTCATTCATTCATTGTGGATTTTTACTTCATTCATTCATTCATTGTGGATTTTTACTTCATTCATTCACTGTGGATATATAGTTATGAAATTGTGGATATATAGTTATGAAATTGTGGTTATATAGTTATGAATTTCTGGATATATAAAAATGCTATTGCCGGGAATCGAACCTGATTTCTTCCTTAAGTGGGACGCACGTTTTTTTAACCAAAATGACGCCGTTTTGCAACCGTATGCACCTTGCAAGGTGCATTCGGTTGCACAGCATAATTTGCGTGCAAGAAGTTAGTAGAACATGAAGCCCAAGAAATTATACAGCCCAACAAAAATATATGGAGAGCCCAAATCCTTCAAGCCCATGTATAAATATCCACAAATCCATCTCTGCGTATTGATCTCTCCCATTTGTTCTGACCCATGTTCTTCGTTCAACAGCTTCCTTCTCTGTTCGTTTCTTGAACTTTCAATCCAATTATCTCTGCTCGTTTAGCGGTAGGAAGTTTATAATCTTCGACCTTCTTCTATTCCATTACTATATAAGATTAAAATAGCTCAGTATCCCAATTTCATATAAACCCTAGACTATACGGTTTGGTCGTCTGAGCATCTTCTGCGGTTGAATCAATTACGATTCTGTATGTAGATGCACATAGCCAAGTGTTTTTCTGGCTTTGATGGGAGAGATCAATTTTTTTTTCGAATTTGTTTGGTGAATATAAAATTCCAGCTGCATGTTCATAGATCGTATATCTAACTGCTTATAGACAGTAATCGTGTCAGCATGAGTTTCAATAGTAGGAGTTCAATCTAAAAAGTCAATTTCATGCTTTTCGAATGGAGAAAATTTCATATCTGGGTTTGGATGAATCTCAAAGATAAGTAGTAAGATTTCAATTTGTTATTTATTACTCTGTATATATTTTTTTTTACTTGCATGAATCTGATATAAGTATATTTGTAATTTAGTGTACTAAAAACTGATTGATAGAATTATCTAAGTGATATATTATACTTCGAATTTAATAAATATAAATATATGATCTAAGGTTTACACGCTCCAATGACCATGTTGAAAATGTTGTGTAGAAGATACATTTGAGTTTGTTTTAGGAAAATCATGATAGATTCCATGCTTTTTATTGTTTTTTTGTTCTTGATTCAGACAGCTCATATGTGTGCTCTAAAAGTACTCTCATGACTTTTCTGGTGTGATAAAGATGGATTTGAGACCCAAGAACAAAGTGGCTAGACATCAAAGCTAATCATAGATTCGGACTGCTGGACATCTCCTCTTTAGTTATTTTACAGATCTGGTAATTTTTTAAAGTATTATTTTTTTATCAGAGTTGTATACCTAAACCTGGCACTAATAACACTTATCTATTTTCCATTTCGTCTTTGTTCTAGTATTATTGGTCTAAAAAATGGCTTCATAACTCGGAAGGATAATAGTAGACCTGGCTGCAAAGTTCATTTAGTTTTTTTAATAAGAGCTCCAGAAAAGTTCATTTTATACAATGTTCTTCGCGTTACTCATAAAGAAATACTAACCAATTAAAAAATTACAGAAAATAATAGCAAGATGAACAAACCTATGTTGTCAAAATGTTGTTTCCTTTTTCTTCCAATAACGGTTGAAGTAGTGATCTTCTTCATATTACTTTGGGTTTGTTGAAGCTGTAAAATGTGTGTAGATAGTGTGATTCAAACACATATATATAAAGAGAAAGTGGTTCTAACATTTTTTTTCCTTCATATTACCTCTTGATTTTAGGTGTCAATATGAGAATCATTGGTATGAATTCTCTTAAAAAAGGGGTTCTAACATTTTATTTTCTTTGCAGGATATGCCTCTCCCAATTCTACTTTCCTTAAAACAAATGAGAATCACTGTATAATGAGTGTAATAAATATTTAAAAGGAGGAAGTATTGTGAGATAGAGCTCCTTTTAAGTAATAGAAAGGAAAATATTACCTCTTATTTCTTGATCTTTCTCTTGTGCTTCAGAGTGTGCTGCTGTGTAAATGTGAGGTGGGTTTCTCTATGAAACATGTAGTATTTATAGATGATAAATTGTAACAAACAAATAATTCCAAAATCTTTTGGGCGGTGGAATGGAAGACCGTGCATTGGAAAATGGTATACAGAAACCAATGTTGGAAGTATTAAAAGTCAAAGTATTGAGTGGCTCTAGGTGGTATCATGAAAAGACAACATTAAATGTTTAAGACAACATTAAATGTTTTGACCAAAATAATGTAATCCATTGTTCCCAAAAACAGTGTAATTCATTTGGGCGGGATTTCTTCACAAAAAGGATTTAGCTTTATTATAGTTTCGATTAGAATTTTTGGACCAGCCCCTATAGGAATTGTAATTTGGAGCAGAGGGAAAGAAAAAAAAATATTAAGAAATGACCCTCTTGCCCTTGATGATGTTTGCTTGACATGAATCGCATTGCAATTACAACACAACTCTTTTCCCACTCGAATTAAATTGTTTGGTTGTAGGGAAATCAATGCCCTCCATTTGTGGAATTGGAATTTTTGGACCCCCTATAGGAATTGTAATTCGGAGCAGAGGAAAAGAAAAAAATATTAGGAAATGACCCTAATCATCATCATTATTATTATTATTATTACACACACATTGCGCGAATAAGTTAATACTCAATGTTTATATTAAATAATTATTTAAAAATATATTAATATAAAATTACACGTCTGATGGAGGATATTACAATTCTCAATCCCATGGGTGCTATGGAGACTACATGCCACAACAAGGATACTATGAAGCTCCATCCATTAATCCTTGTACAACTCAAGGCCCACCTACTGAAAATTACTTTGATGCTGATAAGTGCCAAAGATGCTATGTTTTATAGCGTATTTAGGAGGCAAATTATGCTATAATTGAAGTCCTTTATGCCTAATTCGTGCTTAATTAGCTTAATTTGATAGAAACTAGGATTAAGAACTAATTATGTTGCAGTTGTAGAAAAATAGCAAACCATTGTCAGTTTCAGGACATTCCGACTACAGTTCGGTAAAATGATCATATCTTGAGCTAGGAGTGTCCAAATGAGGTGATTCAAGTGGATATGGTTCGGGATTTTCAAGGGCTACAACTCTCATTTTGGGAGAAATTTCTAGAAAGTTCCACGCAGCTCACAACGTGCATTGCGAAGTGCATGGACGAGTTACTTAAATGAAATTTCAGATTTTAAGCCTATTTAAAGGCTTCTAAGGGATCATTTAGGAGGTTTGCTCTTTCCCATTCTGTTGGTCCCGAAAGGGTGGCGAGAAGTCTAGGGGGGGGGGGTGAATACACTTCTCTAACTTTTTCAATTTCTTCTCAAAACACACAAGACAAATAACACTTTGGTAATTTCAACTCTAAGTAACAAGCATCAACAAGTTAAACAACATAGAGTGCACAGCGGAATATATAACGGTAAAGTGTTATGCTTAATTGTGCGGTGCTCAAAGAGAGATTCTAAACATGCAATACGTTAGAAACACTTGATATGGTTCAAAGATGATGTACGTAAAGTTTGGCTTGCATGCAAACGTGGGAACTATCAAACCCAGACAGATAAAGATATGCGATAAATCGTAATCGGGTTAGTTCGCAGTTAGAATAAGCATGCACGAAATATATGAGCAGTAAGTAAATAGAGAGAGAGAGATTTATAGTGGTTCGGAGATGGTGTAATTCTCCTACTCCACTCTTCTCCTTTCACTTCAAGGAGGAAATTCACTATTCTTCGATCATCCAGATATAATAGTGAATAAGTGTCCACCGACAGTTCTCCGAGTGCTTCGCACAAAGCTACACTCCTCCAAGGTTTTTCGCAAGCTCCTCTTGTTACTCCTACACCACGAGAACTACGCACAAAGCTACGCTCTCACAGGGTTTTCACAAGCTCCTCTTGTTAGTCTGCCCTTTACAACGAGTGCTACGCACAAAGCTACACTCAACCAGGGTTTTTCGCTCTCTCTAGTTACTCCGCCTTCTTTCTACACTCAGTAAAGAATATTACAAAGAGATAAAATTTCCTCTCACTCAGACTTGAATTCTATCGTATATAGCTCAATATATTGCTTCTTGGCTGATTTGAATATTGGTTGCTTTTCTCTTGCTTGTATATCTTAATTGATCAGCCGTGTTTCAAGTGTAGAATTCATATTTTTCTTAAAGTCTGCTTGGGCAATTTATAGCCAATGAAAGCTATTTGCCCGTTGATCAACTTTCGATCTCGATCGTCTATCTTCGTATGTAGTTGATCAAAAATAAAGTTGTCAACTTGATCTGAAATATTCGATAGAAGTCTTTTCGCCTTTTGTCAGATGATTTGAATATTTTTCCCGTTGCCGTGTCTTGAATTTTGTAGCCTCCAAAATTTGAATAAGTTCGGCGCGGTAATCTTTGACATTTCTTGTCATTCATAAATGTTCTGACATATCAAGTTGATCAAATTATTGGTGCACATATTTTGAATTAAATATTTATTGGTTAAAGTTGTTTAGAGTTGTTAGAGTCCTCAGCTTATCTTGTTCTGCTCCACCTATTGTGGTGCTTAGACTAGTTATAAATACTCTTGTATGTTTACGCAGAATAAATATCAGACACTAGTTTAATTCACTTGGTATCAGCCTTACTCTCGATCCTATGGCCAACCCCACCGATGCCACCACCGAGGCAGTAGCCACGACCACCCCCTCGCCGGACGTAGTTACGGTCGCCGATCAGCGACTACCCAATGCCCTTCACCAGGCTCACCACTACGTATCCCTAAAGCTGACAGCCACGAACTACTTGTTCTGGAGAGCGCAGCTAGTGCCATTCCTGCGAGGCCAAAATCTTTTTGGGTTTGTCGATGGTACCAACGCCTGCCCGCCGGAGTTCGTTGCTGCCACTACCTCGACGGCGACTCCAACGGTGAATCCTCTTAATGCCGCCTGGGTCCAGCAAGATCAATCGATCTTGAGCATGTTGTTTTCCTCGTTCTCGGAGGAAGTTCTTTACCTGGCGATCGGACACTCCACGTCCAGAGGTGTCTGGGTTGCGGCAGAGACGGCTCTGGGCTCTACTTCCCGTTCTCGTACGTTGAGTTTACTAACTCAGTTGCAGGGGCTTCAACAAGGTGACTCCACACCTTCACAATATTTGGGGCGGGCACAGGTTCTGATAGAACAACTTGCGCAAGCCGGCCGTCCTCTTGGTCTGGATGAGCAGAATCTGCACATCTTCAGGGGGCTTAGACCGGAATACCGGTCACTGGTGGCGTCCCTAACCACTAAGTCTGCTCCGCTTACAATTCCAGCGGCGGCAGATCTTCTCAACACTCACAGCTATCTATTTCCTGAAGACACACTGCAGCATGCTCCATCTCCGGCTGTCGCGATGGTAGCACATCAACCATCGACTTCCAGAAGCCAGTCCGAAGGCGGAAGAGGGCGTGGACGCAACCACCGTGGCCAGCGTGGTAGAGGACAACGGGGGCGCGGTGGCATACGCTGTCAGATATGTGACATACCTGGTCACACCGCTCTCACTTGCTACCAGCGGTTCGAGGATTTTGGCGGTCCACGTCCTGCACATCCGCCACCTCAGGCGCATGTGGCCTACCAACCTCAGCAGAATGATATCGGCACTGCCCCCTTCTCCAATGTTTGGCTGCCGGATACGGGAGCTAACACTCATGCAACCCCCAACGCTGATGGCCTAGTCAGAGTCGAACCATATGCTGGTGGTGAGTTGCTCCATGTCGGAGATGGGTCAGGTTTGCTCATTAAAAACACTAGTTCTGTTTCGTTTAAATCTCAGTCTCGGTCACTGTTACTAAATCAAGTGCTGCATGTTCCTAAATTGCGTGCGTCACTTCTTTCTGTTCAAAAATGTACTCAAGATAATGACGTATTTTTTGAATTTCACCCCGATTATTTTGTTGTGAAGGACCGTTCCACCCAGCAAACACTTCTTAGGGGTCCTAGCACACAAGGGACGTACTCGTTGAATCTCTCTAAACCGGCAGCTTTTGTGTCAGCCAAAGCGTCTCCAGAGATTTGGCATGAACGCCTTGGGCATCCACACTCCCGTGCGTTAAAACAAATTCTATCTTCCTGTCCAGTTGTAGGGTCGTTTCAATCTTTAAATAAATTGTGTACTGCGTGTCAGATGGGCAAGTCTGCGCGCTTCCCGTTGTCACGACTGGAAAAATCGAGTACCAAGTTTCTAGAGTTAATTTTTTCAGATATATGGGGTCCAGCACCGGTTCCGTGTGTAGATGGGCACAAATACTTCGTGCTCTTCGTAGACGATTTTTCTAGATTTATGTGGATATATCCTATGCATCTTAAATCAGATTTGTACTCAATATTTGCTAGGTTCCGTGCCTTGGTGGAAAAACAGTTCTCCACCTCGATTAAATGTGTCCAATCAGACATGGGGGGTGAGTATCTCAAGTTAAGTACGGCTCTTGCCGCCGCAGGTATAAATCATAGAAAGTCATGTCCACATACCCACGAACAAAATGGGCGTGTGGAACGCCGCAACCGGCATGTGGTGGAAACAGGACTAGCTATGTTAGCTCATGGTCGTGTTCCCCAGAAATACTAGTCTTATGCCTTTGAGTAAGCAGTGTTTTTAATAAACCGCATGCCTTCTACTGTTCTGGGGGGCTTAAGTCCGTACTATAAGGTTTATGATCAACATCCTAATTATACGATGTTACGAGTGTTTGGCTGCGAGTGTTTTCCTAATCTCCGGCCTTATAACACTCACAAGATGGACTACCGCACTGTGCCGTGTGTCTTTCTTGGATACCCGGACTCTTTTTCTGGATACAGGTGTCTGGATCGGTCCTCTGGCCGGTTATACATTTCCCGCCACGTTCGCTTCAATGAGACGGGGCTCCCATTTGCTAAGCCGGTGCCACTTCCCTCCACAGCAGATGATACGCTGCAACCGTGGGCGTGTGCTCCCCTAAAACGTCATGCACCGCCACCAGTCTCATCTGCAACGGCGGTCCCTGCTTCCGATGCTCATCAAACAGGCCGGCTTGTCCCTACATCATCTTCGACAGCAGGTGCGGCCACTTCTTCTTTCCAGCCATCCACCTCTTCCACGACGACAACTCGCCGTCGACGACAACGCCAGCAGCGCCCTCTCATTCGCACGCATGTTATGCGCTTGCGGACAACAACTGATGCACAGAGACGGCAGCCGACGGCCTTGGTTGCGTCCATTGATGATGATGAGCCGTCATGCCATTCTCAAGCAGTTCGGTTACCGCAATGGCGTGATGCCATGTCCGTGGAATTTAATGCTTTAATTAACAATCACACTTGGAATTTAGTTCCGTATCACTCCGGCATGAATGTAATAGGAAGTAAATGGGTTTTTCGCATCAAAAGGAACTCTAATGGAACCATCGAGCGTTATAAAGCCCGCTTGGTAGCTAAAGGGTTCAATCAAATACCCGGACAGGACTACATGGAAACATACAGTCCGGTAGTGAAGCCG
The DNA here is from genome assembly GCF_001879475.1 of Ipomoea nil. Classification (NCBI taxonomy): domain Eukaryota; kingdom Viridiplantae; phylum Streptophyta; class Magnoliopsida; order Solanales; family Convolvulaceae; genus Ipomoea; species Ipomoea nil. The sequence goes on along the minus strand of NW_017619276.1, from coordinate 1,625,782 downwards.
ACAACCGTTAGAATCTTGTTGTCTTATGCTGTTTCCAATCAGTGGACTATGCGTCAACTTGACGTCCACAACGCCTTTTTAAATGGCTATGTGGCTGAAGATATATACATGAAGCAACCGCCCGGGTTCGTGAATCCAAACTACCCGGATCATGTGTGTAAGCTGCAACGGTCGTTGTACGGCTTAAAACAGGCCCCACGGGCCTGGTTCACAAGACTCCATGACTACCTACTTCAGATTGGTTTCTCCCCGTCCAAAACGGACGTCTCTTTGTTTATTTATGGTTCAGGAAATACTCGTGCTTATTTGCTGGTGTATGTGGACGATATTCTCCTAATGGGGAATGATCCAAATATGATACAGGATGTGCTAGCGAAACTTTCAGATGTGTTTCCCATTCGTGACCTTGGCAAACCAAGGTTCTTTCTGGGGATTGAAGCTATTGATAAGGCCGGCAGTCTAGTGCTATCTCAAAAGCGCTACATGACTGAGCTTCTACGAAAGGCGGGTATGGAGTCGTGTAAACCCCTGGCCACACCCATTGCTGTGGCTGCTCAACACACGTCCTCGCCTTCAGCTGCACTTGATGATCCGACACCATATCGACAACTTGTGGGTTCGCTTATGTATTTGTTGATTACTCGTCAAGATTTGGCTTATGCTGTTAACAGGCTTTGTCAATTCATGCATGCACCGACCCAAGAAAATTGGGTCGCGCTCAAGCGAGTCCTGCGCTACATCCAGGGTACTCTGGACCTCGGTCTTCGTCTTGCCCCCTCGGCTACACCAGTTCTGCATGCCTTCTCCGACTCGGACTGGGCTGGCTGCTCCATTGACAGGCGATCAACTGGGGGGTATGATGTGTTCTTGGGTCCTAATTTACTGTCTTGGGTCTCTAGGAAGCAGCGAACAGTGGCTCGCTCCTCAACCGAAGCTGAATACAAAGCCCTAGCTGACGTTGCGGCCGAGGTCACGTGGATTCAATCTCTATTAAGTGAGCTTGGGTTGTTACCGAAAACAGTTCCCGTCCTATGGTGTGATAACCTCGGCGCCACCTACTTGTGCTCAAATCCGGTGATCCATGCACGGACGAAGCACGTAGAAGTCGATTATCATTTTGTTCGGGACAAGGTGTCCAAGGGTGCGCTCAAGGTTAACTTCGTCTCAACAGACGACCAGCTTGCTAACATATTCACCAAGCCACTTTCCGCTGCTCATTTTGGTGACTTACGGTGCAAGCTAGGCGTGGTTTCCTGCCCCCCGCCTGCTTGAGGGGGAGTATTGGTGCACATATTTTGAATTAAATATTTATTGGTTAAAGTTGTTTAGAGTTGTTAGAGTCCTCAGCTTATCTTGTTCTGCTCCACCTATTGTGGTGCTTAGACTAGTTATAAATACTCTTGTATGTTTACGCAGAATAAATATCAGACACTAGTTTAATTCACTCAAATAATTCATCTGTTGATTCTTGCTTGAGTATGAAGCAATATCTCCGTGAATCAGCCTCCTTCGAGCGTCTCCAGTTCCATCGTAAAAAGATTGATGTTCAGATGAAAATATATCAGTTATTTTCTCCTTCATGATCCTTGTAGAATGATATATTGGAACCTCTGTAAAAACTTCATTGTTGTTCATGGTGAGATGCTCTGTTTCGATTCTGTACTTGGTCCACCATGCTTGGTGTGTTTCTTCATCTGGTGCATGGCTTTTGTGAGACTTGTGCATTCATCTTGGTTAGTCTCCTTTATACTTAGTCTCCAACTTGTAGGGATGACAATGTGCCCCGTCCCCGACGGGGATCTCCGATCCTCGCCCCGAAAGAGACGGGGATGGAGAAGATTTTCGGGGAACGGGAACGGGGACGGGGAACATTTATAATTCCCTGTCGGGGACGGGAACGGGGATAGGGACACCCCTCCCCGCCCAGCTCCGTCCCCGAATAAATAAATAAATAAATATAATAATGGCAATATTGCACTTATATATAAAACAATATATATAATAAATATAATAGTGGCAATATATATATAATAGTATACTATATAAGTGACAGTATTATTGCACTGACTATATACACAGGCATTATATGCTACATATATATATTAGAGAGAGCGAGAGTTAATATTTTAATTTTTGTAATTAAGACTTATATTTTAAAATTTTTATTATTAAAATTTAAAATTATTTAACATTTTGACTCGAAGTTGACGGGGAATGGGGAATCCCGGATGGGGAATATTTTCAACTCCACGCCCCCGCCCCGCCCCGTTGCCATCCCTACCAACTTGGTTAGTCTCCTTCTTACCTAGTCTCCAAGTTGGTTAGTCTCCATCTTTGAGGTTAGTCTCCCAAGCTAGCTAGTCTCCATCTTTGAGGTTAGTCTCCCAAGCTAGCTAGTCTCCTTCTTGGGGTTAGTCTCCCAAGCTAGCCCATACGGTGCTCCTTAGTCTCCCAAGTAAGGTAAAAATGCTTAACTTGAGTTTTGAACTTAAGACTATTTGACATAAATTACACACATATCATCCAACTCTTCTAACATGGTTCTTGGTGACTTCTTCGCATCATAATTGTGTTAAGCCATAATCCCGCTTAACTTCTTCAAATAAATTATGATCTTCCAGACTTGTACATGGGTTGCATGATATGGGTGCACCATACTATGTAGACTTAAACTGACTCAAATAGAATAAAATTGAGGACTACTTGATTTTTCAAAATTACATTTGGCTCATAAAAACTATACAATTTATTCCTAACAATTTCCCCCTTTTTGATGATGCCAAAACCTATACCTAAGTCATTTGGCTTTGTCAAATTTTGAAAAATAATTTCTTTTATTTGATTTTATTTCGACTAGCCATTTGACGGGTTTAACAACATATATGACTTAGAGATTTTAAAATTGGACGATCCTAAACGTATACTTGAGACTTTGACCGTGGGGTTTGCATTTTTCTTTTTAGCTTGAATTTTCTTCCCCCTTTTTATCTTCTCATTTATACGTGATACAAATAATACTAGGTCCAATTAAAAATCTTGAGGCATAGAAAAAAACTTAAGACAATACTAAATAAGTATGGTACTAATTAGTCATGCAGGATCAACCCATAAGCTAGCATACATTACGTACCAAAAATCGTCATGGTACTAATTAGTCATGCACGATCAACCCATAAGCTAGCATAAATTACGTACCAAAAATCGTCATAGTAGTCAATTGGCTCCTTTCTCCTTGAGTGATTGCGCTGTCGCTGCTACTGCCAAAATGACTGGGTTATTCTTTTTCCCCCTTTTTGGCATAATAAAAAAGGATCCTAACAGCCTTGGAATCCTCCTTTGTTGAGACATTTTTCAGTGTATTATGTACCAAATGATTTTTATCATCTCCTTTTTGGTAGCATCAAATAAACACTAGATAGCAATAGAATTCTTGTTCAGTATGTCACCCATGAATATCTTTCCCCCTTTTTAAGTCGTCAATGCCGGTGATAACGAATTTCATTTCACTTCTGAAGATCTCTTATGTGACTCTTTTGTTGATGATCTTGTATTCACTCCATCTCATATATGATCAACTGCTTCACCATTCCCCCTTAATTAATGAACATCCCCCCTTAATTGATGAACAAGTTCATCACTTCCTTCTACTTTATCCACTCATTTGTACTTGTGTTGATTTCTAAATATCCGTAGCAATGTGAGGATAATAGGAATCAAGACATGCATTTTCATTCCCCCTTAATGAGTGACTCGGCTCTTTATAATTTCATCCAAGCAAACTAACATCAATTGTTTTGACACTTCTCAAGGTAGAAGTTTCGTCGGGAGCCCGATGTGTTTCAAGCAAAGAGTTTTGAACAGTCTGATCATAGTCTATTTGATGTAATTCTTCCAACACCTCCTCCGAAATTTCTTGAAAAATTGTCGTCAATCATAAAGAGTTGCATTTTTCTCTTTTTCGGTCTTCGTCTTCTTGAAAGATTCGTATAGCTTCCAAGTTATCCATTAGAGATATGGTTTCATCAAAATCAGTTCTTTCTTCTTTAACATCAAAACGAACATTATTCGTAACAATGACTCCTTGCTTCTTCCGGATGACTTCAATAATACCACTCGTTGGTACCACTTATTGATAACACTTATTGATTCCAAGCAAGCTAAATGGCATCGTAAGCGTTGAGAATATTCCTACAAAACAACTTATGTTTTTCGGATATAGGTACCCATTTTATCTTAGGTCCTCAAGGGTTAGCTTCATAGGAAAATGGATCAATTACCATTTTAAGATGGTACGAACTTCTCAAATCCAATCAATAAGCATAGATCAATTTAGCTCAAGCAGTACACAATCTCTATAACCATAAGCTCAAATACTTTTTGATGAGATATAAATCACATTTAAGCACATCTTGTTTGATAAATTTATATTCAACACAGTAAGAGAGCAAGCTTAAGCAATTTCACCAAATATCAATCTCGAATACCAATTGTTAGAATACGAAACAATTACGCACATTTTTAGAAGATAATTCATATCTAGTCAATAAGGCATTAGAGATATGATTTATGACAAATTTTACAACAGAATAAGCTCAATCATCATTTGATAAAGTTTAAACTCCAATTAAGCATCATATTGATAAGATATGTTTAAACTAGATCAAATAACATATGAGCACACATTCATAGCACATTCTCAAGAATTTTTGTGCACTTCATAATAGTGTGTGGTTTCAAGGCATTTTCAAAGACAAAGCATAACCACAAATCTTATGCTCAAGGATTGGCAAGTAGAAGTTTGCAAGATTAAAAAGTAGAGCCAAATAGATATACAATGATGTATAGAATAGATCATTTAAGAACAAGTATATCTATTTATTCAAGTAGTGCTCAAGAGATGATAACTAACAAATATTTCACATTAGGCAATTATTTTGGAGACAATAGATAATAAATATGTGTAGCAAGTATCTCCAGGTACAAGATATGTGACAACAAATATAGTCTCAAGATAAGGAACAAATGTCAACAAATATTTATGCAAATAATATAGTTCAATTAAGCACAATTAAAGTCTTAAAGAAACAAAAAGATAAGCATAGGCAGTATAAAATAATACCAACTGGATGCACTTCTTTGAGCATTTATCAATGAACCATGCATCCAATTCTCCTGCAATCAAAGATTAATTTGGTCTTGGTACCCACATCTTTTTGGGTCCTTCGTTGTTAGTAATTTTTGGTACGCAAATCCACCTAGATCCCACTGATCCAAGAGTAGGTGATTTGTAACTATTGAAAACTCTATAATCATGACACACTCGCGAATAATGATTCGGTGCGGGTTGGGAAGCAGATAGTTGCTTGATCCTATGAAAAAAGAGCAAATTTGGACTTGGTCCATGGTTTGTCTTCAAGCGACCAATCTTGTTCTGAGGGATATAATCTCCTAGCCCCAATTCTTGGAATTCTTCCCATATTCCTATGAGGTTTTATTGCACTTGACTCGTTGGCTCTCCTTTGAGATACAAATTTTTGCCTTTTAAAATTTTGTTGCCTTACCGAGATATTATTATTTGGATTCGGCCTCGCAACATTTTTCCGGGCATTAATTTGATTACCAAGTCCTTGTCTCATTGTGCTATGCTGACTTTTCACAAATTTTACCACTGGAACTTTATTGATTAAAGTAGTAGTAGAATTAGTCAGCTTCTCAGGGGTTTGAGAACATGATGGATCGTAGCCCAATCCGGCTTTATCTCCAGCGAGTTTTTGCATACTTACCATTTTATCCATTATTTTGGATGAATTTGTAAATGATGCGATTACTTCCCGAAGGTTATGTTCTCGAACCTCTCTTGCTTTGCACTCTTCTTGAAGTCGAATATTTTCAACTTTCAAGTTACTCATCTCATTTAGAACATGTTGCAATTTTTGCGCTATTTCTTCCTTTTCAAGGATTAACGTATTATTGTGCTCTTTGATTTGAGTATGAGTGACCATGATCTCTTGACAATCTTTCATAAGACTTGGAAATGATTCTTGGGTCTTGAAAGAAGTGTCAACTAAGCTAAAGGAATTAGAAGATACCTCTTTTTCGGTTTCGTGCACCATCAAGCATTCCTCATGCTCATATTTCTGGCTTACTAAACATAGTAATGCCGTGTCCTCTTGTGATGACTCACTTTCATCACTGGATGACTCTTCGGATTCGCTTGTCTCTAATGGATCACTGATTAGAGCTTTTCTTTTGAATCTCCTATCTTTGACTTTGGCTTTCTCCTGCACGGTGTCAAATTGATTTTTGCTAACTTTGGGATAAGGACATTCAACCATAAAATGTCCAGGCTTTCTGCAGTTGTAGCAAAGATTTGTATTGCTCTCAATATTATCTCTTCTTGGTCCTCTCAACGAGCTTGTATGCAGAATATTTTTGGAGTTGTTCTTCCTCATAAATTTCTTGATTTTCCTGACATACAAAGCAAAATTTTTGTCATTTAATAATTCACTATTTTCTATTGACCTTGACGTGGACGGTTGTTCGGAAACTAGTGCGATATTTCTTTCTTTTTTTTCTTCCTCCACCCGTGACTTCATCTCAAATTCGTAGGCTTAGAGATTGCTAAAGAGCTTGTCGGTAGAAAGGATTTTTAGATCCCTATGATCTCGCATAGCCGTGACTTTCATATCCCAATTCGGCGGTAGTCCACGTAGAATCTTGAGCGATATTTCCTTCTGGGTACTGGTCTTTCCCAGATCCGTGATTTCTCCAAGGATTTTGATCAATCGAGCTTCCATGTCGGTGATGCTTTCATTCGGTAGCATTTTGAAATCTTCGAACCTCTTCATGGCAATGGTTATTTTGTTATCCTTTTCTTGTTCATCGCCTTCACCGATACCGATAAGTGTATCCCATATTTATTTTGCTGTGGTGCACTTTCGAATCTTTAGGAATATGGTGTCATCTACGGCCTTGAACAAAATATCTTTGGCAATGTTGTCCAAATTATTTCGTCCTTTATCTTCACTTGTCCACTCCATTTTTTGCTTTGGAACATATTTTGGAGCATTTGGAGTTAGTGCGGCGGCAGTGTTAACTTCCATGATTTGGATAGGACCATTTGTGATGACTTCCCACATTTCGTCATTTAGAGCAGATAAGTGCACCTACATCCGAATTTTCCAATCATCAAATTTGTTAAGTGAGAAAAGCAGATTTTGAGCGAGAACCATATCTCTCTTCATCTTGAAGATTTTGAGATCTATCTAGCAGTCAAAATTGACTCAAATAGACAACCGCTCTGATACCACTTGTTGGTCCCGAAAGGGTGGCGAGAAGTCTAGAGGGGGGGGGGGGGGGGTGAATAGACTTCTCTAACTTTTTCAATTTCTTCTCAAAACACACAAGACAAATAACACTTTGGTAATTTCAACTCTAAGTAACAAGCATCAACAAGTTAAACAACTTAGAGTGCACAGCGGAATATATAACGGTAAAGTGTTATGCTTAATTGTGCGGTGCTCAAAGAGAGATTCTAAACATGCAATACGTTAGAAACACTTGATATGGTTCAAAGATGATGTACGTAAAGTTTGGCTTGCATGCAAACGTGGGAACTATCAAACCCAGACAGATAAAGATATGCGATAAATCGTAATCGGGTTAGTTCGCAGTTAGAATAAGCATGCACGAAATATATGAGCAGTAAGTAAATAGAGAGAGAGAGATTTATAGTGGTTCGGAGATGGTGTAATTCTCCTACTCCACTCTTCTCCTTTCACTTCAAGGAGGAAATTCACTATTCTTCGATCACCCAGATACAATAGTGAATAAGTGTCCATCGATACTTCTCCGAGTGCTTCGCACAAAGCTACACTCCTCCAAGGTTTTTCGCAAGCTCCTCTTGTTACTCCGTCTTCCCGAGTACTTCGCACCAAGCTGTACTCCTACACCACGAGAACTACGCACAAAGCTACGCTCTCACAGGGTTTTCACAAGCTCCTCTTGTTACTCTGCCCTTTACAACAAGTGCTACGCACAAAGCTACACTCAACCAGGGTTTTTCGCTCTCTCTAGTTACTCCGCCCTCTTTCTACACTCAGTAGAGAATATTACAAAGAGATAAAAATTTTCTCTCACTCAGACTTGAATTCTATAGTATATAGCTCAATATATTACTTCTTGGCTGATTTGAATATTGCTTGCTTTTCTCTTGCTTATATATCTTAATTGATCAGCCGTGTTTCAAGTGTAGAATTCATATTTTTCTTCAAGTCTTCTTGGGCAATTTATAGCCAATGAAAGCTATTTTCCCGTTGATCAACTTTCAATCTCGATCATCCATCTTCATATGTAGTTGATCAAAAATAAAGTTGTCAACTTGATCTGAAATATTAGGTAGAAGTTTTTTCGCCTTTTGTCAGATGATTTGAATATTTTGCCCGTTGCCGTGTCTTTAATTTTGTAGCCTCCAAAATTTGAATAAGTTCGGGGCGGCAGTCTTTGACATTTCTTGTCATTCATAAATCTTCTGACATATCAAGTTGATCAAATAATTCATTTGCTGATTCTTGCTTGAGTATGAAGCAATATCTCCGTGAATCAGCCTCCTTCGAGCGTCTCCAATTCCATCGTAAAAAGATTGATGTTCATATGAAAATATATTAGTTATTTTCTCCTTCATGATCCTTGTAGAATGATATATTGGAACCTCTGTAAAAACTTCATTGTTGTTCATGGTGAGATGCTCTGTTTCGATTTTGTACTTGGTCCACCATACTTGGTGTGTTTCTTCATCTGGTGCATGGCTTTTGTGAGACTTGTGCATTCATCTTGGTTAGTCTCCAACTTGGTTAGTCTCCTTCTTACCTAGTCTCCAAGTTGGTTAGTCTCCTTCTTGGGGTTAGTCTCCCAAGCTAGATAGTCTACATCTTGGTTAGTCTCCCAAGCTAGCTAGTCTCCATCTTTGTTAGTCTCCCAAGCTAGCTAGTCTCCTTCTTGGGGTTAGTCTCCCAAGCTAGCTAGTCTCCCATGTTGGTTAGTCTCCAATACGGCTTGCTTAGTCTCCCATACGGTGCTCCTTAGTCTCCCAAGTAAGGTAAAAATGCTTAACTTGAGATTCGAACTTAGGACCATTTGGCATAGCTTACACACGTATCATCTAACTCTTATAGCATGGTTCTTGGTGATTTATCCGCATCATAATTGTGTTAAGCCATAATCCCGCTTAACTTCTTCAAATAAATTATGATCTTCTAGACTTGTACATGGGTTGCATGATATGGGTGCACCATACTATGTAGACTTAAACTGACTTTACTCTTCTATACAATATATTCCTAACACATTCCTTTACTCTTCCTGTAACACCCCGTGTTACGGCCCCTAAAACCAATTAGTTAATTAATCAATAGCCCAAGAGAAAGAATAATTTATAATGATTAATTAGGGAAGAAGGCCCACCATAGTCCGTGGGCCCTCATATCTAAACCCAACCCCTAATCCCAATAGGATTAGACTCTAAATAAGATCCCTAGATCTAAAAATAGGGAACTTAGGAGGCACCTAGAATCCCCACCACAATAATCTCTCACCACCCAAAGAGCTCCAAGAATTCCCCTAGGAGAAATCAAGAAATCAAGAAAGCTTAAAGAAAGATCCTTCATAGCCAAGGAATTAATTAAGGCTAAGAGGTAACCCATGTCTCAACAAAACCTATTTTCATAGCTATGATTCCCCCTTAGGATTTCCCCCATATTATGGTGAATGGCGAGATCTGTTGATTATTATTGATGCTCGACGTGATGATCCCATGAGGGTTCTTGATAATCTTGATATTGGGAGATTCTTGATAATTATGGTGTTCTTGATGATTATATGGAATTCTTGATAATTATGTGTTGTTCTTGATAATTGTGTGATGTTCTTGATGCTTATGTGTTATCCTTACCGAATCTTGCAATTAGAAGGCGAATCGTATTCTTGTTGACATAAAAGTGATTAGAACCCTAGGTTGTATCGTATGTTATGATTCTTGGATTGTGGGGTGGGGAAATCGCATGTTTGGGTGTTGATTATGTTTAGAAAAGCATGATAGGTTATGTGCCGTTCGTTCCTCGTATTTGATCCGTCAATTGTCTACGTGTTGTCGTTAATTACGTTGTAAAGTGTCTAAGCATGGTTTCGGGTTCCACAACGGTTCCCGGGGCGTATTGTGTGATAAGAGTCAGTGGGGGGTAGGTGGGGGTAGGGGACCCGCCACCTACCCACAGCCGAGAACACCTTCCCGGCAGCGGGCAGCTACCCGCCGGCGACCCACTGCCCGGAACAGTAAAGTCCGGCGGGCAGCCGGCGGGTGGCCCCCCACCCACCGGCTACCCGCTGGAAATTATCCCACCTTGGGACCCCGGCTTCCCCGTTTGATGTTCCCCCGTTCCCCGTGGTGTCCCAACGGACTCCGTTTATCGTGCCTATGTCTAGTTTGATGTTTTCGGGTACCGTTGCGATCAAACGTTTCTATACGAGCTGCGGTTCGTCCTTTTTCCTGGCTGCGGTCAGATGACATTCTCTTGGGCTGCGGTCCACTGTTTGGTTGCGATCAAACACTATGATGAGCTGCGGTTCATCGGTCGGTTGCGATCGACCCCTCCGTGTTGCGATACGGGGCAGGGTGCTGCGGGCCGTGTCAGAGCTATATGCGCTGACCCTCGTGTATGGGCATGCGATTGGTCCTGTGGCGCCAACAAAGTGTGCTATGTGTTGTGATATGGATGAGTTGTGATTATGAGTGTCCTGGGGGAATGTGAATGTGGGATTTATGTTGGGGATTGTTTATGTTGGGTTATGATTATTGTTATGCCTTGCCTTATCTGCCTTATCTGTTGTGAACTGCATATGCTCGTTATAACTGTTGCTTGTGTCTGGCCTTATCTGTCGAGTCACTCCCGGTTTTAAAGCTAGAGTTCGTAGGATATATCATCATGCTCAAAATGGTTTTCGTATATCTATATATATCTCTATATGTATTGTATTTCAACGCGTTGGAGTGGGTTACCAGCATCTCTCGCTGAACAGATATATTTGGCTTTCAGGCACAGAGGACTAGAGCACTGGAGCGCGCTAGAACTGGAGCGTAGAAGTAGCTTAGTTTCCCTTTCGGCCTGCGTGCCATATTATGCATTGTATTTCGGTGGATATTAGTTAGACAGCCTGTGCACCTGGGTCCTCTAGCCCAGGTGTGGCATAGCACCCCGTACACTTATGATATACTTTGGGATGTAATGAGATAATACCTTTATTATATAAGTTTTTAATGTCTTGAAAATCTGGGGTGTTACACTTCCATTCAGCTCTTTTAGATTAGGTTTAGACTAGTGTTAGGTTATATTTACATTACCTTGAAGATCTACACTCATTGTTCTACAAATTCTCTTTGGATCCTTACACAATAGATTGAAGACTTGGATAAAATCTCTTCCTTGTTTATTATTTCAGATTTAATTTGTGTTTGCTACCTTCTTAATGATGATGAGTTTGGTTGATATGATGAGATTTGGTGTATAGATTGTCCTTGAATGCCTATGTTGTAGAGGAGTGCATATTGATCTCTTTCCATTAACTACCGTAATGGTTAGATGAGTGTGAGAGTGGGAGTTTAGCAAGAGATTGCACTCTCCTTAGTCTTGCCCTTGCAATCCCCTTCCTACAACCCGAGAGGGCGAGCTTAGGGGATGAGATGGTAGACCACCCGCCAAGTGTTTGATAGAGTGCCTCACCCGATGTAGGGAATGTGAGTTTAGGTTTGACGCAACCTAATGTTAGTGCCTTGGTTCTCCCTTAGGTTAAGCAAACTTTGCATCATCCCTTGTCCGAAGTTGAAGACCAATGAATCCCTTGTCCGAAGTTGAAGACCAATGAATGCATGATCACAAATCTTTTCCATCCAAATCCCTGCTTTACATATTTGTTTGCTTCCTTTATTTTCCTTGTTTTCTATGCTTGTATCCATGTTCCATACTACTTTCCTCTTGCACCTAGTCTACTCTCATTGATGCATTGTGACGATAGATTGTCTTGCACTTTACTTGCTCCGAACGACCATCCTTGAGTTCGACACTCGGGGGTTTCACAACCTTCGTTAACACCTCACACACCACTTCATTCCACTCACCACACAAAAAACCATTCGTCAGATGCTCAATCCCAAAATTCTTACCCACCACAATCCTACTCCCAAAACTCTTGCTCTCAATACACTCCAAACTACCAAAATTCTTACCCACTACAACTTTACAAAGATTCATCTTTCCATTCACAAGATCCTTACTACAATTCATATCCTCAACACCACCAAGATCCCCAATATGCTTCATGTGATCAATTCATACCCAACAAACATCTCTATACTCTATTTACCCTTCTTACCACCCTCAAAACCACATTCCACCCCAACATCCATACCATCAAAGCCCACCTCCATATGAATACCACAACTATTTACCGTTGGCTAGGCATTGGTAAAGCACTATATTGTAACCGATGGTGGCATTGAGGATGAGGTTTATCCCATGAGTCAAGGAAATTTACATCAAGAGTCTCAACAAGAATTTCAACCCCTTGATCAAGAGTCCGAGATGATATCCAAGTTGATGAGTGTCATAATGCAAGTATATTCATGAGTGGATAAATTACAAACTTATTCGGAAAACATGATGGCTCAAGTACAATGTTGGGCAACTCAAGAGTTGATTCAAGATTCATTATCCAATAAAGAAATTCAACAAGAGTTTCCCTTGTCTAATAAAGAGAACGGGGTTGATGGAGATGAGAAAATGTGGAAAAATATTGAAAATGAAGTCTTTGAGGAGTGCAATGAGATGAAAGATTTGAATGAAGAAGATGATTGCAACATTGAGACACAAGTTGAATTGAAAGAAAATGGTGGCAAGGAACACTTGCAAAATGGCTTGTTGGAGGAAAGAGTATATGAGAATGAAGTGAATGAGGAAACTCCTTCATTGGATGACACTCCCTTTGATGAGAATTTTAGAAGAATTTGGGAACCGGGAGGTGTTAATGTTCTTGAAAGTGGAGGCCTACTGTAACACCCCTAATTTTTAAAGCACTTAAAGACTTATAAAATAAGGCAAACCAATAATAATAATAATCCAAACAAAGCACAGACTATCCATGTGAGTGGGGGTGTTATGCCACACGTAGGTTTGAGAACCTAGGTGCACAGGCTAAGACTATCCAAACAAGTAAAACCATCGGTCAACAATCCATTACAATTCACAGCACGCAGGCCAACCACTACGGCTAGGACTAACTAGACTAAGACTACGAGTCCATCTAGCGCGCTCCTCAGCTAATACTCATCACCTGAAAAACACATCATATCAACCGTCAGCGAATAATGCTAAGTAACCCACTCTCACGCGTTAAGTACAATAAATATAAATATAGGAAATCATTTTGAAACTGGAATACATATATAGACTAGGCAACTCTAACTTTAAACCAAGATCAAGACTCGAGACACAACAACAGACTTAACAACATAAGACAATCACAAAGACTAGCATGCATCCTAAGAACACAAGGTAAGACAGAATAGACGAGTAACCTTATAAGTAACAAATAGAGGCAACAATGGGGTTCAAAGTAAACCAATTAGCAAGTAATCATCAAAAGCACACAGTCCATCTTCCAACCTTATACCAAGTTCCAACCTTTTCACTCCACTCCATCCTTATTTCAGTTCGAACCTGTACCTCCAGGCCACCCTTATACCTCCCCCTTATTCCTCCGGAGCAACTATATGCCCTACTCCATAACCACCAACATGGTAGCACTGAAGTGTCATTCGCATGGTCCGTGCCTCTAGAATAAATACCAAGGGGTCAGCACATATAGCTCTAACACGACACCGCGGCGCTTATACCCTGAACCAAGCCTTTAGCCAGCAAGTCTATGGGGTAGTCCGTGCCTTTACCACAATAACCGAGAACTCGTTGTGCTTTCCGCCAACAATTCATCTCCACCAATCACAATCACATCATCATCAGTCACATCCATCATTGCGCAATGACCATGATACCCATCATCATTCAATCAATTAACATATAATCAATCAATAACAATCAAGGCATAATAGAAACAATACGTACTACACATAAATTCCTAGATCGGTACTCAAAACATCAATCGAGACTCATACACGTCAAACGGGGCACAACGGGACACGGGGAACATCAAATCGGGAAAAACACCCCACCACACACCCACATTCCAGCGGGTGGGCGGTGGGTGGTGGATCACCCGTCGGCCACCCGCTGGTGGGCAGTAGACTGCCCGCCGGCTGCCCGCTGGAATCGGGCAGTACGGGGCAGTAGGTAGGTGGTGGGGACTCGTTCGTGGAACTCAAAATCATGTCCGAACACGTTCCAACACGTAACAACAACATCAAGGATTCAATTAACACGGATTAAACCAAGAATCATTCCAGTTACGTTCTGACACAATTCCTAAATATGCCAAGACTTGACATAAATCACATAACGGTTCAAGTGCATCCGAAACCTCAAGAACATCAAGAAATCTATGTGCAAAGCCCTAAAGACAAGTCCTAGGCTAGACTCAACACCCGAACATGCATAAACCCACCCAAATATATCAAGAATATCAAATCATCGAGACTCACGATATAAACCTTAGGGACAAGCTCTAGACATAATTAAATACAAGATTACACATGTAATCAATTCACAATATCAAGATCTTCAAGATTATCAAATAAACATAATATAAATCCTAGGCAAAGCTCTATCAAGACTCAATCACCGAATCGCACACACAGTTATCAAATGAACCAATAAATAAGATATAGCAAGGAAAATTGGTTTTGTAAGACATGGGTTACCTCTTAGCCGTAATCAATATCCTTGGCTACTAAGGTTCTTCTCTAAGATTCTCCTCCAATTGATCTTCCTAGGTTCGGCAGTGGGGAATTCCTTTGCTAGGTTCCCTCGGGGGATGTCTCGCATGGTAGAATTAATTGTGGTAGGGTTTCTAAATGCTTCTTAATCCCCTATATATAGATTCAGGAATCCTGACTAGAATCTGAATAGTAAAGTCCCACTTTCCCTATTCCTAACAGAATTAAAGACTTGATTGAGCATAAGGATCCATGATCCATTGTGGATCGTACTAATTAATTAAGGGGAATTCTAGTCTAATTAAATCCTTTTTAATTCTATGTTAACGGAATTAATTCCATGATTAGTCCGGATACGGAGGCCGTAACACGGGGTGTTACACCTACATTGGCCAATTTTCATGTCTAAGGATTCTTCCTTTTTATTGGTCCATGAAGGTGACCCAAGGTTCTCCCTACTTGCTAAAGATCAAGTGTAACACCCCCGATTATCATGCCAATTTAAAGCTTAAATATGTAAGGCAAACTAACCAACATAACATAAAAAGCATAAACACAGCGGAAGTCTAATCATAAAACGAAGAAAACCAAGGAATGTTATGCCACGTTTACTCCAACGTGAACGCACAGGCAAAAACTAAACCATCAATCTAATATGTTCAACATCAGCGGCACACAGGCCAAAACACAACTAAACTGTCCAGGGGATCTAAACTATCCATGTCTAACGTTCTCGCCATCTACTCAAGACCTGTAAATCACATAAAGAAATGGGACGACGCCCGGTCAGCGAATAATGCTGGTAACCCATCAATACGCGTTCAATAGCATATATTGTGATACCCCGTAATCCAAATTCGATTAAGGGATTAATTAAGTAATTAATCCTAATTCAATTGGTAATTTAATTACTTAAATTCCTGAAAATTCAATAGTCGGGGACTAGTAATTGACTAGTCAACCCCAAAGTCAAGGTTGTACCTTAAGCTTTGTGAGTAGTTCCCTTGTTCCCTTACACCTCTTCATTTTAGTAAGGGTATTCATGACTTTTCACCTTGTGTTAGTAATGTAAGCTAACCTAGTAGACACTCCTCATTTCTCTCCTTACACTTTCCAAACTTTAGCTCTACCTTCTCTCTAAAAGTAAGATATCTTTTCTTCCAAGCCAAGTTGAAACTTTGTCAAATCTTCAAGGGTTGTCTCCAAGATTCTACCTTTCATACATTTGGGCATCTAGGAGGGTAAGATCTACGTTCATCTTGTGTTTTTAGTGTTTTCTAAGGTGTCTTTTCTTAAAGATAGAATCTTTATGATATTTTGGTGTGTTCTTGAAGTGGGTTTGGAAGGTGAGCCTTATTAGGAGCTTGGTGAAGTGTTAAGTGAAGGTTTATGTCTACAAGAGGTAACCCATGCTATACAAAATCTATTTTGCTTACCTATATGATGATTTCTTGGATTCGACATGTGTTTTGCTATGAAATGTGAGTGTTTATTTATTGTCTTGTGAAAATGCATATCTAGAGCTTGTATTTAGGGTTCTTGTATGCCATTGCTTGGCTATTCCTTTGATTCAAGTCATTTTGTTGTATTTGGTGACATTTGGTATGTTTTGGACTTGAATTTGAGCTTGGTGTTGAAAATCCCCGAAGGGACTTATGTGTGGCTTCGTGTTCCCCGCGGGCAAGAGTACGGGTGGGGCACTACCCGTGTCCCTACCCGTGAGGAACAATATGGCGCTGGGTATGTACCCCGCGGGCAGGAGCACGGGTGGGGCACAACCCGTGTCCCTACCCGTGATGAACAATGTGGCGCTAGGTATGTACCCCGATGGCAGGAGCACAGGTAGGGAACTACCCGTGGTCCCACCCGCGGGGAACATCATGGTTGATGTTCCGGATTTGTTCCCCTTGATTCCTTTAACTCGGTATTTGGCCTTTTGACTTCCCGATGTGCTTTTGTGGAACTATTTGAGCGTCTTCTTGATGTTTCCTATGTCTAGAACTATATGGTAGGAATCCATGTAGGTTTTGGTGTCTTGAATCGTGCTAAGTGTTCAACATTGTGATTCGTTGAACCATGATGAGTCTTGTGTGTTCTTCGGAACTATGTTTGGTTTACCCGTTTGATAAACATGTTAGCTCGGTGTTTAAATGCTAGCGTGTGTGTTGTTTGTCCTTTCCTATTGTGGATGATGACTTGTGTTAATCATCGTTGGAGTCGGATTGTGATCCTTTCCTTGATTGAGTATGGTTTCATATCTTCGTTGTGATCCGTTGATTGATTCCTGTTGTGGTGTGGTGTTTGTGGCTGTACCTAGATTGCACGATTAATGGTATGGGACATTAGTCACCAAGGTACGGCAGTGGTCCTCGTGGTGGCCATGACGTGATTATGGAGTTTGTGGCCTTTGTGTAAGGTTCACGTATTTCTTGGGTGGCATGTGTTGCCGTGTGTGTGATCGGTACCCTCATGTACTATGAAATTGGTGGTTCTGTTGGAGGGACTGTTGGAGGGGGAACGACGGTTCCCGGGGGAATAAGGTTGGACTTGGTGTACAGGGGTCCTGGAGGTAACGGTTGGAACTAGATATAAGGTTGGGGGTAGCCATAAGGTTGGAACCGGGCATAAGGAAGTCATATCAATTCGTGATGGGTGATGTCACCAAGGCTTGTGTAGCCGTTGTTGTGAGTTCTCTTCTTGTGACGTGTGTAGTCACAAAGGCATGTGTTGCCTTGGCATGTGTTGCCATTGGTTGTGAGTTTATTCTTTTGAGTTATGCATGTCGGGTGTTAATCTATTGTGTGATGGTAGATTATACCTTCAGCCGTTCTTGTGAGTCGTTGTTGCTCTTTGTGGTCTTGGGATGTGTTCCCTTATCTTCTTTGTGAGTGTTTGAGTCTTGTGTTGACTTCTGCTCTTGGTTTTGAACTTATATATATGTATTCCGTTTCGCAAATGACTTTACAAACGTATATCTTATTTATGTATGATATTTCACATGTATTGGTGGGTTACCAGCATTATTCGCTGACCGGGCGTCGTCCCAATCTTTTATGTGTTTCTTTCAAGTGATGTATAAACGTGAGCGCGGTCTAGAACCTGCTAGTGTAGCTCCCTTGTGTTGTTGTTATGGCCTGTGTGCCAAGGATAGACTTTAGTACTTTGGACATGTATGGTTTTTAGTTTATGAATTATGCAGATGTTAGGCTGTGCGTTCACCCCTGGGTGTGCTTGGCATAGCACCTCTTTTGTTCCAGTTTATATAATCCTTGTTAGACTTCCACTGTGTTTGATGTTTTGTTTAGATATCTACATGTTTAAGGCTTTAATTAGCATGAAAATTAGGGGGTGTTACAGTTGGTATCAGAGCCTAGGTTTGAGCCTAGGATGATAAAGTCTAGACTTCTAAGTGGTTAAGTATGGTTGAGACTCTAAGCGACCTTAAGTATCTAAGTGTTTAGGACTTAGGACTTGTAGGACGCGCGGTGAGGTTGTGAGTTCTTTTATCATTTCCTGTTGTGCTTCCTGTGCTTTGTTTTCCTGTTAGCTTTGGTTTTTCTTTAGTTAGGGCTCCAGGTAAGGGTGCGAGCCCTAAGTTTCCTCTTGTTATCGTGCTGTTGCTGTAGAAGTCGAGGATGGCACCATCGAGACGTCGTGTAAAGTCTTCAGAAGCAGTCACCAGCGAGCAGTTAGCTCAAAGTCTTCATCAAGTGACACAGATCAACCAGAAGCTGAGCAACCACCCTCCTCAGAATGGGAATCGTGACATAGTACGCCAAGTCGCAAGTCTCCGTCCCCCGACCTTCGCCGGTGAAGAAGATCCCGCAGTGCTAGACGAGTGGATCCGGATGTTTGACAAGATCTTCAAAGCTGTGGTTTGCCCGGAGGATCGCAAGGTGAAGTTGGCTACATTCTACCTTCGGCAAGAAGCGGACTCGTGGTGGATGCTTGAAAGGCCAGCTTGTAGACAAGATCCGGAGTTCAGTTGGGAAGACCAGAAGGTTAAGTTACGTGAGCGGTCCTATCCTGCTCGAGTCAAGGAGGCCTACCTTTGTGCAGCCAACCCCTACCGAGGACAACAAGTTCAAAAAGGAATCCAAGAGAACCGTAAGGGGAAGCCGGAAGAATGTGTTTCACCTGTGGATAGGAGTTTGATGGCTACCGCTGCCGAATCAACCTGATGTTTTCAAAGAGATGGTTCTAAGAGAGGTTAGGCTCCCTAGCCAACCCAGAAGATCAAGGCTAAGGGAAGACGCTCCGTTTGCAAGAAGTGTGGAAGTGACCACCCCGGCGTGGACGGTCATGGGAAGCCGGTAGAGTGCTTTGCTTGTGGCAAGAAGGGTCACCGGTCCTTCGAGTGCAAGTCTAAGAGGAAGACTTCAGCAAGCTCAAAACCAGTTAGTAGTGTGAGGCCCCAGTCGGGAAGTAAGCATCAAAGTAGAAGCAACAATGGGCTAAGTGGAAGTAACATCCAGGACCTATGTACAAAGTCCGGACCTCAACAAGGCAAGATTCACAGTCATGAAGTAGATACAAGTGGGAACCGTTGAAGTAAGCTCTTGTACCTTTTGTTGTACCTCCCTTTGTTTTTGTGCCCTCTTTTGTGTGTAAGTTTTGGGAGTTAGCTTGTTCAAGAGTTACCCTTGACCTTCTTTAATCTTTTCTTTCCCTTAGACAAACCCAGTCACCCTTTTTGTCAAGTGATCCTTTCTTCCGAACCTTGTTCATGTGTTCTTTCCAAACCATCTTGTGCAAGGCAGCGCTGCCTTCAGCTTATGAAGGAATCTGGCAAGGTCTAAGAGTTAAGTCACGTCTGAGTCGTGGTAGAGAGCCTTAAGTTTGACAAGCTTAGTGTTCAGCATCAAGCCGAAGTTTAGCCGGAAGTCGTGAACCATTTCACCTCGTGAAACCGTTCTTCTTCTCTTACCTTCGTCAAATCCCTTGTATCTTCTTCGAGAAATCCTTCCTATCTTTTCAAACCTCGTTCTTGTTCCTCTCTTGATTTGACTCTGTTCAAGGTTATGACCTCATCTTTCCTAAGTTGTGACTTTGAAAATCTTGATTCCTTTCCTAATCAGCTCTATCTTTGAGCTTAAATCGGATACCCTCCGTGGGGAAATTCTTTCAATCCCTAAAACCCCGTTTTGATTCCTTACTCCTTGAGTTGTAGCCCTGTTTAAATTTCTTCTCTTCTTAACCAATGTGATCTTTGAGTTTTCAAACCTTAAACCTCTCACCTTAATCTTCTCCTTTAAATCGAACCTCATTCTTGTATTCCCCGCTTCTAACGATTCTGTGCAAGGTGGCAACCTTATTTCCTAAGTTGCAACTTTGATAACGTTGATCGTACTCCTAAGTAACATGGTCCTTGAGTTTCTGAACCCAAACCTTTCGCTCTAATCCTTTCCGTTGAACCGCATCTCTTCTTCTGAGCCTTCTTTCCCCTGTGTTACCTTTTCTCCTTGTTACCGTTCCTGTTTTGAACCTTTCGTTTGAACCGAAGCTTTGAAGCTTACAAGTGTTGCTTCGTAGAAGAGTTGTGGGTTGTGTGCTAATGCAAGTGTTAAGTCGGCAGCCTGCATCAAGTTTTCCCAAGAGCTAGGGAGAAGGTCATCCTGCTCGTGTTTTGGATCTAGCAGTTGAAGCCTTTGTCGGAAGTGACAGATCAAGTTCACGCAGATGCCGAGTTCAAGTTAAGTAGTGGGGTTACCTTGTTTCCTTTGGTTGAAGAAGTCAGCAGAGATCAGTTGAAGATGCAACCCTAGTTCTGTGATCCCGAGTGATCTGGTTTAGGGTTCTTGTGGTGTCAGTTTCTGTGTGTGGCTTGTTCCTTAGCTGAGCTATCTCATTTTGAGTAGATCGTTGGCTAGTTTTAAGCAGGAGTTAGGCTCGGTGTAAAGTTAGCTTTCCTTTCCGGTAAATCTTTTATCTATCACCTTATCTTTCTTTCTTGTCGTACCTTCGTGAACCCCCAACCTATCTCGATGTTTTGTCTCTCGTTTTGTTAACCGACGGTTTTGGTGTTGAACTTCGTTGTGACCAAACCTATCAATCTTACTACCTTACTTTAAACCCTTGTTTTCTCTAACTTTGGTTAGTTGGCAAGCACCTTTATTGCTTAAAACCTTGTTTGCAACTCATCTCTTAAGCTTTGCCACCCGTCTCGCAAGCCGACCGTTTTCGTTGTGAAACCCCGTTGCATTCCTTGCTTGTCTTGGTTGTCGGCTCGTTGATAGTTGTTGCTTGTTTTGTTGTGGTAGCTCGTTTCTTCCCTTGTTTGCTGTTGCCGTTCTGTTGTTGTCGCTTTTCGGCTATGCTTAGTTGTTCTCTCTTGTTTGCCGTGGTTGTTAGCTTGCAGTTTGGGTAGTTGGTTTAGTTGCTTTGCTTTTATGAAGATGCAGTTTGTCGCAGTCAACCAGAGGTTGGACCAGCTTGAGGCCAGTTCTAGCCGAGGAAGAGCCGACGGAGAGTCTGATGAAGACACCGAAGAATCGGAGAGCGAGTCGTTCTAGCGCGGTGTTGTGGTTATCCCATTTACCTTTCCTTAGTTTGTTGTTATCTTTTAGTTGTTGTGGTTTGCTTTGTGTGTTTGCTTTGCTTGCTTGTTGGGTTGGTTTGTTGGTTAGTGCTTTGAGCTAGTTGTTAGTTCTTGGTTATTGGTTAGAAGTTGGTAGTGGTGTTTGGTTAGAGTTTGATATGCTCATCATATCCGCTAATTTCATTCTTTCAACCTTGGTGTCGATATACTTTCTTGCTTGCTTTGATGTCTTGTGAATCTTTTGGGTTTTGACCAAAAGAAGATGTTCTTGACCCTCTTGTCACATTGTTGTTTCATCTCACAGTTTGTTTTAATTCGTCGTACCCAAGCTTCGGGGACGAAGCTTCTTTGAAGGGGGAGAGGATGTGACACCCCGTAATCCAAATTCGATTAAGGGATTAATTAATTAATTAATCCTAATTCAATTGGTAATTTAATTACTTAAATTCCTGAAAATTCAATAGTCGGGGACTAGTAATTGACTAGTCAACCCCAAAGTCAAGGTTGTACCTTAAGCTTTGTGAGTAGTTCCCTTGTTCCCTTACACCTCTTCATTTTAGTAAGGGTATTCATGACTTTTCACCTTGTGTTAGTAATGCAAGCTATCCTAGTAGACACTCCTCATTTCTCTCCTTACACTTTCCAAACTTTAGCTCTACCTTCTCTCTAAAAGTTAGATAGCTTTTCTTCCAAGCCAAGTTGAAGCTTTGCCAAATCTTCAAGGGTTGTCTCCAAGATTCAACCTTTCATACATTTGGGCATCTAGGAGGGTAAGACAAATGTTCATCTTGTATTTTTAGTGTTTTCTAAGCTGTCTTTTCTTAAAGATAGAATCTTTATGATCATTTGGTGTGTTCTTGAAGTAGGTGTGGAAGGTGAGCCTTATTAGGAGCTTGGTGAAGTGTTAAGTGAAGGTTTTTGTCTACAAGAGGTAACCCATGCTCTACAAAATCTATTTTGCTTACCTATATGATGATTTCTTGGATTCTACATGTGTTTTGCTATGAAATGTGAGTGTTTATGCATTGTCGTGTGAAAATGCATATCTAGAGCTTGTGTTTAGGGTTCTTGTATGCCATTGCTTGGCTATTCCTTTGATTCAAGTCATTTTGTTGTATTTGGTGAAATTTGGCATGTTTTGGACTTGAATTTGAGCTTAGTGTTGAAAATCCCCGAAGGGAATTATGTGTGGCTACGTGTTCCCCGCGGGCAGGAGCACGGGTGGGGCACTACCCGTGAGGAACAATGTGGCGCTGGGTATGTACCCTGCGGGCAGGAGCACGGGTGGGGCACTACCCGTGTCCCTACCCGTGAGGCACAATGTGGCGCTGGATATGTACCCCGCGGGCAGGAGCACGGGTAGGGCACTACCCGTGGTCCCACCCGCGGGGAACATCATGGTTGATGTTCGGGATTTGTTCCCCGGGATTCTTTTGACTCGGTATTTGGCCTTTTAACTTCCCGATGTTCTTTTGTGGAACTATTTGAGCGTCTTCTTGATGTTTCGTATGTCTAGAACTATATGGTAGAAATCCATGTAGGTTTTGGTGTCTTGAATCGTGCTAAGTGTTCAACATTGTGATTCGTTGAACCGTGATGAGTCTTGTGTGTTCTTCGGAACTATGTTTGGTTTACCCGTTTGATAAACATGCTAGCTCGATGTTTAAATGCTAGCGTGTGTGTTGTTTGTCCTTTCCTATTGTGGATGATGACTAATGTTAATCATCGTTGGAGTCGGATTGTGATCCTTTCCTTGATTGAGTATGGTTTCATATCTTCGTTGTGATCCGTTGATTGATTCCTGTTGTGGTGTGGTGTGTGTGGCTGTACCCGGATTGCACGATTAATGGTATGGGACATTAGTCACCAAGGTACGGCAGTGGTCCTCGTGGTGGCCATGACGTGATTATGGAGTTTGTGGCCTTTGTGTAAGTTTCACTTATTTCTTGGGTGGCATGTGTTGCCGTGTGTGTGATCGGTACCCTCGTGTACTATGAAATCGGTGGTTCTGTTGGAGGGACTGTTGAAGGGGGAACGACGGTTTCTCGGGGAATAAGGTTGTACTTGGTGTATAGGGGTCCTGGAGGTAACGTTGGAACTAGACATAAGGTTGGGGGTAGCCATAAGGTTGGAACCGGGCATAAGGAAGGCATAACAATTCTTGATGGGTGATGTCACCAAGGCTTGTGTAGCCGTTGTTGTGAGTTCTCTTCTTTTGACGTGTGTAGTCACAAAGGCATGTGTTGCCTTGGCATGTGTTGACATTGGTTGTGTCCTTATTCTTTTGAGTTATGCATGTCGGGTGTTAATCTACTGTGTGATGGTAGATTATACCTTGAGCCGTCCTTGTGAGTCGTTGTGGTTCTTTGTGGTCTTGGGATGTGTTCCCTTATCTTCGTTGTGAGTGTTTGAGTCTTGTGTTGACTTCTGCTCTTGGTTTTGAACTTATATATATGTATTCCGTTTCGCAAATGACTTTACAAACGTATATCTTATTTATGTATGGTATTTCACATGTATTGGTGGGTTACCTGCATTATTCGATGACCGGGCGTCGTCCCAATCTTTTATGTGTTTCTTTGAGGTGATGTATAGATGTGAGCGCGGTCTAGAACCTGCTAGTGTAGCTCCCTTGGGTTGTTGTTATGGCCTGTGTGCCAAGGATAGACTTTTGTACTTTGGACATGTATGGTTTTTAGTTTATGAAATATGCAGATGTTAGCCTGTGCGTTCACCTCTGGGTGAGCGTGGCATAGCACCCCTTTTGTTCCAGTTTATATAACCCTTGTTAGACTTCCGCTGTGTTTGATGTTTTGTTTAGATATCTGCATGTTTAAGGCTTTAATTAGCATGTAAATTAGGGGGTGTTACATATATAGATAGTTTAATACAAAATTATTTTCGAAACGGAATACTGTATATATCAGTTCAAAACCATAAAGAGAGAAGTCAACGGTAAAGACTCTATTCCACTATCAAAAGAACAAGGGAATCACATCCCAAAAACATCAAGACAAGAATGTACACAACAGAACAACTCACACCGCTCAAGATGTAAGCTACTGATCACAAAGTAGAAACATCACAGCAAAGACAACAACGATAACAAGTACAACTCGAGGTGTATTCTACTGATCACAAAGTTGAATACCCCTCGACATGCTCAACAGAAGAGGATAAACAATCACACATTGGCACACATGCCACCGTGACACTACATGTCACATGTTACACATTCCAGCCTTATGCCCGGTTCAAACCTTATGGCTACCCCAACCTTATAACTAGTTCCAACCATTACCTCCAGGACCCCTGTACTTCCAAGTCCAACCTTATACCTCCAGGAACCGTCGTTCCCCTACCAACAACCACCAACAATTTCCACCAATACATAGTACACGAGGGTACCGTTGAATTCACGGCCTAAAGCCACCCAATACATTAGCCTGTAGCCCAGTCCACAACTCCATATTCACATCATGGCCACCACGAGGACCACTTCTGTACCTTGGTGACTAATGTTGTAACACCCCAGATTTTCGAAACTTTTAAAACTTATATAATAAAGGTAATTTGTGATTAAAGGAATGTGCGAATGTATATTCTCTCTATTTCAGTGTGTAAGTACAGAAGATGAAAGATCTATATATACAAGCTAAGGAAAGACTAAAGCCATTAGATTCAAAATTCAAACCCCAAGGTTGAGAGTGATTCTCTCAACCACAACCTAACTTCTCTAACACTCCCCCTCAAGCTAGAGCATAAATATCAAACATGCCCAGCTTGTTACATATATACGACATCCGACTTCCGCTCAACCCTTTCGTGAATATGTCAGCTAATTGATCACCACTACAAACATGCTCAGCCGAAATCAACCCTTGTTGCACTTTCTCTCGTATAAAGTGACAATCCACCTCAATGTGTTTCGTCCGCTCGTGGAAAACTGGATTATTCGTAATGTGAATGGCCACACGATTGTCACACCACAGCTTCACAGGAAGTTTTACTTCTACACCCATCTCTTTTAGAATGTTATGCACCCAAACTATCTCACTGGTCACATGAGCCATAGCTCTATACTCGGACTCTGCACTTGACCGCGCCACAACACTTTGCTTCTTACTCTTCCATGAAACTAAATTGCCTCCCAAAAACACACAATATCCTGTCATCGACTTCCTGTCACTAGGCGAGCCAGCCCAATCCGCATCGGAGAACGCCTCAACACCTGTATGTCCATAATCAGCATAAAGGACCCCCTTCCCAGGTGCACTCTTCAGATATCTCACAATACGAATAGCTGCTTCCCAATGAGTTCGTGTAGGTGAACTCATGAACTGACTCACCACACTCACCGGAAATGCAATATCCGGACGAGTAATCGTGAGGTAGTTTAGCTTCCCTACCAGTCTCCTATACCTTTCTGGATCCTCAAACACCTCCCCCTCATCTGGTACAAGCTTGACCCCTTGTTCCATCGGTGTATCACACGGTTTCGACCCAAGTAGTCCAGTATCACCAAGAAGGTCCATCACATATTTTCTCTGTGAGAGAAATATGCCCTTCTTTGAGCGAGCAACCTCAATCCCGAGAAAGTATTTTAGTATTCCCAAGTCTTTAGAATGAACCTCAGCTCCAAGGAAGGACTTAAGAGCACCAATCCCGTCTACATCACTACCTGTGATCACAATGTCATCCACGTACACTATCAGTAAAACACACCCACGGTTAGTATGTTTATAAAAGACAGTATGATCATAAGCACTCCTCTGCATTCCAAATTTCATAATCGCACTGCTAAACCTCCCAAACCACGCACACGGGGACTGCCTCAGACCGTACAAAGATTTCTTTAACTTGCACACCTTCCCAGACTCCCCCTGAGCTACAAACCCTGGTGGTTGCTCCATATAAACTTCTTCAAGTAAATCACCATGCAAAAAGGCATTTTTGACATCTAATTGATATAACGGCCAGTGATTAGTAGCAGCCAAAGATATAAAAACACGTACCGAAGCCAACTTAGCCACGGGGGAGAAAGTCTCGGTATAATCTATACCATACGTCTGTGCATACCCCTTAGCCACTAAGCGCGCTTTGAGTCTAGCAACAGAACCATCAGGTTTCATCTTCACTATATAAACCCATTTACACCCAATAGCTACCTTACCGAATGGAAGATCCACCAAATCCCAGGTTTGGTTCTCTTCAAGAGCAGCCATCTCTTCCCCCATAGCCTGTCTCCAACCATCATGACCCATAGCTTGTTTCAAAGATGTTAGCACTTTAACTGACTCTAACTGAGATATAAAGACACGTGAAGAGGGGGATAAATGGACATATGACACAACTGAAGAGATGGGATGAACACAACGACGCGTACCTTTACGAACAGCAATTGGAAGATCGGAATCTGTTGACGACGACGCTGGCGAGGAAGGATTGGCTGATGGACCTAACAATGCCTGAACTTCTCTTGACCGCCGGTGATAAACCTGTGTAACAGGAGGCCTTGTCTCACCCCAACCCACGGAAGGAACAGTAACAGTATATGTAAGAAAATCGTCTGACACTGAATTACAATCAGATGAGGTGAGAGGTTCCTTAAACACAACATCCTCAAAGAACGACACATCAGCAGACACTAAGTACCTTTGTAAGTCAGGAGAATAACACCGATACCCTTTCTGAGTGCTAGAATACCCCAAGAATATGCACTTCAGAGACTTAGGATAAGTTTCCCTCTGTGAGGACGGATATCCTGAACAAAACACGTGCACCCAAACACCCTGGGTGGAAGGGAAAATAATGGACTAGACGGATAGACAAGGTGACACGGAACCTGGCCTTGGAGTACTGTCGAGGGTAATTGATTAATCAAGAACGAAGCTGTATGGACAGCATCCGGCCAGAACCCTTTGGGAACTTTCATCTGAAATAACAAGGCCCGGGCAACCTCCAACAGATGGTGATTTTTACGTTCTGCCACACCATCCTGTTGAGGAGTGCCCACACAAGAGGACTGGTGTATTATGCCGTTTTGGCTCATATACTCGGAAAAAGTACGGGAAAAATATTCAGTCCCATTATCACTACGCAAAACTTGAATAATTTTATTGAACTGAGTCTTAACCATAGAACAGAACTTACAAAAGACTTCAAACAATTCATCCCTCAATTTCATGAGATATAACCAAGTGTGTCTCGAGAAATCGTCCACAAAGATTACAAAGTATTTGAACCCGGACTTAGACGGAACCCGACATGGTCCCCATACATCTGAATGAACCAACTGAAATAAAGACTCTACCCTTTTATTGACTCTAGGCGGATATGGTACCCGACAATGTTTTGCAAACTCGCAAGATTCACATTGCAAAATAGACAAAGACTCTAAGTTCGAACACAACTTCTTTAAAATAGGTAAAGGCGGGTGACCATACCGACAATGTAACTTGGAAGGAGACGTACGACCCAACAGACTAACAGGAGCCTTTTCAGGACTAGGAGGGAACTGTTCTAGCACATATAGCCCACCAGCTTCCTTTCCTCTACCAATAATCGCCTTCGTCAAAAGATCCTGAAACAAACAATAACCAGGAAAGAACACAACACAACAGTTTAAACTTCGAGTGATTTGACTTATCGACAGTAAATTGAACGGAAATTTCAGAAGGTATAACACATGAGAGAGAGGTAACGACATGGTTACACTGGTACTACCTCTACCCGAAACTGAAGCGGATGAACCATCCGCTAAAGTAACTGTAGTACCAGGCGGAAAGGAAGAATATTCAGAAAAGACATTTAGATTACCTGACATATGATCACTGGCTCCAAAATCAATAACCCACTGTCGGGATGAGGACGAGACACAAGCAGTAGGATTACCTGTTTGGACGAACGTGGCTGAGGAAGACGGTAACGTTTCCTGACTGTTTATAGGTTGTGAGGTAGACACTTTTAACTGTTTGAACATAGCCAACTCTTCATCTGTCATTACAACCACATTACCCTCTAGTTTGGAGACAGAATTGGCAAAGCTTTGTGGTCGGAGAGGTTTTGGACATTGGTTACGTAGATGACCGGGCTCTCCACTATTATAACAAACCCTTGGACCTCGACCTCGTCCTCTACCAAAACCACCACGTCCTGGGAATCGACCCCCGCGATTACCAGAACCTACACCTCCATTATCCCCTTGCGCTACAAAAACATGCTTCTCCGATACCCCGCTACCTGTACTTGAGGCATTCTGGACCATAGTAAAAACTTGGTCTATTGATTCTAATTCTTTATGCCCTAGCAACTGAGACTTCACAACATCATATTCTTTATCTAACCCTGAAATCCAGCTAAACACATGCAACTGTTTACGTTGCTGTTTTACTGTGTCCAAATCCGTGACTGGCATAGCAGTACACAACGCCTCACTCGCACTCTTGAAATCATAAAAATAATCTCGGATGTCTCGTCCATTTTGGGAGGGACGATGGACATCCTGAGACAATTGATACAATCTTCTCAGGTTGTTTGTTCCACTGAACCACTTATTTACCAAGTCCCAAACGTCCTTGACAGTCTTACAGTGTTGCATAGACAGAATGATTTTCCTATCAATACAATTTATTATGCGGGATAATAAAGCTTTATCATCCCTGTTCCATTCTTGAGCCTCAGTTTGCTCTGTTGGACACGTCCCAGTCAAATGTTTATCCTTACCCATACCCCCTGAATTAATTTCAACCAAAAATCTCCATTCTCAAAAATTAGACCCATCTGGCGCAAGCACCACATCCACTAATTTGGTCGGGGTCGATATAATATTACACATAATATTTCTTGCATCCGCCATAAAGAAAAAAACTTAAACAAAAGAACCTGGGAAAGCCAACCGTCCGTACTCTGACACAAGCCTGAAGAACACTCCAATCCACCCTTCAACAACACATCTCACGCACTGCTCAGCCGGACTGGGCTCCTCACTGCGACCACGCCGGTGTAATCGGCGTCGGAAAAAGCCGCCGGAAAACTCCCCACGCGCCGGCGCGTGGATCGGCGGTCAACTGTGGCGGTGGCGCGTGGCGGCGCGTGGCAGCTCCGGTGGCGTCGCGATTTCACGGCGAAGAGTCGCCGTCGTCCTCCGGTCGCAACCCACCCCTCACTGCTCGGATACCATGTGATTAAAGGAATGTGCGAATGTATATTCTCTCTATTTCAGTGTGTAAGTACAGAAGATGAAAGATCTATATATACAAGCTAAGGAAAGACTAAAGCCATTAGATTCAAAATTCAAACCCCAAGGTTGA
This sequence comes from Ipomoea nil, assembly GCF_001879475.1. Taxonomy (NCBI): domain Eukaryota; kingdom Viridiplantae; phylum Streptophyta; class Magnoliopsida; order Solanales; family Convolvulaceae; genus Ipomoea; species Ipomoea nil. The sequence goes on along the minus strand of NW_017619276.1, from coordinate 1,595,997 downwards.
GAGTGATTCTCTCAACCACAACCTAACTTCTCTAACATAATTTCTCATTAAATCCCAAAACAGAGGATTACTAAATATAAGTGTTCGGGGTGCGATGCCACATCTGAGCTGGAGAACTCAGATGCACAGGCTAGACTAACTAAATATCCTTGAAGCAATGTCAATACATCATCATGGCATGCAGGCCGAAAAGAAAACTAACTATCTACGCTTCGGATCTCTAGCGCGCTCCGGAGTCTACTCATCTGTCCTTGAAAGCCAAATATATCTGTTCAGCGAATAATGCTGGTAACCCACTCCAACGCGTTAAAATACAATATAGGTATATATATATATATATATATATAGATATAGGAAAACCATTTTGAAGCAGGAAGGTATATACTTAGGAAACTCTAGCTTTAAAACTAGGATTAGACTCGACAAATAGGCATAAGCACATTCATCAATGATAATCAATTATATAGAGACAACATCATATATATATGTATCTAAGGTCATAGTTTACTTTTATGTTATTCACATCCTCATTCAATCGATATCCTTGTCACACAAGCACACTTAGGTGGCGCCACGGGACCAATCGCATGCCCATACATGAGGGTTAGCGCATATAGCGCTAACATGGCCCCGCAGCACCGTACCTCATACCGTAGCATGAAGGAATTGACCGCAGCCAATTGCATAGACCGTCGATGGACTCAACGGCGGACCACAGCCCTACACACCGGTGACGCGTTTAGTCGGTGGACTGTGATCCTTATTTGGGGACTGCGACCCTACACACCGCTTGGCGAGCTCAGTCGGTGGGTCATAGTTGATCATAGCCCTACACACCGCCGAGGGCTCAGTCGGTGGACTATGACCTTCCTTATGGGGACTACGACCCTACACACCGCTGGCACACTCACTCGGTGGATCGTAGCCGACCATAGCCCTACACACCGCCTGACGAACTCAGTCGGTGGACTATGGCCTTCCTCGTGGCTTGTAGCCCTACACACCGCCTGACGCGTTCAGTCGGTGGACCACAGCACACGAGGCCCATGAGGTGGACCACAGCCCTAGAAGTGTGTCACTAACCACAGCCAGGATAATGAACCGCAGCTCATGTATAACCAATTTGACTGCAGCTAAGAGTCATGCACATATATCACGTAGCAAACACATGCAACACATATTAACACATTGGGAAGGGGGAGAAGACGTATAAATAAACTTATGTGTGGTCATCCACGTACTAGGAAATATCTTAAGGGTTCATGCAACTTTCACCTAGGTCAACTGGGTACCAATTCAACTAGCATGCAATAAACAAGACTCTTTTATCCTACGAACGGTACCCAATCATCATGTTGGTCTCGATAGGGTGGTGAAAGTCTAAAGGGGGGGGGGGGGGAGGGTGAATAGACTTTCAAGCTTTTTCAAAATAAATAACTCTTTGGTAATTTTAACTCTAAGTAACAAGTAAATAGAGTTAATTTAAACTGCACAGCGGAATAGGTAGTACGTAAAGAGTTATGCCCAATTAATAATTTGAATACGCATGTAAGATAAATAAAGTGACAGAGGTATCTTGAATATATAAAGGAGATGGTGCACTCAATATATAATAACAATATTCAAGATTATAAATGAATATCGTATCACGTCGACCGTGTGATGATTGTTACATGCAACACGTCAAACTTGCTTAGAATAATTCAATATTTAAGCTCGAGAAGTTTGAGTCACATGCATACGTGAAAACACACTAAACCCGAAAGGTTAAGATTAACAGTGAATAGTAAACGGGTTAGTAGGATAAGATAGATAGATAGAGCAAATTATGTAAGTGCGGTATGTAAATGAGAGAGGCAATTTATAGTGGTTCGGAAGTGGCGTAATCTTCCTAGTCCACTTTTCTCCTTTCGCGTCTAGGAGAAATTCACTATTTTCCACACACAGTTACAATAGTGAATAAGCGCTACACAAGCACTTCTTCCGGATGTCTTGCACACAGCTACACCCAACTCCGAGTGTCTCGCACACAGCTACACTCAACTTCGAGTATTTCGCACACAGCTATACTCAACGCCAACTAAGTGTCTTGCACACAGCTACACTTAGCAACTACGAGTGTTTTGCACACAGCTACACTCACTAGAGTATTTTGCACACAGCTATACTCTTTTTACAATTACAAATACAAAGGTAATTGTATCTCTCTCCAACTAGATTTGAGACTATTCAGACTAAGTCTCTAAGAATATTTGAGCACTTGCACTTTTTAAATTTTCGTGTGTATTGCACTTCTATCTCGTTGCTCTTCTTCTTCTCTGCTCATGTCTTCAAGTCTTCATGGCTTTTTATAGGCAATCAAATATATCCGTTGGAGTGGGATAATTTGATATTTGAATTTTGAATCTTCATAGCCTGATATTGTAGACAATAGTAGGTCTTCAATTTTGATTTGATTGTCAACTTACCTGACAAATAATATTTTATCACAACTTGATTTTCTAGTTGTTTCTTAAAATATTATTTTTTCTTGTCATACTGAATATCCAACGTATCTTTGAAATAAATTCATCTGATAGAATTTATTTCTAGGATAAGTTTTTATATTCATGTCTTCATAAATATTTTTCCGTTCTGATCAAATGTCTTTCAGGCAATTTTGGATTCTTGTGGCATGTGGGTAGACTTGGAATAAATTCCTTCGAATTAATCCAATTTCTGATCATCTTGCTTCTTTGCCACATTGTGCTCCTTTGACTTGAACATCGTGCTCCTTGACTTGAACATTGTGCTTTTCTGATTTGGTCACATTGTGCTCCTTTTGATACATTGTGCTCTTTTTGAACATTGTGCTCCTTAGCTCACATCGTGCTTGTCAGCACACATCGTGCTCCTTAGCACACATTATGCTTGTCCGCATCGTGCTCTTTTGGTAACATTGTGCTCTTTTTAATACATTGTGCTCTTTTGGTAGCATTGTGCTCCTTGGCACATTGTGCTTGTCCGAAAGTTTGACTTGTAAAAAATAAGTCCTTGGGGGGAATCGATCTCGGGTGTGATCATTTTGAGTAAGGACTTCTACCATTTCACTGTTAGGCTCATCCAGTCATTCTTTGCAACGCCATTCCTTTATGCTTCTTTCTCAGATGAATACTCGTAGGACCAAAATTAATTTCCCAAATTAATTTTGTTCTTCATATGGTAGATTCCTTTTGACTCGATATTCTGATTTATGATGCCTGTACTAAAAGACCTAAAAACTAAGGGGATCTAAAGTACATTTGGCTCATCAAAACTTACAAAAATATTCCTATCAATTTTCCCCCTTTTTGATGACGCCAAAACCTATACTCAGTCATTTGGCTTGTATTTTTAAAAGCAATTATTTTTCAAAAGATTTTATTAATATTGACATAGCCAAGACGAGTTTAACATTTGATTTTGACTCTAGGAAAGGTATTTTTAGCAACTAAAATTCCTATTCGCATTTTGGATTTTAATAATAATGAATTTTTGCATTTTTCCAATTTATGCGATTTGATACAATCTAAGCTAAAAATGTTACCTTTCAAGACAAATAAAATAAATAAATAACAAGGAAAACTTAATAGCATCATAAACAGATAATTCGAATCATTCCAACTTGTTCCAAATTGTTCATGGGTTCATGTTTCTCGTGGACCATACAAAAATAAATGTGACAATCATACAAATCATCTAATGACTTTGTTCCTCTTCTCTTTAAGCACATGATTTATATGATTTTGAACATCAATGAAATTGTCACTAATGGCATAATTGTTGCGTACCTGCCCAACCGAATAATAGTTGAATGCTTCAATAATGTTGCTTCCGGGCAGTATACTTTCTTCATACCATATGATGCATTCTTCTAGGCTTCTTCCATTTTGTAGCTCGGCATCATTGACTTTGATATAGTCCTTTAGAACCATGATCATCAAAGCTCTAGCATAGCATTGGATTCTTCTGAAATTTTCGTTTGAAACCCACAAATTTTGATCACTTGGACCACTCTTCTTCATACCCTTTGGTAGATCATTCAAAGTCACCAACTTTGGCATTTCAACTCTACCATCTCTTGGTGTGGATTCCAAATAGAGAGCTGCACAGTTATACCAATTGATTTGCTCAACATTTCCTCCTGCACAAACAATGTCACGAAAAGAACGGTTAGTGGTATTTGCGCTGCTTGATCCTCCTGGACCGCTAGCCTCACCACCACCGAACCAATATTCTAGACCTCCTCTTCTAGCAACATTTCTGCCAGCAGATCTGCCTCCTCCACCTCTACTACTGCTTGTGCCAACATTTCGGGTGGCCATGGCAGTCATCATCATCTCAAGCATGCCTTCTAAATGACTGAATCTCTCTTCCCCCTTTTTGGCGTAATCAAGGAGTGTATGAACCGATTCACGAACAGATGAAATAGATTCAGAAATATTTTCATATGATCCCCGAAGGCAGCCCACTTTGGTGTTGACGGAGATGAGATCCGTGTGGACATCACTAATCTGCTTCTCATGTTGATGAACAACATTGAGAATTCCTTGGCTTTGATTCACGGCAATTGCTTCATTTGCCTTTCCAGAATTCTTGAGGATTTGAGAGAGTTGGATGTAGAACTCATTGAGTTGCCCTTTGACATTTGCATTCAATCCTCCAACTTGTCTCTCAAGTGCTTGGTGGGTGTCGATCAAATGTTATTGACTTCTCTGATTTTCATCAAAAGATGTTTCAAATTTTCCACCTTGAGTATTGACAACATGATCCACATGAGTGTAGATGCCTTGAAACATGCTTTCCATTCGGTCAACAAGGCTTAGTACAACTTTCTCCAGATTTTCCAATTTTTCCTTTGAGGTTGTGCCATCAATGTCTTGCTCTTCTCGGGTTGTGGGAACACACCTTGCTCCTTCTTGAGCAGAATTGACTTCAAGCATGTGAGATTGTGCTTGATTTTCCACTTGATGCCCTTCTCTTTCCGGTGTGTATAACACGTGCGTGTCACCTTGTGCACTTTCTGCATGAATGGATTGAATTTCCTCCGTGTGTTGGCTAGCTTGCATGGCATTTTGATCTTGACTTATTTCAGTGAAATTCAAAACACTCACATCATATAAGCCAATATCCATTAAATGTGCACCACATGTGACATTTTCTTCTTCTACATTCCTTGTGACAAATTCATCAATATCAACTAGGAAATCATCTTCGGTAGGCATATCTCCTTGGACTGTGACATCAACAGTAGCTTCGGCCAACTTAGCTTTTAATTTATTCACAAATATTCCATTCACCGTAGACATCAAAGTTGCATAGCCAACATCAAAATTACCAATCCAATTCAAGGAAAATAATTCTTCTTCTTGCGTACTTGGTCCTTTTGTCATCAAATCTTGATAGGAACCAAGTCTCCATTTTCTCCAATTTAGGACTCTTTGGTATTCACTCACCAACACCAAATCAAGTCCATCAACTTGATGAATCTCCTCATTCAACATTGTTTCCAATTCGGCAATTTGGGAAAAAGGATTTATGAAACTTTGGCTTGTATTGGGATTGTGACTTATGGTAGGATTTTGGCTTGTGGTAGGATTTTGGCTTGTATTTGGATTTTGGTTTGAGGTAGGATTTTGGCTTGTGTTTGGATTTTGGCTTGAGGTAGGGTTTTCATGGGATTGAGTTGAGGGTTGAGAGGATAAACCAAGAATTTCTACAACTGGCCTTTTCCTAGCAGGAATGCCTCTCGGTTTCCTTTTTCTCTTGGAGCTCAAATCAGTGGATTCCTCATGATCCTTAAACAGTATCCTGTTACTTCCAAAAGGCTTTCTTGATCTCATTGGTAATCCTTTCATTTTTATAATTTCACCAATAAGCAAACCGAACCCTAGGATGCGGTTGAACTTCCCATTCCTAATTTTTGCACCTTTCACAAAATGTGCAATCCGGCTCAAGATAAGCTTACTCCAGTCACCCCTAACACTATTCATCACAGCATGCAAATATCCAATTCTCACGGGTGATATATCCTCCATACTATTCAATTTGCACAATACACATTTATAGAGAATTCTAACAAGCATCTCATACTCAAGCTTCAAGTCAGATTTTTGACCGGAAAGATTTGGTTCGAGAGAAGCATTCTCATTCCGAATTTCTGACCAAATTTCTGTGTGATCATATGTGTGAACATCTAAGTCCAACAGTGGTTGTTCTGGACTAGATATAGGCAATCCAAAAGTTGTGTGCAACTCTTGTTCATCAATGGTGATGAGAGTTCCATTCACGATGGACTCAATGGTCCATCCAACAACCTTGGCATTCACATAAAAATCTGCTACATCTTCATCATAAAATCCTGAGTATGGATAAGAACATAACCTCATGAGATTACTTTGTTGGAGTGCATGGATGATTCTTTGTGCAAGATGAGAGTTCTCGGCTTCTTTGAGGAATCCTTGAGGGTCAAAACTTCCTCCGGCCTTGATTCCAACTGCTAGCTTCGTGAGGTTGAGTTGTGTAGAGTGTTCTTCATTCGGTTGAGAGCTTGAATCTCCAATGGTGGCCATAATGTGCTTTGGTATTTTTGGAGATTGAGGGATTGAAGATTTTGAAAGAGATGAAGATTGAGTGTTTCGGCTATGGAAGATGAAGGGATTTTGAGAGTTTTGAGTGTAATGGTGGCTCTTCCAACCGGTTGGGTGGAAGGGAGGTGTCTTTACACAAATATCCTCACAACTTAAATGTTGACTTTTAATAAGTGAGGGGTATTTTTGATATTCCAATAGCTTCCAACCTTTGACCTAACTAATAGTTAGTTTAGGTTATATATTCTCCATCCAATTTGTCTGCTGATGTGGCGCCAAAAAATTTAGATACTCGGACTGATTTTACCTGAAATAAAATTCATAGAGCACTAAATCTGTTCCGAAAATAATATGTATATATCTACACGTTTTATGTAGATGGAAGAAAGAGAAATCTATTCTTTCTAGACTATTTATTATGCACAACTACCATAAAAAGGTGTTCTTATTTAAGGCAACTTATCATCACACCATCTTGTCACTCTTAAATGGTAAGATTGTGTAGATCTAAATGATTTTTATTTGTGCATATATGTATGTAGATACACGGTTGAAATAGAGATACATGCAATTGAGATAGGTAGACTTTAAATGTAAAGATGTGACAACTTTTGCATGTGTGACACATAGGCACGAAATAAAATCAGATAAAGTATCAAAATTTCAAATGAAAATTGAGCTTATAATTTAAATAGAGTTTAGAAACTTAGCTCAATTCAATCATGCCCATCTCGTGTCTTAATTTCGAAAATCTTGATTCACACAGAGGCTTTGTAAGAATATCAGCTAATTGATTCTCGGTCGGGATGTATTCGATTGATAATTCCTTTTTTTCAACATGATCCCGGATAAAATGATGTCTCACGTCAATGTGTTTTGTTCTTGAATGTAACACGGGATTGTGTGTTATAGCTATGGCACTTGTATTGACACACAATATATTGACATTTTCACAATTCACGCCATAATCTTTCAGCTGTTGTTTCATCCAAAGAATTTGCGCACAACAACTTCCAGCAGCTATATATTCAGCTTCGGCTGTACTTGTAGCTATAGAGTTTTGCTTTTTGCTGAACCATGAAACCAACCTTCCCCCTAAGAACTGGCATGTCCCTGAGGTACTTTTTCGATCGATTTTACATCCTGCGAAATCTGCATCTGAGAAACTAGTTAGTGTAAAATTGCCTTCTTTGGGATACCATAATCCCACATTGACTGTTCCTTTTAGGTATCGGATGATTTTCTTGGTAGCAAGAAAGTGACTTTCTTTTGGCTTTGACTGGAACCTGGCACATACTCCCACTGAATAAGATATATCTGGTCGACTTGCAGTGAGGTATAGTAATGATCCAATCATTCCTCGATATTTTGTTTCGTCAACGTCCTTGCCTTCATCATCTTTATCCAATCTTAAAGATGTGCTCATCGGGATCTTGATTGAGGATTTTCCATCTTGACCGTAATTCTTTATAAGATCTTTCGTGTATTTGGCCTGATTGATGAATATTCCTTCATTGAGTTGCTTTACTTGTAATCCAAGAAAGTAATTCAACTCTCCCATCATGCTCATCTCGAACTTATTCTGCATTAGCTTGGAAAATTTCTCACATAAAGTTTTATTAGTACTACCAAAGATAATATCATCAACATAAATTTGTACCAATAAAATGTGATCATTTTCTTGAATTCTAAACAAGGTTTTATCAACAAGGCCTTTTGTAAAACCACAGTTAATTAGGAACGTTGATAGAGTGTCATACCAAGCTCTCGGTGCTTGTTTTAACCCATATAACGCCTTATTTAATCTGTAGACCTTATTAATATCACCTTTTACCTCGAAACCAGGAGGTTGCTCAACGTAGACTTCCTCTTCAAGTAAGCCGTTCAAAAATGCACTTTTCACGTCCATTTGATAGACAGTGAAATTCTTGTACGCGGCATAGGCTAGAAATATTCTGATGGCTTCCAGTCTTGCAACGGGTGCAAACGTTTCATCGTAATCTATGCCTTCTTCTTGTGAATATCCTTTTGCCACTAAACGCGCTTTATTTCGTATGACAATTCCATCCTCATTTGCCTTGTTCCGAAAGACCCATTTTGTTCCAATTACATTGTAATTTTCAGGTCTTGGAACTAATTCCCATACGTCACTTCTTTTAAATTAATCAAGCTCTTCTTGCATTGCATTAATCCAATCTGGATCACTTAGAGCTTCTTCAATGCTTGTGGGCTCCACCTGAGAAAGAAAACAAGAAAATAAAGTATGTATATTTGAGGACCTTGTTTTTACTCCTTCTCGTGGATCTCCAATCACTAGCTCTGGAGGGTGATTTTTGAGCCATCTCAAGTCAGGTTGTAGGTTGCATGGGTTTTCCACGTTTCCTTGCTCAGTAGGTAAGTTGGAGGTAGACACATTTTGCTCATCAAATTGATCTCCAACTTGTGTTTCAACTTGAGAATTTTGACTTTCCACGTGGGGATCTTCATTGACTTCCACGTGTCCTTCACTATTGCAATCAATGTCCAATTGCTCCATACCCTATACAATTTGATCTTTAAAAGATATGTCAGTATCATTAAATGACTTTTCAACTTGACAACTTTCCTGATCATTTTTGTTGCTGTGGGTTTCCTTCTTATGGGCTTCATCAAATGTAACATGAATTGATTCTTCTACCACCAATGATTTCTTGTCCAATAATCTGAATGCTTTGCTGGTAGATGAATATCCTAAAAATATTCCTTCATCTGCACGCTCATCAAAAGTCTTTAGATATGTTTTACCATTATTAAGAATAAAACATTTGATGCCAAAAGTATGAAAATAATTGAGTTTAGGTTTTCTCCCTTTCCATAATTCGTACGGAGTCTTATTGTAAGACTTGTGTATCAAGCTTCGATTTTGCGTATAGCATGCAGTGTTGATTGCTTCAGCCCAATATCTCTTAGGTAGCTCGGCTGACGTAATCATCACTCGTGCGGCTTCTTTTAGCGTTCTATTTCTTCTTTCGGCTACACCGTTTTGTTGCGGTGTACGTGCGGCAGATAATTGATGTAGAATTCCTTGAGAATTGCAGTAGGCTTTAATTACTTGATTCACGAACTCTGTTCCACGATCAGTTCGGATTTTTGCAATTTTCAAGTCTTTCTCGTTTTGTAGCAGCTTGAGTAGTTCTGGCAGCTTTTGCTCGACTTCGTTTTTCTTTTTGAGAAATATCGTCCATGTGTACTTGGAAAAATCATCAACAACAACTAGTGTATATTTCTTACCACTTAGACTTGCAGGGTCTACTGGACCGAATAGATCCATGTGTAGTAGACTCAGCGGTCTTGTTGTAGATTCTTGGGCTTTGGATTTGAAAGATGACTTGATTTGCTTTCCTCTTTGGCAAGCATCACATATTTGATCTTTCTTGTAGACAATGTCGGGTAAACCTTCAACGAGTTTGTTTCTTGCTAGCTTGTTGATTGTCTTGAAGTTTAGATGATTCAACTTATTGTGCCATTCCCAACTTGTTGCGTGTGAGTTGTTTGCTAGTAGACACACTGATTCTTTTGTTGTGTTCTAATCCACAACATACATATTTTTCTTTCTTATTCCTTCGAGCACAACTTCTCCCGAGGAATTATTCTTCACTTGGCACTTGTCTTTGAAGAACTCTACTAGATATCCTTTATCACAAAATTGACTTGTACTTAACAAGTTGAATTTTAGACCTTCAACAAAGGATACATCTTCGATTTTCAAACCATTTCGAAAAATTGTACCAATTCCTTTTGTTATGACGTATCGTTCATTTCCACCGAATATGACTTTTGGTCCTTCGATATTTTTAAGATTCACAAGACTAGATTTATTTCCAGTCATGTGTCTAGAACATCCACTATCGAAGTACCAAACTTCCTGCAAACAAATTAAACATTTTTAGGTACCCAACTTGATTTGGGTCCTTGAGTGTTAGTCATTTTGGTACCCAAATCCACCTTGTACTCACTGATCTAAGTTTAGGTGATTGGTAACCATTAAACACATTATAATCATAATTGATTTTCGAAAACAATTTTTGTGCCGGTTTTTGAAAATTTACTCGATTTTTTTGGCACGTGGGAAGAAGATTGTTTGGGCCTAGGATAGGCATTAAATCTGGACTTAGTCCATGGTTTAATATAACCAACCCAATCTTGTTTTGAGGGATAAAATCTCCCTGCCTCAATTCTTGGATTCCTTCCCATTTTCCTATGAGGGCTTTGTGCACTAGACTCATTGGTATATTTCCATTTAGGAACAAACTTTTGCCTTTTTGTATACTGTTTAGGCGAAATAATATTTCTTTGGGGCTTCGGCCTAACAGTATTAATTTTGACATTTGTTTGGTAACCAATTCCTTATCTCACTGTGCTTTCTTGACCTTTTAGTAATTTTACTACTTGGACTTTATTATTTAAAGTAGTAGTAGAATTGGCCAAGTTCTTGGAGGCTTGAGAACATGATGGATCATAACCAAGTCCGGTTTTATCACTTGAGGGTTTTTGCATATTTACCATTTTGTCCATTATTTTGGATGAATGTGTAAATGTTGCTATAACCTCTCTAAGGTTGTGTTCTCTCACTTCCCTTGATTTACACTCTTCTTGAAGACAAATAATTTTATCTTTCAAGTCTTTCACTTCAAGTAGAGCATTTTGCAATTTCTCATTTATTTGATCTTTTTCGAGAATCAAAAGACAATTGCGCTCTTTGAGTTGAGAGTGAGTGTCCATTACAGTTTGACATTCTTCCATTCAGTGAAAGAAGGACTCTCTAGAAAATGAAGAATTGACAGAATCATAAGAGTAAGATGTTACCTCATTTTCTTCATTTCCATTTGCCATAAAACACATGTCCTCGTAGGGTGAGTTGTTGGAAATGCTCATGCAAAACATTGCATTGTCATCCTTTGAGGTGTCACTTTCATCACTTGAAGATTCTTCTGACTCACTTATTTCAAGTGGGTCACTAATAAGTGCTTTTCTTCTCTCCTTTGTGAACCTTTTATCTTTGGGCTTGTATTCTTCCTGTTGAGAGTTAGAAACATTTGTATATTGACTTTTACTTACCTTGGGGTGTGGACAACTTGCTGCAAAGTGTCCAGGCTTTCTACAGTTGTAGCATAAATTCGAATCTTCCTCAACAATTTCTTTCTTCGAATTCTTTGTTGCATTCCACGATTTCCCTTGCGGATTTTTCTTGTAGTTGCTTCTCTTCATGAATTTCCTAAATTTCTTGACAAAGAGAGCAAATTGATCATTAGGCAATAATTCAACATTTTGTACTGACCTTGAGGTTGATGGTTGCTCGGTTATGAGTGCGTTGTTCTTTTCTTCATGATCTTCCTCTAATCTTGATTTCATCTCAAATTCATAAGCTTTTAGATCACTAAAGAGCTTATCGGTCGATAGGGTTTTTAGATCCCTATGATCTCTCATGGCCGTGACCTTCATGTCCCATGTAGATGGTAGACCACGTAGAATTTTGAGTGAAATTTCTTTTTGATTAATATCTTTTCCAAGATCATTAATCTCTCCTAAGATTTTGGCAAATCTCGTTTCCATGTCGGTAATATTCTCGCCGTTTAGCATTTTGAAATCCTCGAATTTCTTTAATGCTATGGTGAGCTTATTATCTTTTTCTTGCTCGTCTCCTTCACCAATTTGAATGAGCGTTTCCCAAACTTCCTTCGCGGATTGACACTTTCGAACTTTTGGAAATATCGTGTCATAGATAGATTTAAACAAAATATCCTTGGCAATATTGTCCAAGTTATTTCTTGTTCTATCTTCACGAGACCATTCCGCTTTCGGTTTTGGAATGTATTGCGGAGTCTCACTTGTTTGATCGGATGAAGTGTTGACTTGCAAAATCTCAATAGGACCACTCGTAACCACTTCCCAAATTTCATCGTGTAATGCGGATAAATGTACCTGCATGCGAATTTTCCAATTATCCAATTTTTCTAAGGAAAACAATAAGTTTTGGGCAAGAGTCATATCTCTTTTCATCATCTTGATTTTTCGAGATCTGTCTAGCAGTCAAGATTGACTCAAATAGACAACCGCTCTGATACCAATTGTTGGTCCCGATAGGGTGGTGAAAGTCTAGAGGGGGGGGTGAATAGACTTTCAAGCTTTTTTCAAAATAAATAACTCTTTGGTAATTTTAACTCTAAGTAACAAGTAAATAGAGTTAATTTAAACTGCACAGCGGAATAGGTAGTATGTAAAGAGTTATGCCCAATTAATAATTTGAATACGCATGTAAGATAAATAAAGTGACAGAGGTATCTTGAATATATAAAGGAGATGGTGCACTCAATATATAATAACAATATTCAAGATTATAAATAAATATCGTATCACGTCGACCGTGTGATGAATGTTACATGCAACACGTCAAACTTGCTTAGAATAATTCAATATTTAAGCTCGAGAAGTTTGAGTCGCATGCATACGTGAAAACACACTAAACCCGAAAGGTTAAGATTAACAGTGAATAGTAAACGGGTTAGTCGGATAAGATAGATAGATAGAGCAAATTATGTAAGTGTAGTATGTAAATGAGAGAGGCAATTTATAGTGGTTCGGAAGTGGCGTAATCTTCCTAGTCCACTTTTCTCCTTTCGCGTCTAGGAGAAATTCACTATTTTCCACACACAGTTACAATAGTGAATAAGCGCTACACAAGCACTTCTTCCGGATGTCTTGCACACAGCTACACCCAACTCCGAGTGTCTCGCACACAGCTACACTCAACTTCGAGTATTTCGCACACAGCTATACTCAACGACAACTAAGTGTCTTGCACACAGCTACACTTAGCAACTACGAGTGTTTTGCACACAGCTACACTCACTAGAGTATTTTGCACACAGCTATAATCTTTTTACAATTACAAATACAAAGGTAATTGTATCTCTCTCCAACTAGATTTGAGACTATTCAGACTAAGTCTCTAAGAATATTTGAGCACTTGCACTTTTTAAATTTTCGTGTGTATTGCACTTCTATCTCGTTGCTCTTCTTCTTCTCTGCTCATGTCTTCATTCAATGGAGATCAATCTCTGGTGCAGTCCACTTCATGACGCAATCCTTCACTGCATCCAACAGTTGCGTGATCTTGGCGTCCACGGGTTAAAGCTTGGTATGATCTTCTCAAGTTCATCAACTAAAATCACCACGAACAACCAGTCTTGAAAAGAGCTTTTTCGAACCAAAGAGAGGACTTAATACTCAAGTGCTTTCATTTGATTCTGGAGTGTATCGGATGGATTCATTAATTAGTCTTTCAATGAATTAGCACTTTAGAATATATAATCTCTGGTTCAGGGAGGTATCCGTAATCTAAGGAATCCAACCGCTTCTAAGCCAGATTACGTAGATACCCCTTTGAGTTGAAAGATGACCAAGGTCTTTCTTGTAAAACCACCGCAAGGCATAACTGCCTTCTGTCAGCGCATACGCTCCTCAGTCAGCAAGTCTTCTTCTCAGATTTTAGTCTTCACACAAGCTTCTGATGTATTCCCTAATCAATCAGGTCTTCAACTTCTAAACTTTAGACAGACTCTGACACGGCCTAACTAGTTTGCCATAATAATAAAGCCAATTACAAAGTTGGGGTTTATCTATCTAACCAAAACACTAACAAACTCCCCAAACAATAGCTGGCCGAAAAACAAGCTTAACCATTCTAGACAACGTCTTGATTACAAACTTGGACAAGATAACACATCACACAAGTCGTGCTGGAATGCATTAAGAAAACCAAAACAAACTGTTTTAACTATTCAAACAAAAACACGCCCAGACCAGGAGTGAATACTACTCCCCCTATCACCAACAACTTCCCCTTTTTGCCGCAAAATAGACAAAGGCAAGATCAACTTTCAGAAGAGCCTTCTTCTTCACCTCCACGAGCAGCAGTGTCTTAGGCTGGTCAGTGTCTGGAGCAGGCTCAGTAAGACATGGGCGAAGGAGCACAGCTGCAAGCTCAGTCCTGGTAGCATGCAGTTGAGTATTGATGATATTGCTTGCAGTGTTCAGCTCTTCAACACGAACCTTGAGAATCTTGGAGAGTCGAAGGTCATTCACATATGGAGTGTTGTCTGCTGGATCGTCTGATACAAAGACTGGAGGCTCAACAGGCTTGACATCACGAACATGTTTGCCAGTAAGGAGGCATGGATCAACAATGTAGGATAGTGATGTGCGAACCGTCTCATTCGCCAGAGGAACCAACCCTTGGGACAACAGCATTCCATAGATCAAATTTAGATAGAGTCTGACCTTTTGTTCTCTCGGGTGCACTAAAGTCAGCACATGATTGAAGATCCATTTGCCAAGATCCACTGGTTTTTTGGTACTAATCCGAAAGATCAGCCCTACAAGAGATTTGTTCACAGTATAGAGGTGAGCTGAGAGCAGCCAATTATGAATCGTAATTCGATGCAGGATCACAAACTTGGATGTAAATTCTGAACTAGACATATCCTCAGAGTCAGATGATGGCCATTCAGTGACTAGACTACCTGCTAAAGTTCAGGCCACCTCATCCCAATCTTCGATCTCTTCCTCATCAACTACAGGCAGTTTGTAGTATCCAATAATCTCTTCCTCATCAATAATTGTAGTATCCAATAATTGCACCTCACAAATATCTGGAGGCACCTCTCATGCGTTAAACCATCAATTAACTCATTCAAGTTGCAGTAAAACTCATATGTCAGCAACTTCAAATAAGGACC
This sequence comes from Ipomoea nil, assembly GCF_001879475.1. Classification (NCBI taxonomy): domain Eukaryota; kingdom Viridiplantae; phylum Streptophyta; class Magnoliopsida; order Solanales; family Convolvulaceae; genus Ipomoea; species Ipomoea nil. Next base: position 1,580,612 of record NW_017619276.1, on the reverse strand, counting down.
TATCATGCAAACTGTATGGATCAGTCCAGCTTCATCCAACAAGGGAACAATGTCACAAACTTAATTGAGCTGTTTGACATCAATATTTCTCTGAACGATCAGATCCCTCTTGATCATTATTTCCCATTTGCTCTTTGCCTCTTTATTAACAAATGATGGCCGATATTCCAAAACTTCTCCTATTTCTGGAGCAGACGGTGTAACACTTCTTCCTCTAGTCTTGGTGGATCCTTTCACAGCCTTTCCTTTTCCAACTGTAGGACGAGCAGAAGGGGCCTTCCCTTTGGTGACAACACTTCTTAGATTCTTTAACACTTGTTGTTTTGGGGGATCTGCTGACTCAGACACAATGGTATTTCTCTTTTTCTCAGTTGTGAGCATGGTTGCAAAAATCGCGCCTAGGCACTAGGCGGCTGCCGGCCGCCGCGTGGAAGGCCGGAATCGGCCTCCTCCGCGGCCGGCCAGTTCAGCCGTTTAATTTATTTTATTTTATTTTATTTTATTTTATTTTGCGTTTTAAAGTGTTAAAAGTTCAGGAAGGCATAACTTTTGACTTGGTTGTCCGTTTTGGACAATTTTTTTCCAAATCGCGTATTTTGCTCTTAATTTTAATTTTTTATGTATTTAGATGGTTTCAACAATATTCAAAACGATTTTACAACCACTTATGTAAATAATTTGTAAGAAAAGACTAGAGGAATCTTATGTTTTATTAGTGAAATTCACAATTTTTAATTTCAAATTTATATATATATATATATATATATATATATATATATATATATATATATATATATATATATATATATATATATATATATATATATATATATATTTTAAAAATTAAAAATTAAAAATTAAAAAATCGGCGCATAGAGGGGCGCCTAACGTGTTTTGCAACCTTGGTTGTGATGTCTACTAGGAATTGCTCAGGTAGACCTTTTCTCTTGGATCTCTTTGACTCTCTCTTTGGTGACTGATTAACAGGAGTTGTGGACACAGAGTGACTAGATTCAGATGTAGCTTGCTGAGTGGAAGACAGTATTTTCTAGACATCTTGGATTTTAAAATTGGTGGACTCAGGATGGGCAGTGCCCGTGACAGACAGATGTTCCTCATGAACAATAGCCATATCAGAGTCACCTACTTTCTTGGTGGGTTGGGACAAAAGGATATCATCATCCTTATCAACCGGGGAAAGTGCTGAGGAACAAATAAAGACTTGGAGGGAGGATTCACAATATGGGTAGACTGACGAACAGATAAAGACTTGGAGGGAGGATTCAGAACAGGTACAAAAACATTAGCATCAGTCATTACAACATCAGATAAACTTGAAGGATTTAAAGCATCATCTGTCTCATGCAAAGGTTTAACAGACACATGCAAATTTTCAGCAACAGACACAGATACGGGATCACTCATAATAGGTACAGAGGAAGACACAATAGGGACACTTGCATCAGGGAGAGGGATAACAGACTCAGCATTTGACAGAATAGCAGAAATATTCGAAACAGGGGGGTAGAGATTTTAGACCTTTTCTTGAGGATTTCTATCCTGTGCTGAGCTTCTTCTTGGGTCATTTTCAATGCATGTTCCTGGGCCACAGTTCTATTTCGGACAATGGACTCCCACTCGAGTGCCCTGTTCCCAAAGTACTTCAGAAATGCTCCGGCTCTGTTTCCGTCAACTGGTTCAGCAATCGTTGCTGGAACTACATCGCTATCAATATCGACGGCTATCTCCATCAGTGCAGAACTGTCATTAGCAGAAAGACCCACGAGAAACTTTGGAAAATTTGTGATAACAGTGATAACAATCTCATCTCGAAGAACAGGATCGAGCTTCAGCTTGTTCTTTATCGATAGCGTGAGGAGGGATTTGACATGTTTCAAGGAATCCTCAGGGGTGTGATCCTTCATGTACTGTTTGATGATCAGATTTCTTAGGGCATCCTCCATTGGTTCTGAAATTTTGATCGAAGAGGAAGAATGGATTTTGAACCCTAGGAGAGAGAGACTAGACTCGGCTGAATCAACTAAAGAGAATGAGGTCTCTCTTTTTATGGGTAGAGAGGTTTTTTAGAGAAAACTGATAGTGTAAGGAGAGAGACGAAACATTTAATGTCATATGATAGAATGGGCATGCAGACGGGAAGTTTCTGTTCAAAAACCGTATGGCTACTTTTACGGGGCAGATCAAAACGGACACGTCCTTAATCTAATTTGAAATTCCAATGAACGGACGGGATTAAAACTTGAAGAAGGGGACAGTAGCTAAATTTGACCCAATATTTATGAAAATAATTTGGTGACTATTAAACTTTTTGAGCAAAACCCTTCTTCTGCTCGAGCGCACTAACTTACATATCAATACGGCAGACTCCTAAGGCTGACCTGAGAATCTCAAAACTGTTTGCATCCAATGCCTTGGTCAGAATGTCCGCCAGTTGTTTGTCAGTCTGAACATATTGTAGCTCGATTTCTTTAGATTCAACAAGATCCCTAATGAAATGGTGCCATATGTCGATATGCTTAGTCTTTGAATGCTGCACCGGATTCTTAGAGATGTTTATTGCACTCATGTTGTCACAATGAAGAGTCATGGATCCTTGACTTAACCCATAATCTAATAGCATTTTGTTCATCCAGATGAGTTGTGTGCAACATCCACCAGCTGCAATATACTCTGCCTCTGCTATACTTAGTGATATAGAATTCTGCTTCTTGCTTAACCAAGATACCAAATTCTTTCCAATGAAGAAGCATCCAGCTGAGGCTCTCTTTCTGTCATCAACATTTCCAGCCCAGTCAGCATCACAGTAAGCAACCAGACTTACCTCATTATCCTTAGAATACCATAGCCCATACTTTTCAGTTCCCTTGACATACTTCAAGATACATTTAGCAGCAATCAAATGAGATTCTTTTGTAGCTGACTGATATCTGGCACATGCTCCAACACTATACATAATGTCTGGTCCACTGGCTGTCAAATATAGAAGACTTCCAATCAGACTTCGGTATAATGTGGAGTCTACTGGTTGACCTACATCATCTATGGACAGCTTCGTTGACGTTGAGATCGGTGTTCTGGGAGACTTACAGGATTCCAGCTCAAACTTTTTGACAAGGTTTTTAGCATATTTTTCTTGTGAGACAAAGCATCCCTCAGTCCCTTGTTTTACTTGAAGTCCCAGAAAATAAGTCAGTTGACCAACCATAGACTTTTCAAATTCCTTCTTCATAACTTCTACATAAATTTGTCAAATTACATTTGTATTCTTCTGAAGAGTTGAGCCAAAGACAATATCATCCACATAAATTTGAGCTATTGTAACATGATTTCCAGTAGATTTGACAAAGAAAGTCTTATCTACATTTCCTCGATCATAACCCTATTGTAGAAGATACTGTGTCAGGCGTTCATACCAAGCTCTTGGAGCTTGTTTCAGACCATATAGAGTTTTCCTTAATTTGTATACATGATCTGGATACTTCAAATCCTCGAAACCTTTAGGTTGAGCGACATAGATACCTTCATGTAAGTAGCCATTAAGAAAGGCTGTCTCAACGTCCATCTGGAACAGTGTGAACACCAGTATGCATGCAATTGCTAAGAGAATCCTGATTGATTTCAGTCTTGCCACTGGTGCAAAAGTCTCATCATAGTCGATTCCTTCTACTTGAGTATAACCTTGGGCTACAAGTCTTGCCTTATTCCTTGCAAAATTCCTGCTTCATCTGTTTTATTCTTGAAGATCCACATTGTTCCTATTACGTTCACATCAACTGGCTTAGGAACAAGATCCCAAACATGATTCCTTTCAAACTGATGAAGCTCCTCTTGCATAGCTTTGACCCAATTTTCATCTTGAAGGGTTTCTTTAACATTCTTGGGCTCAATCTTCGAGGTGTAGCACAAATATCTAGCCAACTCGATCAGATTATTCCTTACTTTGCTCCTTGTACGAATTCCAGTCGTTGGATTTCCAATAATATTGACTGATGGATGACTCTTCTGAATTCTGGTTGACTTATTCCTCTTGTCACGATCAGATAAAGGCTGACATGCCTCAAAATCATCATCTTCGTTTGGTGGATCATCAAAGGTAGGTGACTCATCCTCTTCCTCTGTATCATCTCCTGGCTTTTGCTGTATGACTTATGGTGGCTCAGTCATCGACTCAGCTACTGTTTATGGCGCCAGGTTCATCTGGTTCATCATCTACAACAAAGTTTACTGTAACACCCCTTTTTAAAAAAACATTTAAAGCCTATGAAATAAAGGCAAATCTATCATTAATCATCTAAACAAAGCGGAACTAACAACGTAAGTATCGAGGTGCTATGCCACACCTAGGTTGGAGAACCTAAATGCACAGGCTAAACTAACTAAACAGGGTATAAACTATAATAAATATCCACAATATAATTCAAGGCTCACAGGCCATCTAACTATTACTAAGCTAAATCCACGAGTCCATCTAACGCGCTCCGAATCTACAAGTCAGCACCAGAAAAACATACGGTGTAACAACCGTCAGCGAATAATGCGGGTAACCCACTCAAACGCGTTAAGTGCTTAGACTTACAAATGGGAAGTCTATAGTTCAATTCCCCTTGATGAAATTAGTCTCCCTTGTTGTGTAATCCTTGTCTTTTTCCTTCTTTTGTCTTCTAGTGGCAGGGGATTTGGTTGGTTCCCCTTGTTGTTGATGGGGACAGTCTAGTTCCTTTCTTTAAGATTATTTTGACTTGGCTTTTTATTTATAATAATTCCATGGTAATTAATCTAAACAAGAAATTCTATTGGGTAATGTGTAAGATTTGTTTCTCAGTTGATGCCATTTTTTGATGTGTGTAGTAGTGCCGGTTTGGTGTTTGAAAACATAGTTGGGAGTCAGTTCGGGGACTCAATATGACTTCAAAAATCAGGGTTTACTTTTTTGCTGCATGTATACCATTCTTTAACTGTGGTAGTTGTGTAGATATTGCGGACGTATAAAATGGTTTATGCCCTTCTCTACTTACCTTAAGTTGGTATCATTGTTATTAATAATGTGTTTGGTGTACTTGCAGATAACGTGCCTTAGTGTGTACCTAGATTCCAAGATGCAGGGTCTTCGCGCTGCACGCCTTCAAATGATGAAACCGAAGATGATGCAGATGGCGTGGAGGAATACCACGTCATCATTGGACTCTGGTGTCTTCACGATGCGGCACATGGAGGCATACGCCGGTCAGAGCTGTGCGAGTTGGGATACTGGTCTGCAGAGAGGGAATGCCATGCAACTACTAAATTTACGCCAGCGCTACATGCACAATATCTTGCTAAGCGTGGTTAATGCCCATACAAACACTATTGCAACGCGTGTTGCGGTGTTTGAACGTAAAAAATTGGCGCAGATGCATCGGTGACCAGCTCCAGGTCTCAGCCGGGAATAAATTTTTGTAGTAATTAGGCCTCAAATCTGGGTTTTTTTTTTAAGTGGTATCAGCAGTTATGGCTTGAATATTTTGGTTAGATTATCTTAGGGGTATGTGGTCATTGAATACTAACTTTATAATTAAGGATGGGCAGTGCAGTTGGATTGGTTATTCTATTACTCGTTTTATTCTGTTTTCTTCCTTTATTAATCTGATTAGGGGTTTTCGTCCTTTATTAATCTGATTAGCGGTCTTTAAATGCAACTGATTTTAGAATTATTACCGTTTGGTTCTCATGATAGTCATGCTGCCTTTCCCACTGTTTGTTCGAATTTTAGTCCTCCCCACGACAGGCTTTCCTGGAAAAGCAGATGGGTGATACAAAATTGATGCGCATGAATTTAAGTAAGCGGGTCTAAGTGCATAATGTAAGTAACTGAGTTTTCTTTACCAACTATTAGAACAATGCACCCAGTTCAATCAATTTGTTCAGTCCGAACACCAATAAAATCAAGGGAATTGGTGTGCACTCAACCTAATCTTATTTACTTTCTTAGTATTAAACCAGTAGGATCCAGGTTACAAGTGCATAATTTAGGGACTCTAGGGATGTAGTTAATAAACTTCAATCTTATTACGTAGTCTACGGTGCACTGTACGTTGTAATGAAAACCACAAATTGACTAGTGAACTCAACCTAATTTTATTTAACAGTAGGCCTTGTCTGAATATAAGGCTTATTTGATTTTTTAACGCATAGTATTATTCGATCTGTGTTTGTGTTTCTATGTGCAATCTCAGAGTCTTGTGTGAATACCAGGCTTAATCCATTTTTAAAGAGCACTTAGAGGATGCATTTTGATTACCTATATAAAAACAGTGCACCCAGTAAAAAAAAGGGGATAAATAATCTGATGTTGTTAAAATGGGGTCAACGAATTACAAAGTAAGTAAATTGAATCGGATATATGTGGGAATAAAAATAAGTCAGTTTAGGATGAGATCTCAGCACCGTAATGGATGTAAGAAATAGGCTGTATATGCGCAGTTGTATTCCTTTTCAAATACGGTGGAGGGGGAGTTGCGTAATAGAGCAATGTATCCCATGGTGCGTGGTGTACTGTACAGGCGTGCACTTACAACTATGAGCCCTACGATCTAATATATCAATGCTCCGTAGTGGTTCACTAGTTCGCACGTTAATAATGGTTCGCACCAGAAAAATAGCCTATATATATATATATATATATATATATATATATATATATATATATATAGGGATGTACCGTATATGGCGCAACTATGGAAGATTTAGGATTAGGTGTGACAACCCAAAATTTAATTTTATAAATCCAATTTTAAGAAATTCCAAAATAGCCATTTTCACTCCATTAAAAATTTTTGATATAAATTGGTGTTTGAATAAATTATTTTGAGTTACATTTTAAATTAATTCAACACCTGAATTTATTTTAATTCAAAAATCCAAAATTTTCGGGTACTTTGCGTACCAAGTTTTTAAACGGAGAAACCTATCTGAGTGAGACTGGGAGAAACCTAAACCAAGTGTTTGTTTAGAAATCATCTTTGGAAAAATCTATTTTGACCCCAAACTATTTAAAATCACATTTCTAGACTATGGTCTATGTTGCAAGGTGGACCATAATCCTTTCAACCCCTTGTCTGATATTTTCTTTAGAATCAATCAAAAGACTACTTTACCCTCCACCAATTATTGAGTATCATTATAGGGTTTTGAACCCATATAAAAGGAATAGTAAGCAAACCTTTCTCCTGATTCCATTCTTTGTCTTCCCCAACCTTGAGCTCTGCTAGAAAGAAGGGAGAAACATAATAAGTTTCTTAGGCTCAATCTCCATCCATTCATTCATTTCTTTCCATCTAGCTTACACTCTTTTGCTTCCAATCTCTGAGATTATATTCTTAAGTTTTGTTGCTTGGTTTGTTTGAGGTGTTTAGGTGGCGAAGAGGGTAGTGGTTGAGTTGGGAAGAATAAGGAATCCACACAAGAAAGAGGAGACAACAAAGGTATAACCCCATGGACTCCCACTTTTAAGTTTTGACTCTGTGAAGCCTTGTTTCATAGGTGAAAATGAGTAGAAATGCTAGATTTTTGAGGTGTTTGAGCTAAGAATTGATTTATTACTTGTCTATGATGTGTTGTTGATGTTTTGGATGTGTTGGATTTGTCTAAGGTTGAATTGCAGATGAGAAGAGACCATATGGTGCACAGGCAGTGTGCGCCAGATAACGCACCGGCCCTAGCCAACGGCCCAACAAGGGGACCGTTGGCTAGAGCCGTGGCCGGTCGGGCCTAGAGAATGACCCTAGGAGAGGCCCCTTGCCTAGGGCCGGCAATCTGGCGGGTTGAGGGGGCGGGCCTAGCTAAGCCCCGCCCCATGGTCCGTGAGTTGCTCCCTGTGCAGTGGCCGGGCCCTTGTGGCTCAGCTACGTGTCGTTTCGGACCAGGTGTCACGGGCCCTTGTGGCTCAGTACCTCGGGGCCATCTTGGCGCACATTTGGGCTTTGATTTCGTTGAATTTCGATTAGAAATGAGCATGTTAAGATGAAATTTGTGATGAAATGCTTCACAGTAATATTATTTGAGTTCACTGCCTTTGGGAATTGCTTTGTTTTATCCTCCTGATGCTATTTGTGTATTGAATAGAGAAGCATGAACATTTTTTGAATGAGAATTGTTAGAGATGCATGGCTAGAATGTGTTTTATGCTCAATGGAATTTATAGTTTCTTATATTTGTGAAAGTATACAGAGTATGATATGTTGCAAATCAAGCATGATTGTGTGTTCGTGAGAGTTCACTGTGATATATAGATTTGAAGCATGTTGTACAGTAAATTGCATTCCCAATATATCATGTTTTAAAAAGCGCATAAGTGGTCAACATGAGCCTAAGTATTATTTTCCAAAACTCTCATTTCCATGTAGATCATCTTTATCTTGTCTTTTGAGAATGCGTTGAGAAGTATGTGCATGTCTTTTTGCATAAGTTAAATGTTGCAAATATGAGATGCATGAGTGATATATTTATATATATCTATGGTGAGGAAAACCTTGATTTGGAGGACCCGTTTGTACTACGTCCTCTCGGAAGAAAGATATGGAAATTGCGGTCCAAGTATATGTAACACGGCGTATTCCCACGTTACAAGGTTGGAAACTGCCCGCCAGGCTTGGAATCCTGGTTAGGGGGTGTGCACGCTAAAAGTTCGATACCTGATTCCGCAGAGATGAGTTTAGAACCAAGAGAGTGGTTCGGTAGATGAGCTAGAGCATGGGTCGGCTAGAAACCGTACCGGGATAGGTTCGTTGAAGCTATGGTGAAGTTCCTACCTCATCCATTAGTAAAGAAAGCAAGCGAGTCATTGTGACTCTAAGGAAGCGATTCATTGTGACTCTAAGAAAAGAAAGCAAGCGAGTCATTGCGACTCTAAGAAAAGAAAGCAAGCGAGTCCTTGTGGCTCTAAGAGACCTCCACAGAAAAGTATTCTATTTTCAAACGAGTGTATAAGTATACCTATAGTATTGCACAAGATTGCATAATGAGAATGTTGCGCGAGATTGCATTTGAGTATAGTATTGCACTAGATTGCATTTGAGAATGATTAACTGAGATTGTATATTGAGTATGATGGCTTTAGTTGCATTTTGATGTCTTATATATCTAGTTTGCATGATGAGAACTCGAAAGCATGAGAATAATTTCTTATTGATTGATAGTATGCAATTACTTGATAGCATGAGTTCGTTATGATGAGTTTTGCTACGAGAAATATGTGTTGGAGTGATTATGTTGATGAGTTATTTATTGTTGAAGAATGCATGTTGATATTATAGGTTGCGAGCATATAGAAAGTTTGTAGTTTATCTTAAAGTTGTCTAAGTGTTGAGATTGCTTAATTTGAGAATGTGAGCAAATGGTTTTTCCAAAGTATATATCGTAGTACTTTACAGGGTTGAGTGTGGTTATACTTAGCTTCGTGCTAACGGGTGTTTTCCTACTTGTCTACTTGTTGTTTTGCAAAACCCCTTTCAGTTGGGCCCATCATTTGAGAGTTGATCGAGTTAGACTAGCTTAGTAGATCTAGTAGTCTAAACTCTTTTTATTATTATGATGTTTTGATGATGGATTGTAGACTTATGCTATGTAGATAGACACCGGGGTGTTTTTCCCCCAAGTGACTTTAAATTAAGTAATTTGAATGTTAGTTTGACTTATCGATTTAGTTCCATCCTTAGCCTCTGCAATCACCGTGGAGAGGTGGTTGTGGCGGTGACATTCCCACTAGTTTGTTATTTAAGTTGTTTATCCGCTGCTTAGTTTATCTTGATTTTGGTTTTAGAACTGTAATTAAGTTTAAGAATAGTGGGGTGTTACAAGTTGGTATCAGAGCGGTACGAACCGCGGGAGACTTAGGAAGTTTGACTCTTAAGATTGAGTATGGAAACTCTAAGTGGAAATCCTAGGAATGACCGATTAGGAAATGACCTCTAACTTGAAACCCTAAGTGGGATAAGTTAAGAAGATGAGCTTAAAGGAAATCCTAGGATGGATAAGATTAGGGAAAGAGCCCTAAGTTATGAAAATTAAGATGAGAAAGACTCTAAGTTCAGTGGTTAAGTATGAGGATCAGAGTTAAGAGAAACTCTAGGTAACAATTAGGAACGCGGTGAGGTTGTGAGTTCCTTGCTTTGTTGTAATTGCTTATGTTCTTTATCAATGAGTTTAAAGTGCTTTCGTTATCTTTTGAGTAAAGCAGAGAAGTTAAAAGTGAGAAGTTGAAAGAGAAAAACCAAGAGTTTGAAATTTGAAAGTAGAAGTGAAAAGCTAAGAAGGCTTGTAGCAGTGAACCTTTTAAAGTTAAAGCATAGAAGAGAAATTCTTTGAAAAGTTGTTAAAGTAGTTGAGAAAGAGCTTTTGTTTGTTTTGTGTGCCTTACTTCTTGTGAGTTTTGTGTTATGAATAAAAAAGTTAGAATCAGCTAACCCTTAGTCATGCTAACAAGAATGATATGTTCTGGTTATGTTAAAAGGACTTCGCGATGCCGCCGCGAAGAGTTAGAGAGGAATCTCCTCGCTCCTCAGGCCTTGGAGCGTCATCATCTACTGACTTGACAGAGAACCTGCGCTAGCTCACCCAGTTGACTCAGACCATCGTAGCCGCCGTGCTTAATGGGAACAATGGTGGCGGAGATATGTCTAGGCAGATCGTGAGACGCAATCCACCGAGTTACCTAGGCCAGGAGGACCCGGAGATTCTCAAGAGTTGGATTCGTACGTTTGATAAGCTGTTCGACGTGGTAGGTTGCTCGATGGACCAACGAGTGGATGCTGTTGTGTACTACCTTCTAGGAGAGGCCGACCATTAGTGGGCGATGGAGAGACCGACTGCTCAGGCGAGAGAGGGGTTTGATTGGGAGATGTTCAAGACGGTACTAAGGGAGAGGTTCTATCCGGAGCATGTTAAAGCCACCAAGTATGAGGAGTTCTTGCATCTCGAGCAAGGAAGCTCGACTGTCCAGGAGTATCACGCCCGCTTTGTGGCGCTATCTCGGTTCGCTCCTACCTTAGCACCCGATGAGGCTAGTAGAGCTCGTAAGTTTATTCGAGGACTGCACTATGATGCACAGAAGTCATTCTCCGCGACAAGGTTTACCACGTTGACCAAAGCCTATGACGCAGCTACTGGTTACTCTAAGATTCAACAGCTGTACCAAGATGCCATGGAGGGATCGAAGAAAAAGAATGAGGGTGTGGATTCACAGTTAAACAAGGGGCCCAGGTTCAATCTGACGGGCAGATATGACAACCGAGGAGGGGAAAGGAAAAATCTGGTGATGAGACAAGGAGTTGGGACTGGAGGACCATCTAGTGAGAGGGGTACGGTGTGCCCGAGATGCGACAGGGACCACCCCAGGACCACGTGTGGAGGGGTACTAATGATTTGTTTCCGGTGTGGGAGGCCGGGCCATAGAGCTGCAGTCTGTCAGTATCCGGGGACGGAGAGACCTCATGGCACAACCCTGAACTAACCACCTAGAGACCCGAACAGTCAGGCACCAAATCAAGTGATGGGTCGTGGGTATCCATCGAGAGGAGGTCCACACAGGAATGGGAATCATGGGAGAGGTGGAGCTCAGCAGGGACGTCCGGGAGGAGCTGGACCAGGGAGGATCATGGTCATGGGACAGACACAGGCCAGTGGCCATAGTCATGAGAAAGGTAACACTCTAATTTGGAATGAGTGTGTTGAATTTTGCATGAATGCTTAATTGGGTGTGTATGCTTGAGAAAATTTGTTGCAAGTTGTGCTTAGTCCAAGATTTTAAGAATTTAAGAGTTAATTAGAAGTGCTTTAGAGAAAGTATCGGCAAGAATGCCAAAAATAAACGAACAAGAGATTATAAGAATGAGAGTAGATGTAAGTAAGAGTAAAATCGCTAAGAAACGATTAATGTTTAACTAGAAGAGTTGATTCCCGAAGTAGAAGTAAAAACGAGAAAGAGAAAGAAATGACGAGAAAAGAATTGGATAAGAATCAAATTTAAGTTTGAGTTGGGACAAGCAATTCCCGGGAGGAATTTAAAAGTCAAAAGATTGACTAAGGATCGGTATTTATTAAAGTCGAGGACTACATTCAATTTTGACCCAATTTGAATATTTGACAAAGTTGGAGGACCAAGTGGGAATTGGGGCCGGATTGGACCCGACCCCTTTACCCAACCCGTAGCCGGGTCTAGACAACGGAGGGCGAGGTGGCCCCTTCTGTTGAAACGGGACGTGGTTTTGGCCCGTGACCTGAGGCCGTGTCAGGCTAAGCTGACAACGGTCCTCGAACCAGGGCCCATAGAGGGTCGTGCCCTAGCCCCGGTGAGTTGTTTCTCTCCGCCCAGCTTTCCCCAAATTAGCTTGCAAGCAAGTTTTCCCCATCTTCTTCTTTGCGTAGCTTCTGCCTCAACTCCAACAAAAACCTATCTTTTCCAAAACTTCATCTTTGCTCCAAGAAAATTCAAGAGTCCATCCTATAAGTCATCCTAAGTATAAGAAAAATATTTCCTGGGTCATCTACTTCAATTCAAGCAAGTTCAAGTCAAGAGCTTTGGACTACAATGGTAAAAGGAAAGCAACAAGTGGAAGGAACTAGTCATGAAGGCCCTACTTACACCGTGATTGGAGGTAAAATTATTTTCCTGAGTATTTTTCTGAGGATTTTAATAGTACACTGGAAAGTCGAGGATTATTGAGGAAATTTTTAAGGATTCAGGAAAAAATCTATCCGGATTTAGTGATTGAATTTAATGAAAATTTGTCAACAAAGTATAAGAAGGGAGTGACAATGATTGCCTCTAATGTGAGAGGTACAAGAATTGAATTGACACCACAAAAGTTGTCTAATTGGTTTGATTTACCGTTAGACGGACTGGACATTTATGACCGGTATGATTGGATTACCCACGAGAGGTTGACATATCATGAGTACCTGAGATATATGACTGGTAGTACGAAGGATTTCCCTAAGGAATACAGACCTGAGAGACCCACGCTGACCAGTGAGAAGATGTTGTTAGTGTTGTTGATAGAGGAGTGTTTATTCCCATGTAGGAACAACTCCACTAAGATTGGTAGTTGGACTTGCACTATTGCTTACTTGTTTAGGTTTGGACACGCGATAAATCTGCCAGTTTTAATCCTCAAACACATGTCTTATTTTAAGTCAAAGAATAAGAAACACTTGTCTTATGGTATGATGTTGAGTTGGGTCTTTACAAATATGAATTTGCCCAAGAAGAGAGAGGATACAAAGGACCACCAGGACGGCTTTGAATGCCACCAATCTGTGGTACTATGAGCTATACCAAACCACCGACAACAAATACCTAATTCTGGCAGACATTGCCAAGAAGCCTATGGATGAAAGGATTGCACTTGTGGTCAGCCTGAATGTGCCACAAAGGAAATGGTCGAGTGTTGGAATTGAATCCGGACATATAGCTGAGGCTAGTGGTGAAGGAAATGCCGTAGGGACCTGTAACACCCCCGATTTTACCAACATTTTTAAAATCTTAAAATCTAACAATAAACAACTAATCATCAAACAATCAACAAGCGGAAGCTATTAAAAACCGGGAAGGCGTTATGCCACAGCCATAAACCTTGGGTGCACAGGCTAAATCTATCAAAACCATTAAACACAACATAAGTCTAGGCACACAGGCCACTAGTCTAGGCACACAGACCAACAAAAGCAACAACTAAGCACAAGAGCTACACTATCTACAATCCACGTCTAGCGCGCTCACCATATACTCAAAACCAGTAAAACATAGGGATAACACCCGGTCAGTGAATAATGCTAGTAAACCACCAACACGCGTTAAGTATCATAATATACATAGATATAAACAAAAGCGTTTGAAACTGGGAATACAATATATATCATTTTAAAGCCGAGAGAAGAAACATCAATAAACTCATCAATCACTCACAACAAAGGTCAAACACCATCAACAAGAATTATCCCCAAAACAATCAAGAGAACAGTGCAATAATAAGGACAATGAGATTAACGAGACCTAGCCAAGCTAAGTCATGTCATTTACCAAGGAGTCATCACATCGACTCGGATCATAACGGATTAGCGTGGAGTTACCGAAACACTAAAAGCGTAGCAAGGCCAAACTTCACCACAATGAAGCCTAGTGCACGGTGCTTACCACGCAACCGTCACCACCACCCATCCAGCGGAACCTCACTTACCAACACACAACGGAACTAGCAAGGCAGGATCTTCACCGCAGCGAAGCCTAGCGCACGGTGCTTTCTACACACCGTCGCCACCGCCCATCCAGCGGAACCCTACTAACATCACAACAACAAAACTAGAAAGGCAGGGTCTTCGCCGCAGCAAAGCCTAGCGCACGGTGCTTTCCACACACTGTCGCCACCACCGATCCAGAGGAACCTCACTCAGTCATACTACAACAACATCGTAAGGCAGGATCTTCACCGCAACGAAGCCTAGTGCACGGTGATTTCCACACACCGTCGCCACCGCCCGTCCAGCGGAACCCTACGCATTCCTCAACAAACTCACAACCAACCCAACAATTACCAACTTCCACACAATCCTACAGAGGAAGGCTCATCAAGAGCTCAATCAAGGAATCAACAACATAGTACAACACATGTACAAGATCATACCAAGGGACTCATTCAAGAGGTTTGAATGAAAAGAATGAAACGATACTCAACAACAACAATGGACTTCAATCCAACATCAACATGATTGGCAACACAAGTTGCCAGTCCTCATCAAGAAGGAACAAACCACACATACTAGCATAAACGACATCAACACTAGCATGCACATCAAATGGGTAAACCAAAATGGTTCCAACGAACCTTCAAGAATTATATTAGTCCAACGAATCACAAGGTTGGATCATTAGCATGATTCAAGAAACCAATCCTAACATGGATACTTAAGACTTTGCTCTAAACATACGTAACATCAAGAAGACACTCAAAAGCTCAACAAACCAATCAAATGGAGGCCAAAGCATCACACACGAATGGGCGAAACTGTGGGCAAAACAACCGCCCACCCTTTTTCACACATGTACCCCGCGGGTGGGGCCACGGGTAGGGCTCTACCCGTGGTTCCTCTCGCGGGGAACACCCTGCCCCAAAAATCAGCATCTCGCAATTTTCCACTTTAAAGGTCAAGTTCAAGTCCAAATGACCCCAAATCTTCCATACAACAAAGGTATGAATTTAACCCAAGAATAGCTCATACAATAGCATTTAAGAACCCTAAATACAAGCTCTAAATCAAGAATATCACATAGAAGCCAATAATCATTATTAACAAGTGAAAATATGTTTTGTGTAGCATGGGTTACCTCTTGTAGACCAAGAACACCTTCTTCAACCTCAAAGCAAGACCAAAGATCCTCTAGATCAACCTAGCACTTCACCCACCACTAGATCTTCTACAAATTCCCAAAACCCACAAGGTAGAAGAAAGATTTAGAGAAAAGATGGAGAAATCTTGTAAGGAAAAGGTAGGGAAGGATAGAACTTACCATTCCTAGCCTTGTAGTGTTGGAAAGTTGGAATCTTGGCTTGGGATTCGTTGAAGAACTTGTGAAGATGAACCCTAGGATTTCCTAGAGAGAAGGACGAGTAGGGAGCAAGACAGAGATGTAGAGAGAAGGGGAATCCTGAAAAATGATTTGGATTCCTTGGTTAGGCTAGGGTTTTAGTGCTAGCATTGTGTGAAATGACCAAAATGGCCCCTTCCTCCCAAAACTTGTTAGGAGAAAGACAAAGTCTAAGGTACAAGGGCTATAAAGCCCAAGGTACAACTCATTGACCAAATTAGAAGGATAAAGAATTTGATCAACTAGGTCATTCAACTAATTTCAAAAGGAAATTAGGATAAGAATTGTAAAGCAACAAGGAATTAATTAGGGAATTAATTCAGGATTAAGACACAAATTTCCGGGGTGTCACACTCTTCCCCCCTTAAAAGAAGCTTCGTCCTCGAAGCTTAGATGCAACTAGGGTTAAGTAAGGGCAACAATCTGGACTACAAGTCGTGTGACAAGAATGAAGGTTACGATGATAGATGGGATTTGGAAAGTAACCAAGAATTCAAATCAAAGTGGAAAGGTCAGTAAGATTTAGAAATAGGTCAAGGATTCAAATTAAGTTGGAAAGATTGATAGATCTAGAAATAAGCTGAAGGTTCGCAAAGGTGAGACAAGAATGAAAGATGAAGTGATGGATAGAAGATTTACCGGAAGGGAAAACTAATCCTACTTCAAACTTAACTCCCTGCTTATTACTAACCACCAGTCAACCCAGACCTAAACGTCTTAACTAAGGAACAAGCTACAAACTAAAAGCTGACACTAAGAGAGCTCTTAAGCTAGATCACACGAGATCAAAGAACAAGGATAGTGTCTTCGACTGATCACGCTGACTTCACCAAACAAAGGAAGCGAGGTCTCCATGCTGCACAACTTGATCTCAGCATCCGCTTGAGCTTGACCCGTTACTTCCAAAACAAAGGCCACTACTGCTAGCTCCAAAACACGAGCAGGATGTCCTTCTCCCTAGCTCTTGGGCTAACTTGATGCAGGCTGCCAACTTAACACTTGCATTATGAGGATCCCACGCATCCTGATTACGTGTGTTATCTACAGCAGTCCCTCTATGGTCTCAAACAGGCACCGCGGGCCTGGTTCAAACGGCTACATGACTTTCTCTTGACTATAGGTTTTGTGGCGTCTAAAATTGACGTTTCTCTCTTTTATTACATGCTTAAGGACTCACGAGTTTATCTCCTCGTGTATGTGGATGATATCATCATGTTGGGCAATGACTCGGTTATCCTTACGTCTCTCACTGGAAGACGGCATTTTGCTCTCTCAACGCCGTTACATGGTTGATATTCTCACTCGTGCAGGCTTGGCTGATTGCAAGCCACTATCCACTCCTGCAGTGGTAACAAAGGCCACGTCACCAGCTACGGATCCTTACGAGAATCCCACTCAATATCGTCGGCTAGCTGGGGCTCTGTAGTACCTGACTATCACTCGCCCCGATCTATCCTATGCTGTCAACAGGTTGTGTCAGTTTATGCACACTCCGATAATGAGCACTGGGGTTTGCTCAAACGGGTTCTCCGATATGTGAAGGGCATGCTCACGTATGGCCTAAGGTTGTCTACCTCACCGTCCTCAGACATTCATGCCTACTCTGACTCAGACTAGGCTGGGTGTCCGAAAGACCGGAAGTCGACCAGTGGGTATGCTGTGTTCCTTGGGACGAATCTTGTTTCCTGGGTTTCTCACAAACAGAGAACTATGGCTAGGTCGTCCACTGAGGCTGAGTACAAGGGCCTAGCCGATGTCGCCGCTGACATGGGTTGTATCACTTCTCCGGGAACTTGGTCTCCACTCCGGGAGTCCTGCGACTCTGTGGTGTGACAATTTGGGTGCTACCTACATGTGTGCGAATCTGGTCTTTCATGCTAGGATGAAACACGTTGAGATTGACTACCACTTTGTTCGGGATAAGGTCGCGTCAGGGGAGTTCCTGGTAAATTTCGTCTCCACCAAGGATCAGCTGGCCGACATCTTCACCAAACCTCTTCCTTCGGCGCACTTCATCTCTTTGAGGGACAAGCTTAATGTTGTGTTACCACCACCTTCCGCTTGAGTGGGAGTGTTAGTAATGTTATATTTTGGTACATTTAATATGTCACTTATATACTTTGTATAGTTTGTATTGTTAGAGTTGAATTAGTCCTATAACTAATAACTGTTGTATAGGGTTAGTTAGATAGGACTTTTATCCCTTTTGTACTCTATAACAATCTGAGTTTGGATCTTACGAAAACCATTCACTCATCCCAGACACAATCTCACACACACTTACTTTATTTATTTCCGCTGTGCACCAGACTCTAACAATCTAGTTAGGAGTTTTGGTTTCTCTGTGCCTTAGCAATTGTTGTAATTTGGCAAAACGGTTTAAAAGTCTATTCACCCCCCCCCCCCACCCACCTCTAGACTTTTACCACACCTCTTTTGGGACCAACAAGAATAATGGGGAAGATGTGCAAAAACTAGCCATAGATCTATGGGATTTATAGAGTCGACGATTAGCAAACTCTTCTTTTTCTCTTAATATAATTTTTCTTTTTTTTAGATATTGAAGATATTTCCTTGAGATGACGATTTTGTCCCTAAAATATAAAATCCAGCATTATTTCACCGTCAATTTGGCTGAAAGAACCAAAACTAATAAAACTAACAAAGTTAGGCACCAAAATTGAAAAAAATTTAATGTTGTGCACCAAAAGTGATAAAACCTCAAAAGTTGTGGGACCAAAGTGAAATTAATTCAAAAGTTAATTACCAAAATAGTCCCCCTGACTATACCAAAATTACCAATTTGGTCCTGAGTTAACGGAACCCTAATAGAAAAACAAACATAGGACCAAATTGGTTAAGATTTTTAAAATTGAAGGACTTAATTGGTCAAAAAAATTACTCAATGACCAAATTGGTAATTTTACTATAGTTAAGGGACCATTTTTGTAATTAACTCTTTTCTTTCATCTTTTAGGGTTAGATTAGGCTTATATTTAGGTTATTAAACATTTTAGAAGCTTGTTAACTTGAATTTGAAGCTTGGATTTCATCATTTCACTTCTATTTCTATAGATAAGTTCTACTTCTTTTATCTCTATTTCCACTTTGCTATTTACTTTCTTACTTTATTGCTTTGATCTTTATCTTGTGTTTATTGCTTTGATTATGAATCTTGTGTTATTTTCATTATGGTTATGTGTGATTAGTTCTCCTTGGAGGGAGGTAGGGATGTAGGCTAGGTGTTTGATAGATGACTTTGAATTGGTTGAGAATGAATGTTGATGCTTGACCTTGACATTGTTGATTGAGATGTTTATATGAGTCTCGATTAGGGAGTGACAACCTAGTTTAAGTTTAAGTTTAAGTTTAAGGAGTTGATCAACCATGCTTCACCTTTGAGAAAATGGGAGTGTGTGATGTTAAGAACACCAAGTGTTTGATTAAATGCCTCTTAGACATTCTTGAGTCATGAGAATGTCCTCGAATGTTCTAGGAGTGTGCATGGGATGACCTTGAGAAAGGCTTCCCTATCGTTATATGACATCTATCATCTTTTGGCCCCCAATTTGGTTTCACTATCTTGACCTACCGTTAGTTCCTATCTACCTCCACTTTCTTATCATTTGTTTTCATTGTAGTGTGTTGTTTGATATTGTGTTTGTATCCAAATCAACCTTTCGGTTTGGCTAGATTTCCTTGATGAACATTAGTATCTTATACTTGGAACACTAAAGCTCTACTCCTATCGCTAATCCTTGTGAGAACGATATTCGGTGTAAAGATACCCTCTTACACATCCACTCAGCCAAAAGAATACTTCATCAACTAGGAATGCTTGATTCATTGAAAATGGTCAAAATAGTGGGAGCACAAAACCACGTAAGGTGGACATTCGAGAAATTCATGCTGAAACCTCTTCACATGAAAATTCTTTTCAAGATGTAGTTCCGGTTATCACATTACCCCATCCTCTAGTGCACTGGAACAACATGAGAATGTCCTAAAACCACATGAGGATATTGTGACCAATGAAAATGAATCAATCACAATTCAGTAAGAAATCAATGAACCACGAGAAGAAATGACATTAAGGCGGTCTACAAGGGAAATGAGGCCTGTCATTTCTAATGACTACGTGATATATTTTGCTGAACAAGAAAATGATTTTAGTATTGATAAGGATCCGGTTTCTTTCAAACAAGCCATTGAAAGTGACAGTTCTGAAAGATGGTTAGATGCCATGAAAAATGAGTTGAAATCTATGGAGGTCAACAAAGTTTGGAACCTTGTAGAATTACCTGAAATTTCAAGAAGTGACAGGTGCAAATGGGTCTTTAAGACCAAACGCGACTCTAAACGTAATGTCGAAAGCTATAAAGCTAGACTTGTTGCCAAGGGTTATACTCAGAAAAGTGGCATTGACTATAACGAGACCTTTTCCCCAATTTTTAAGAAGGACTCGTTAAGGATTGTTTTGGCATTGGTGGCGCATTAAGATTTAGAGTTTCACCAAATGGATGGATGTTAAGATTTCATTTTTAAATGGTGATTTAGAGGAAGAAGTATATATGGACCAACCCAAAGGGTTTTTTACCACAGGAAATGAACACTTGGTGTGTAAATTAGAAAAGTCAATATATGCACTTAACCAAGCTTCCCGACAGTGTTACATCAAATTTGACAGTATTATTACATCTTATGGTTTTGTAGAAAATATTGTTGATTAGTGTATCTACATGAAAGTTAGTGGGAGTAAGTTTGCCATTTTGGTATTATATGTTGATGACATTTTACTTGTTGCAAATGATAAGGTCATGTTGCGTGATGTTAAAGTATTTCTTTCCAAGACCTTTGAAATGAAAGATATGGGTGAGGCATCCTACGTGATTGGAATAGAAATATTCTGAGATAGAACACAAGGATTATTAGGATTGTCTTAGAAATGATACATTAACAAGATCTTGGAAAGATTTAAGATGGATAAATGTTCTCCAGGAGTGGTTCCAGTGCATAAAGGAGACAAATTAAGTTTAGCTCAATGTCCCAGAAATGAACTTGAGCAAAAGCAAATAGAAGCTGTACCTTATGCAACAGTGGTAGGATGTTTGGTGTAACACCCCGTGTTACGACCTCCAATCCCGGATTAATTATTTAATTAATTCCGTTAATAATAATTAAAAAAGATTTAATTTGGTTAGGATTCCCTTTAATTAATTAATTGTGGTCCACCATGGATTGTGGACCCTTGCCTAAACTAGAGTCTTAAGCCTATTAGGAATAAAGAGAGTAAACCTTTTTACTAGTCAGATTCTAATTAGGAATCCTAGACCTATTCATCTATTAGGAATAAAGGAAGTAGGCCTTTTACTATTCAGATTATGATTAGGATTCTCTTTAATTAATTAATATGGTCCACTATGCACCATGGACCCTTATCCCTAAGACAAGTCCTTAGTCCTATAAGGAATAGAATTAGCAAGCCCATAGTATTTAGACCCCAATTAGGACTCTTAGGAATATATATATATATATATATATATATATATATATATATATATATATATATATATATATATATATATATATATATATATATATGTATGTATGTATGTATATAGGGTCATAGGAGGCACCTAGATCTTACACCACGATAATCTCTAACCACACAAGAAGTTCCAAGAATCCCCTTAGGAGAAATCAAGAAAGAAGAAAGCTTAAAGAAAGACCCTTCATAGCCAAGGAAATTAATTAAGGCTAAGAGGTAACCCATGTCTCAACAAAACCTATTTTCCTAGCTATGATCTCTCTCTCTTAGGCATCCTCCTATATTCTTGTGTCTTGATGAATTGTTATGATATTGATGATGTGATCTTAATGATTGGTGATATGGTTTTATCTTGATAATCTTGATGATGGTAAGGGCTTCTTGATGATTGTGTGATGTTCTTGATGAATCTTGATATTTCTTGATATTGAAAGATAGGTTACGTTCTTGATGATTTAATTGTGCTTAGAGCCCTAGGATGTAACGTGAAACTCGTATGATGTTATTCTTAATATATTGGGTGGGAATTCGCATGTTTGGGGTGTTAATTATGTTTAGAAAACATGATAGGATATGTGCCGTATGTTTCTCGCTTTTGATCCGTTAATTGTCTACGTGTTGTCATCAATTGCGTTTAAAAGTGTCTAAGCATGGTTTCGGGTTCCACAAAGGTTCCCGGGGCGTTATTTGTGAAAAAGAGTCAGTGGGGGGTAGGTGGGGGTAGGGGACCCGCCACCTACCCGCGGCCAGGTTTAACGTCGCCGGCAGCGGGCAGGCGACTGCCCGCCGGGCACCTGCTGCCCGAAGACATGTCGCCGGCGGGCAGCCGGCGAGTGACCCTTCACCCACCGGCTACCCACTGGAAATAGTCCCACTTCGGGATCCCGGCTTCCCCGTTTGATGTCCCCCCCCCCCCCCCCCCCCCCCCCCCCCCCCCGACCCCCGTGGTGTCCCAACGGACTCCGTCTATCGTGCCTATGTCTAGTTTGATGTTCGGGTACCATTCGTAGGTTGAATAAGTCTTATATATTGCATGCTGGTTGAATTGGTATCCCGTTGAACTAGGCGTAAGAAGTATGAACCCCTTAGGATTATTCTTAGTATGTGAATGATCACGCATAGATTTCGTTATACGATTTCTCCCCCTTCCCAATGTGTCAATGTGGGTTGCATGTGTTTGCTATGTGTTATGTGTGCATGAAACCCCAATTCGGTTGCGATCGAATTGGTTATTCCTGAGCTGCGGTTCAGAAGCTGGCTGCGGTCAGATTTACACTCTCGGGCTGCGGTCCACCGTTTGGTTGCGATCAAACGTTTTACATGAGCTGCGGTTCATATTCCTGGCTGCGGTCAGATGACTACTCTTGGGCTGCGGTCCACTGTTTGGTTGCGATCAAACATTATGATGAGCTACGGTTCATCGGTCGGTTGCGATCGACGCCTCCGTGTTGCGATACGGGGCAGGGTGCTGCAGGGCCGTGTCAGAGCTATATGCGCTGACCCTCATGTATGGGCATGCGATTGGTCCTGTGGCGCCATCAAAGTGTGCTATGTGATGAGATATGGACGGTTTGATGTTATGAATGTTATGAAAGCGTGACCATAGGATATATGCTAGTAAACTGTATATGCTTGGTTATGACTATTGGCTGTGCTTATCTCTATCTGTCGAGTCTGTTCCCTATGCTTGTGAATTGTATATGCTTGATTATGACTGTTGGCTGTGCTTATCCCTATCTGTCGAGTCTATTCCCTGTTTTGAAAGCTAGAGTCTCTTAGGATATATCTTCATGCTTCGAAATGGTTTTTCGTATATCTATATGTATTGTATTTCAACGCGTTGGAGTGGGTTACCAGCATCTCTCGCTGAACAGATATATTTGGCTTTCAGGCACAGAGGAGTAGACACTGGAGCGCGCTAGAGTCTTGGAGCGTAGAAGTAGATAGTTTCCCTTTCGACCTGCGTGCCATGCTTATGCATTTACATTATTGAGGATATTAGTTAGTTAGCCTGTGCACCTGAGTTCTCTAGCTCAGGTGTGACACAGCACCCCGTACTCTTTATATTATGTTTTGGGATTTAATGAGAATTTACCTTTATTATATAAGCTTCAAAAGTTTAAAAATTTCGGGGTGTTACAGTTGGTATCAGAGCCTAAGTTTGACCCTAGGATAAGACTCTTAAGACCGGACTTTAGGACATTAGGCTTGAACTCTAGGTATTTAGGAACATAGGACTCAGGAATCTTAGAAAGCGCGGTGAGATTGTGAAACCTGCCTACCATCACATAACCTCCCCTCACTTTATCCCTCACTAATTTAAAGAACTCCCATTCGCTTACCACACCAAGGTAAGGGTGCAACACATCAACACATTGTTACAATAAATATTGGCCCAGAGAACCAGCAGCACGGCACCAACGAGAAGTTAGTCAATGACCCCACACCCCTCGAAGAATGTATCCAAGCCTTAGAGAAAATCCTCGGGTTAGTGGAATTCCCAGAGGAACGCCACGTAAAGTTAGCCTCATCCTACTTCGGACACAAGACCGATCTTGGTAAATCCACGAAGGACCCACTTATGGGCAACAACCGGGGGTTCAACTAGTAGTGCCTAGAAGCACAGCTACGAGAATGATTCCACCCCGCACACGTAAGGGCAGCTATGCACAAGGAATTTCTCCACCTAAAAACAAGGGACGACTACCGTCAGAGAATACCACAAACAATTCCTCCAGCTGGCTCATTTCGCGCTCGATTTAGATCCTACAGAGACAACCAAGATAAAGAAATCAGTGATGGACCACAAACTACGAAACCCAGAAGACCCTAATTGTAAGCAAACCCCGAACCCCTAACGAAGCCTACACCAGTGCTGCCGACCTCTATCAAATCCAACTTCTACAACGGGAAATTCAGGAACAAACCCAAAGGAAGGAGTAACAGAAGTGGGGGACCACCTATAAAAGGGACTGGAAACACCAATTAAATGCAAGGGTGTAAAGTAACACATAAACAACATCTTTCCTCAACCTTTAGCGCGAATTGTCGAAAAGGACTCGACATGGCAAGAAAAGGCGACAGACGCGTGGAAAGTACCACACAACTAAAGCTTCCTAGCAATAAAGGTCGTACCTTGGAACAAAGACCTCGATGGTTTTAAGACACCGTAAGAAGTACATGAGACACACAAAATCGCCAAAACACCATGCGACGTCGAGGACAGTCAATCAAATGCATTCCAAGGAAGGGAAATGCATCACCAAGCACTTGGTCACCAAAGGATTGAACAAAAAGCGAGCGACAAGCCGAACTCCAATAAAAACCAAGAAGGCTTATCATTAATCAAGCAAGGAAAAGACGAAGTTGGCTTATAACCAACTACCCGGTGAAGATAACGAGGTTGCTAATTTGAAACCGGACCCGACCTACTGAGCGGAAAGAACATACAAGAATTTTGACTCATCTAGAACTCATGCTTAAGGATCAAATGACACTGTACGATGGGTCATCCTATGTATTCAAATCCCTTTTATTGTGCACAAGGGCATGGGGCTTGTCGGGACTTGAATCTGTGCATTCTTGGGATTTTTTTCCGAAGGAATTCACTCTTCCTAGTCACCTTCCCGCGGGTTCCCAACGGGACCTTGATGAGACCCTAACGGGTCCTTGACAGGACCTTGACGGGACCTTGACAGGGCCCTGACAGGAGCTTGGCAGGCGGACGACCGCCCACCTCGCGCCCACTGGTACAATGTGCTGATTTCTTAACTCCTCATTTTATTGATTAATGGCGCACTTGTGTGCCTCGATTGATGAACGCGAGTCTTGGGTAAGGAACCATGGGTCGCCCAAACATGGTGTCATCGGTAAAAGACCTTGACACGCAAGACAACGTCGGAAAAGCACAACCAATTGCATTACACGTGGAGTTGAAGTTGGACTCTACGATGCAACTGACTAGGGATGATTGGCATAAAGGATTGTGAAAACCAAGGAGGCGAGTTGGGAACTCGTGCTAAGGACTCACAAAGGCCTTAAAAAGTCAAAATGCTAAGGATGGATCGGGACTCCTTCAAACCATGGATATTGTTCAAGCAAATCAAAGGACTCCTTACAAGTCGTATGGAATCAAGAACGACGTAGTCCGTGGTGCTAAGCAAAAAGTAAAGAGCACATTTGTGCCAAGATCTCAAGGGTCATTAAGGACCCGCTTCAAGAAGAAAGAGAGCATGCAAGGACACCTTCGTCATTAAAAGTAACACAAAAGGGCACACCAAGCCGAACCTCGGGGAAGACATGAAGTCTTACTAAGAATTTCATTCACTAAAGAGGAGATGAAATTCAATAAGAAGAGAAAGTCAACCCAAAGTTTATCGACTCCCAAGAGACTTTGGGAAGAATTTGGGAAATGCGCCCTAAGAGATTGGCTTGGTTGACCAAACTTGGTCAAGACCTTGGACGCATTAAAGAAGTAAGTGTTAAATCATCACGGGAGATTCCCTCAAGATAGGAGAGAAGGATGAAACTTTAGCCTGGGAAGCAAGGTCTAACAAGGATCTTAAAGTCAAGCAAGTGCCAACACCAAGGAAGAAGGATCATCAGTTCGTCAATACGTCGTGATCAAAGCATCAAACCAGAATAGTCACTTAAGATCGAGAACCCTTAACCCATCCTAGCCGAATTCCTTTCCCACCCTCGGAAAATCGGCCACCTCCTTATTTCAAAACCCTTTCTACCCTTCAAACCACATTCTTGATTCCCTATTTTAACGATTCCATACAAGGTGGAAACCTCACACCCTAAGTTGCAACTTTGAAAACTTTGATCCTAATCACTAAATTCAACTAGACCTCAAGTTTGAAACCCGAACCGCCCACTCTCTTTATCCTTCTAACCCAATCGTTCCCAAAAACCCAGCGTACATAGATATATAATTATATATTTTCCTCGTAGAATACTTTCTCTACATAACCACCGTACTAGTTTTGACTCGTTATCCCCGTAATAATTTCTAAGCTTCGGGGACGAAGCTTCTCGTAAGGGGGGGGAGAGTGTAACACCCCGTGTTACGGCCTCCAATCCCGGATTAATTATTTAATTAATTCCGTTAATAATAATTAAAAAAGATTTAATTTGGTTAGGATTCCCTTTAATTAATTAATGTGGTCCACCATGGATTGTGGACCCTTGCCTAAACTAGAGTCTTAAGCCTATTAGGAATAAAGAGAGTAAACCTTTTTACTAGTCAGATTCTAATTAGGAATCCTAGACCTATTCATCTATTAGGAATAAAGGAAGTAGGTCTTTTACTATTCAGATTATGATTAGGATTCTCTTTAATTAATTAATATGGTCCACTATGGACCATGGACCCTTATCCCTAAGACAAGTCCTTAGTCCTATAAGGAATAGAATTAGCAAGTGCATAGTATTTAGACCTCAATTAGGACTCTTAGGAATATATATATATATATATATATATATATATATATATATATATATATATATATATATATATATATATATATATATATATATATATATATATATAGGGTCATAGGAGGCACATAGATCTTACACCACGACAATCTCTAACCACACAAGAAGTTCCAAGAATCCCCTTAGGAGAAATCAAGAAAGAAGAAAGCTTAAAGAAAGACCCTTCATAGCCAAGGAAATTAATTAAGGCTAAGAGGTAACCCATGTCTCAACAAAACCTATTTTCCTAGCTATGATCTCTCTCTTAGGCATCCTCCAATATTCTTGTGTCTTAATGAATTGTTATGATATTGATGATGTGATCTTAATGATTGGTGATATGGTTTTATCTTGATAATCTTGATGATGATAAGGGCTTCTTGATGATTGTGTGATGTTCTTGATGAATCTTGATATTTCTTGATATTGAAAGATAGGTTACGTTCTTGATGATTTAATTGTGCTTAGAGCCCTAGGATGTAACGTGAAACTCGTATGATGTTATTCTTAATATATTGGGTGGGAATTCGCATGTTTGGGGTTTTAATTATGTTTAGAAAGCATGATAGGATATGTGTCGTATGTTTCTCGCTTTTGATCCGTTAATTGTCTACGTGTTGTCATCAATTAGGTTTAAAAGTGTCTAAGCATGGTTTCGGGTTCCACAAAGGTTCCCGGGGCGTTATTTGTGAAAAAGAGTCAGTGGGGGGTAGGTGGGGGTAGGGGACCCGCCACCTACCCGCGGCCAGGTTTAACGTCGCCAGCAGCGGGCAGCCTGCGGGCAGGCGACTGCCCGCCGGGCACCCGCTGCCCGAAGACATGTCGCCGGCGGGCAGCCGGCGGGTGACCCTTCACCCACCGGCTACCCGCTGGAAATATTCCCACTTCGGGATCCCGGCTTCCCCGTTTGATGTCCCCCCCCCCCCCCCCCCCCCGACCCCCGTGGTGTCCCAACGGACTCCGTCTATCGTGCCTATGTCTAGTTTGATGTTCGGGTACCATTCGTAGGTTGAATAAGTCTTATATATTGCATGCTGGTTGAATTGGTATCCCGTTGAACTAGGCGTAAGAAGTATGAACCCCTTAGGATTATTCTTAGTATGTGAATGATCACGCATAGGTTTCGTTATACGATTTCTCCCCCTTCCCAATGTGTCAATGTGGGTTGCATGTGTTTGCTATGTGTTATGTGTGCATGAAACCCCAATTCGGTTGCGATCGAATTGGTTATTCCTGAGCTGCGGTTCAGAAGCTGGCTGCGGTCAGATTTACACTCTCGGGCTGCGGTCCACCGTTTGGTTGCGATCAAACGTTTTACATGAGCTGCGGTTCATATTCCTGGCTGCGGTCAGATGACTACTCTTGGGCTGCGGTCCACTGTTTGGTTGCGATCAAACATTATGATGAGTTGCGGTTCATCGGTCGGTTGCGATCGACGCCTCCGTGTTGTGATACGGGGCAGGGTGCTGCAGGGCCGTGTCAGAGCTATATGTGCTGACCCTCATGTATAGGCATGCGATTGGTCTTGTGGCGCCATCAAAGTGTGCTATGTGATGAGATATGGACGGTTTGATGTTATGAATGTTATGAAAGCGTGACCATAGGATACATGCTCGTAAACTGTATATGCTTGGTTATGTTTATTGGCTGTGCTTATCTCTATCTGTCGAGTCTGTTCCCTATGCTTGTGAATTGTATATGCTTAATTATGACTGTTGGCTGTGCTTATCCCTATCTGTCGAGTCTATTCCCTATTTTGAAAGCTAGAGTCTCTTAGGATATATCTTCATGCTTCGAAATGGTTTTTCGTATATCTATGTATATATCTATATGTATTGTATTTCAATGCGTTGGAGTGGGTTACCAGCATCTCTCGCTGAACAGATATATTTGGCTTTCAGGCACAGAGGAGTAGACACTGGAGCGCGCTAGAGTCTTGGAGCATAGAAGTAGATAGTTTCCCTTTCGACCTGCGTGTCATGCTTATGCATTTACATTATTGAGGATATTAGTTAGTTAGCATGTGCACCTGAGTTCTCTAGCTCAGGTGTGGCATAGCACCCCGTACTCTTTATATTATGTTTTGGGATTTAATGAGAATTTACCTTTATTATATAAGCTTCAAAAGTTTAAAAATTTCGGGGTGTTACATTTGGGATATTTACAAACTTGTACTTGGCCAGACATTAGCTTTGCTGTTGGAATGTTGGGTTGATATCAAAGTAATCCTGGCATAGAACACTGGAAGGCTACGAATAAGGTTTTAAGATATCTACAAGGCACAAAAGATTACATGCTACATATAGGAAGTCGGATCCACTTGAAGTGATTGGTTATTCTGATTCAGACTATGATGGGTGTGTAGATACGAGAAAATCTACATTTTGTTATTTGTTCCTATTAGCTGGAGGAGCAGTTTCATGGAAAAGTGTGAAGTAGTCAGTCATCGCTACTTCTACTATGGAGACAAAATTTGTGACGTGCTTTGAAGCCACAAATCATGGACTGTGGCTGCGGAATTTGATCTCGGGGCTTAAAGTAGTCGATAGTATTTTTAGACCCTTGAGAATTTATTGTGACAACTGCGCAGCAGTGTTCTTCTCTAAGAATGACAGGTACTATAAGGGTGCTAAGCATATGGAATTGAAATACTTGTTAATTAAAGAAGAAGTACAGAAACAGAGAGTGTCAATTCTGCATATCAAAACTGAACTTATGGTTGCTGATCTTTTGACCAAAGGTGTAGCACCTAAGGTCTTCTCCTGTCATATGGAGAGTATGGGAATTTTGATAGAGCCTTGATATCATTGTAATTTTGTTTTCAGTTTTATGCTATATTGACTTGGTTGAATTCAATTAATGTTATATCTCTGTTTGCACATATGGTTGTCAGTATTGAAATTAAAGTTGACCTATAATGCATGGAAGGGAACATGTTGTTCAAATAACGTGCGACCGCCATGATCTAGCTGACTTTAATTCAAGTTAAAGTTCCTTGATGTTTTGGGATACTTCGCGAATTAAAGTTATCCTAGTCCATCAATGATATACATGGGTCAAGTGGGAGAATGTTAGAATATTTTTATTCTAATCTTATTGTGGCCCATGTATTAAGTGATCTGGACAATTAAAATCTCATTGTGATAGGTAATGGGAATAAAATATGTAACATATCAGGGGTTATTATTCCCCTCTCCCTGGCTTTCAATAAGGCTATTAAAGCCTATTTAATTGTATGGGTTTATGGCCCATTATTGCCATAATTCCAATGATTAATATTGTAATGGTTGTTTTCATTTAGCAGACAATATATAAGGGCATAGACTATTTCGGCAAATTATATCGTGCACCGCAGTGCATAATCGATTATGAACCGCGCATCAAAACAATGTCGTTTTGTTAAATTAAAAGAAACGGCATTCGTTTTCCGCCGTTCCGCACCATTCCACAAAAAGTAACTCTATTATTCAGTTTCATTTTGTATACACTGCAATTTCAGTTCAACACAACTACAGTTTCATTTCGATATAACTACAGTTTCATTCGATATTTATAGGCTCAAATATGTGAAAATGTTATTTAATTTTATTTTATATACACTATAGTTTTATTAAAACACAACTACATGATTATTTTGTTATAATTACAGCTTCATTGTACTATATACACTCAAATATGTGAAATGTTATTCAGTTTCATTTCACCACAACTACAGTATCATTTTGATATAACTGCAGTTTCATTTGATAATATAAAAATAATACGTGATGCAATGTCGGTTTAGATGTACTGTAGTGTCAATTGGTGTTTAATACACCAAACATGCGGACTCCATTAACGGTAACGGCGGACCGTTTCTTTACTTAAAGAAACGGTGCCGGTTTTTACCGTGGTGCATGTGCACCGTGGTCCGTGGTCTACGATATAACGACTGGACTATTTCCTATCCTATCACCTGTGAAAGCTAAACGTGAAAGACTAGAGAGAAAAGCATTCTGTAAACACAAAGAGCAAGAACTGGAGGAGAAGAAAGGGCTCAAAGCTTCATCAAATTCCATATAATCAGGTTAGTATTTTAACGCTTCCAATGAAAGTATTGGTTGAATCATTCAATGCCTATTGTAATAGTCTTTCATGTTATGTTATGGATCCGGGTCCACCTTGCAAAGCGGACCCAGGTTCAAAAAGGCGCAGTTTGCGCGTGTTAAAATAATGGTGCCGTTAGTGGCACCGCTTTCGCAGCCAATGATTTTTTTTTTTTAACTATTGAAAACAACACAGCGAGTGAATATTCAGTTCTGTAATTTTGAATATAGAGTTCTTTAATTGTGAATATAGAGTTATCAAATTGTAAATATAGAGTTCTGGAATTGTGAATATAGAGTTTTGTAATTGTGAATATAGAGTTAAAAAATTGTGAATATTGAGTTCTGTAATTTTATATATTGAGATCTAAAATTGTGAATATTCAGTTCTAGAATTGTGAATATTCAATTCTAAAATTGTGAATATAGAGTTCTAAAATTGTGATTATAGAGTTCAAAAATTGTGAATATATAGTTCTGGAATTGTAAATATTGAGTTCTATAATATTGTATATTGAGATCTAAAATTGTGAATATTCAATTCTAAAATTGTGAATATAGAGTTCAAAAATTATGAATGTAGAAGAACAAATTCTAAAGATAAAAAGTAAGTTAACGACAAGAAAGGAAGCAACTTTTTTTAAAAAAAATTCAGATGGCATCATTTTAAAGTAAAATGACACTATTTTAAACCCGGATCCAGCTTGCAATGTGGTAGCCAGTTCCACAGCATAATTTGCCGTCGTGGGTGGAGGCTGGACACCATGTCCTGTCACCATACACTTCAAGTACTCACCTTGCACCATGTATTTTAATTTCGTAGTTTAGTTTGGTGTGTCGTGTCAACTCCGCCACCATACACTTCAACTACTCACCTTGCACCCAAAAAAAATGATTATTACGGAGTAATATTTTCAAGTTTATTAATATTTCAAAGTTTATTAGAGCATCACCATTAGAGAAGATTTGAGAGTTAATGTCAGATCAAATATGTTGGATGGAGGTCTTTCTAGATGTGAAGTAGGGATAAAGAAAATATATTTGGCCTGCAAAAGGTTGGGTTCATGTCAAGAAAAAAAAAAAAAAAAAAAAACGTTTACAATAAAGATCGATGGAATGATCAAACATTCTTTACAGTCAAACATAGAAACAATTTCTCTAGCAAAGCTACAGAAAATTTGATTCGCAGACTGTTTCACAAATTTGAAACTGAAT
Source organism: Ipomoea nil (assembly GCF_001879475.1). Classification (NCBI taxonomy): domain Eukaryota; kingdom Viridiplantae; phylum Streptophyta; class Magnoliopsida; order Solanales; family Convolvulaceae; genus Ipomoea; species Ipomoea nil. Next base: position 1,548,646 of record NW_017619276.1, on the reverse strand, counting down.
TCTTTGGGGGAAACTTAAACGTCTTTAATGATTTGGCCAAACGTACCCAAGACTGACACTCCTTGAATAGTCTTGCACACCACCTGAGTATCTATTTCCATTCTTCTATCCATTGAAAATATCTCCATCGAACTGAACTACATATCATAGTTCAGAAGAGTCTTTTTTCAATACACAAATAATGTATTTTTAGTATATTAAAAATGTACCTTATATTCATGGTCCACACAGCTGTGTGGACCATAGTCCACACAGCTATGTGGACCATAGTCCACACAATAATTTTCCGTCACCTTCCTACCGATGTGATTTGAGTGAAGCTCGCATTATGGTCGTAACGTTAAATGTCACAAGGAAGTAAAACAGTTTAAGTTGCATAGCTAACTCGCTTAAAATAAGAAGGTCAATGATAGTTCCTAAAGAAGTCAAACTTAGAACTTTATTGTTATCAAGTCAACTATCTAACCAAGTAAACGAAGCACTCCACTATAAAATTTCAACTTTTAGTCTCAGAATTTTTCAAAAAAAAAATAAAAATAATTTAGTTTTTCGCATTTAATTTGATCTTAAAAGTTGTTCTAACGTGAGTCTAAAATATTTATATTTTACAAAATTTAAACTAAATATGTTTATTGCATGTTTGGTAGTAGGGTGGAATTGGAATGATTACTAATATTTTTGTTTGGTTATGTATGATCTTATAATGAGAATAAAGGTTTTAAAAATACATGAACAAAAAATTAAGACAATTCATTCTAATATAAAGACATCAAAAGCACCAATATGAAAAAAAAAAAAAACAAAAAAACAAAACAAAACAAAACAAAACAAAACAAAACAAAAACAAAAAAACAAAACAACAAAAAAACAAAACAAAACAAAACAAAACAAAAAAATAAAAAAAAAAAAAAGAAACAAAAATCTAAAAGCACGTACTAATCCAATAGGATGGGACATAATGTAATGAAACCCTTATTTCTAATTAAGGAGGTAATCAAACCTGCATGCAAGAGATGTCTTTATGTTATACAATTCAACTCTTTTTAAAAAGGAATTGTATATATATACTAGTGCAAAGTCACTTCTCATTTCAATATGGGACAAATGAATCTCGTAAGTCTTTCCAACTCTATTTTCCAACTCCAATGAATTGAGATGTAAGCAGCTCCCAAAATATAATTATAATTATAATTAATTTTGTTTTTCTCATCAACTTGAACAAATAAAAAAACATCAATATGAGACTTCTATTACATGTGTATTCCTAGATCTTACTCTATCAATTTTACTCTCTGATGTGGCGAACTTTGATAAGCTATTTTTTTCATATGAATTTCAATATAAGTGTTTACATCCAGATTTTGTGTGAGAAAGTAAAAATTGTGAATAAAAAATAGAATACACAGTATTTTTTTCACTATGACTGGTGATGATGGTGGATTAAAGTAGATGATGATTGATGACTTGATGATACTTTTTAAAATCATTGAGTAACAAATAATTTATACTTAAAAGTCGTTTTTTTTTTTATTTGAGAGGACGTTAAGGTCGTTAATCAAACTACTCTCATCTTTAACACACCAGTTTAGCTAAATGTCAACAATGTACTAAATATATAAATAAATATATAAATAAATATAGAAAGCATGGATTATATTGTTGAAAATAGAGGGAAACTCTTTTGGCATACGTTTACAAGGTGGGTTAGGTGGCGACAAGCTTTGCATTATACAATGATATGCTAAGAGTAATATTAGACTAATTGACCCGTGTCTTCACGAGCTTAACTCACTGGTTCAGTAGATAGTATTTCGAAGAAAAGATCAAGGTTCGAATTTCGGTAATGGATGGTAGTGTGGGGATTATGTTTAAAGAGGGCAGATTCGTTGTGAGCACCAACATTGGCCATGTTTGCTGAGTTATTGAGTCACTATGATTTACACATCCTCATAAATGCTCTATCAGGCCTGAGTGTAGGGACTCTCGGGGTTGAAGATTCAACCTCGAGGGCTTTGACTCTTTGTGCTTCAATAGGTTGAGAAAGTAAGGGCCTTCGGGATTAGAGATTCAACCTTGGGGGCTTTGACTCTTTGTAATTCAGTAGGTTGAGAAAGTATATATGTATGACTACATTGTAATAGAGTCAATAGCATTTAAAAAAAAAATAAAAAATAAAAAAATACTCCAATGACAACATTTCTTCATAAAAATTTTGCATGCAACTTATTTGTGTTGTGACCATGCCGCCTGTGAAATCAAGAAAATTTGAACTTGTCACTTGTCAGTCTCCGAGGAAACTCCACGCGAGGCGATAGCGGTAGCCATGCCATGGTGCACTCCTTAGAGTAAGCTAGCACCTCATTTGGTCTTGCGGTTAAAAGAAAAAAATATTAACATGTGTCATTTTAAAGATCTGAAAGAAATTTTTTAATAAGATTTTTTTTTGAGTTAATTCCACCAGAGGTCCCTTATCTTTGGTAGCAATTTTAAATTTAGTCTCATACTATTATTTTTGTCATTTTACATCCCAAACTATCATTTTTTAAACACTTTTAGCCCTTCTTATGACTTTTTCTATTTTTAATAAAGGCATTTTGTCCCTTCATATTATTTTTTGTTATTTTTTTTCGATTTCAAATGATTTAATTCGTCTAGAACTTTAGGTAACCTCTGATTTTTAGTAACCATATGTTCAACTGATTTTTAGTAAAGTTCTAAACCAATTAAACTGGTTGAAACTGAAAAAAAATAACAAAAGAAAAATATGAAGAGACAAAAATTTTCTTACTAAAATAAAAAAAAAAAAAAAAAAAAAAAAAAGTCATAAGAAGGACTAAAAGTGTTTAATTAAAAAATGATAGTTTGGGATGTAAATGGCAAAAACAATAGACTGAGACTAAATTTAGAATTGTCACCAAAGACAAAGGACCTCTAGTGGAATTCACTCTATTTTTTATATATTGATTTTATTTATATTTTAAAAAAATATATTGTACTCCATCTATCTCATTTTATCTGTCCTACTTACTATTCATGGGTCAAATCAATTCTTTCTTTTTTATTATTTTTTTAAATATTTTTTTACTTATTTTTAAATTTGATTTTTTTTGTATTTAATAGTACTTTTAGTGTAGTTTTTAAATATATAAATTTTATATACTAATAATAAATTTAATAAAATGAAAATTGAATTAAAAATAATTTCAATTAAGCCTCGTTAATCGAACTAGACACATAAAATGTGATAGGGAGAATAATATATTAAGTGATGATTAATCAATTTGTGCTCTTTCTGAACATGCAGTACTATTTTTATGAATATGAATTTTTTTTTATGAATTTATAGTACGGAGTATTATTTTTTATCTACCTAGGTTCATATTGATGTAATATAGACCAAGACTCGTGATATAATTTGTCCCCGGTCCATCACTATTCACTCTAAATCTATTTAATTTCAATTCATTCTCAAATTAAAAGTGAACGTATTTTCATTTAAAAATTAAAACTAAATAAATAAACAAGAGACAAAACAAAAAGTGGACCACCTGACAAGTCATTTTAATTTTAAGATTGTTGATTATTGCAATTTTGAAATTGGCAATCATGTAAGGGTGGTGGGGAACAGCTAAGGGCGACGAATTTAATAGAGATTTTTTTATATTTTTTTTTTTGGGAATAGAGAAAACTTTATGACGTATAATAAACAATTTTCATATTTAAAAGGTTATATCTAAATATTTAAAATTACTAATTTAATACCAAATATATGTATTTTGTGACAATAATATTTACTTATGCATAAAAATTATTTACATAATTGGACTTGTGACTATATTTATTGAATTTAAACCATAAACCATAAAAAATCAAATTTCTTAAACTTTAAATTATTATTAATAGTCGCAGTGTATTGGACCATACCTTGACATTTTTTACCAGAAGTTGGCCAATACACGTGTATGCATGTAGGCCGATTATATCAAGAACCAGAGACTATCTTGTATTATGAACCTGTCTAAAAATAATTTTCAGATTCTGTACTTGCATTTGACATATTTGGTACCAGCTGTTAATCATTTATGTATCTGTAAACAAATTGAAAGCACATCACATGTTAAGTACAAATACATGATAAGATAACTACAGACACATAGAATATTAACTGCAGGTACAAAATATGTTATGCAGACACACAACATGTTAACCAACATTTTATGTGTCTACCGTTAACATATTCCGTACTTGCAATTTACAATTTATTATGTGTTTATAGTTATTATGTTATGTGTCTTTAATTTGTATATATGTACAAAAACTGTTAATAGTAGATACTGTTAACTTCAAATACATATTTTTTAAATCAAGCTGATTTACAATATAATGCAATATGAATTCTGGTCCATGATTTAACAATTGCGTCCAAGAATAATGCCATCAATCTTCCACCATGCATATTGTGTTTGTCTGTCTATCTATACTCACCTGGCTAGTAAATAGTTACCTACCATTCCCTCTACCTACCAACTCTCCACTCCCCATCTATATAACAAACAACACATACATACATGATTTGAAGACCCAAGTATGGCTACCTTAACCTTAATTTTCTGCACTTTAGTTTTTGCAATCTTTCTATATTTTCTTATTCTCAGGGTGAAACAGCGTTACCCTTTACCTCTCCCACCCGGACCAAAACCATGGCCGGTGTTAGGAAACCTTCCCCACCTGGGCAAGAAGCCTCACCAGTCGATTGCGGCCATGGCTGAGAGGTACGGCCCCCTCATGCACCTCCGCCTAGGATTCGTGGACGTGGTTGTGGCCGCCTCCGCCGCCGTGGCCGCTCAGTTCTTGAAAGTTCACGACTCGAACTTCTCCAACCGGCCGCCGAACTCCGGCGCGGAACACATTGCTTATAACTATCAAGACCTCGTCTTCGCGCCCTACGGCCCGCGGTGGCGCATGCTTAGGAAGATCACCTCCGTGCATCTCTTCTCGGCCAAGGCGTTGGATGACTTCTGCCATGTTCGCCAGGTTTAATTCAATTCTTTTGTTTAAAAAAAAAAAATCTTAGGAATATATAGATATTTAAATATATAAATTCCGTTTATTTTTTTACCCATCGTGATTCCAACCCATGAATCTATGTAAAATGATAATTGGGATGTCAGATGTCAGTTTAGCCCTGAACCAATGGGCTGGCTCATTAAGCCCTAAAAATTGCAGGGCTAAAATCCAAAAAGATCAATCCAATAAGAAAGTAAGCTCATTGGGTTGGCCCTATTGGGTTATTGGATTGAGTTGGGCCAACTCATGGATTGTTGAGCTGGCCCGTGTAATATTCAATGATTATTGGATGGACCATAATCTATACAACTTGTGTGGACCATGAATATATAAAGTACATTTTTAATATATTAATTGTACATTATTTGTATATTGAAGGTACATTATTTGATAGTATATATGAAATAATGTACTTTTATACACTACACACATTATATGTACACTACACATACACACACATACTATATATATATATATATATATACACACTGTACACTGTACACCGTACATTGTACACACAATATATATACTACACACACTATATATATATACACACTGTACACACAATATATATACCACACATACACTATATATATATATATATATATATATATATATATATATATATATATATATATACACACACTGTACACACAATATATATACTACACACACACTATATATATATACACACTGTACACACACACACACACTATATATATATATATATATATATATATGTATGTATATATATGTATATATACACACACACACTACACACGCAGTGTGTGTGTATATATATATAGTGCGTGTGTAGTGTGTGTGTGTATATATACATATATATATACATACATATATATATATATATATATATATATATATATATATATATATATATATACTACACACAGTACACACACATTGCGTGTGTAGTATATATAAACACAATATATATATATATATATATATATATATATATATATAGTGTGTGTCTGTGTGTATATATATATATAGTGCGTGTAGTGTATGTATATACATATATATATATATATATATATATATATATATATATATATATATATATATATATATATATATATATATAGATAGTTATGAACCTACTCTATTTGTAATAAAAAATTTGTTTAGTGATTTAGCCCGTTGGATTAACCAACAACCCGTTGTTTAGGGTTAGGGCCAACCCAACTCAAAAAGAAAAAATAAAAAACCATTTTAGCCCAAGCCAACTAGTCCACCAACCCTGTAGGGCTAGTCCAAAATCCAACGGGTTGGCCCATTTGACATCCTCATGTCATCATACTACTGGGTGATTTGCATAATATATTTATTTTAGGATTAATTCTATTTTTTGTCCTAAATTTATAGGTGAAAGTCCATTTTTAGTCTTTTTTTTATTAAAATATCCATTTTTGGTCCTAGTATTATTGTGGAATGATCTTTTTTGTCCTTTATCAACAAAACAATTTAAATATCATTAAATACATGGACATTTCAATCTTCAATGAATGTTTTGAAAAAAATAAACATAAAAAATATAGTGATTCAACCTCCTTTGTATAAAAAAAAAAAATTAAATGTCTTTGTATTTAACGATATTTTAACGATTTTGTTGATGGATAACTAAAAAAGGTCATGTCACAATAATATTATGACGAAATAAGGATGTTCTAATAATAAATAAAAAAACAAGAAGACTAAAAGTGATTTGTTACATATAAATCTAGGACCAAAAATGAAATAACTCTTTATTTTATATCATTACATTGTAAAATTATGTTTGACACTTTGACTTAATACTAAGGTACATGCATGCACGTCTTTTCTATTTTAATTTAAAATGAGGCGTTTGATAAATAGTTGTTAACGAATAACGGTTAGTTATTTGAGTTAGTGAGTTTGATTAGTTGATAACATTAGTTAATCGTAGAAAGATATTTAGTAAATTAACTGTTAACTAATAGCTGATTATATACAAAATGATTTTCTCAAAACACTTATCGAAAATATTGTTTTGAGTAACTTTTGAATTTTAGTATTTTAGAGCAATAAGTTGTTAAAAAAGCTAACTAATCAAATATTTATAGAGAGGGGAGAACGAGAGAATGGGAGTGACAAAAGATAATTAATACATAACTACTTATATCTTATCATCTTGAAAACCATGACAGTTTATTTAATTAAATATCAATAACATCATCATCTTTATAATTTAATTAAAATGGATGGACAATTTTGTGGTATACGTTTCCAAGGTGTTGACAAGCTTTGCATAATGGATGGACAATTTTGTGACATACGTTTCCAAGGTGTTGACAAGCTTTCCATAATATATTTTTGGTGAAATTTCCATTATATAACTTATTATTTTAAGTTATTAATAAGTTATAAGTTCCGTTTGGTAATATTTCCAAAATAAGTTCGTAATTTAAAATACGAGTTTATTTGAAACATTATTTAAATAGTATTTCAAAATAAATTAGTAGTTTCTTAATTCTTTTTTCATCTTTATCTTTATTATTTTAAATAAATTACATCATTTACACATCCCAATTAAAGTCATTTTCTCTTTTTCCTCTACCGCAACTTTCAGCGACAATTTCCTCTTCATCTTCTAATTGCCTTGTAGGAATGGTGTTGTCATTTTCAGTAAAAATAGTTATGACATCCTCTTTGATATATATTATTACAGATATGAAAGTGATCCATAGAAAGCACTAAAGTTTTGTCCCCATTTTACGATGTTTTGTTTGGATCATCAAAATGGAACTGGTTTTGTTATTTATTTTTATTTCTTTTCATGTATTCAACTACTATTTTAATGAAGATGTCCTTTTTTGTATTTTTAAATTTATCAGCTTATCAAAAGATTAATTTTACCATACTTAGCTTGTAAATATAACAACTAGTTTAACATATGTTCAATTTTCAGTTTCTAACTTATAATATTTTAATTTTTAACTACTTTTTAGCTTACAGCTACCTTTTCAACTAGGCTTAATTTGTCAAACAATAGTATATATGTTAATTAAGAGTAATACAAGTGGCCAGTACTCTAATGTTAAAAAATTTCCTACCACAAGCAATCATATACATTAAACAAAATTTCTACCATTCAAAATAATTCTTACATTTTTTAATGTTAAATGTTTAGTACCGGACCACTCTCGTGGCTTAGGCTATTTACACCCTTTCTCATACGAGTGCAAATTTCATTCTATGTATAAGTACATTCATCACTCAGAATTGTAGACTTTTAAAATTGTAAGTGTGGTTACAATTGTGTACAAATTTGGCCCCACCTTTCCCATTGGTAGGTAAGGTGTGGCACAATTTATTATTATTATTATTATTACTATTATTATTATTATTATTATTAATAATATTATTATTATGTAAATAAAAATGATTTAGATTTTAATTACAAAAAGTATGTATTTAAAAAAAAAAATTATTTATGATAAAGTCTAAATTCTTTAAATGTATTTAGATTTTTAAATTTTAATTAATTTTATTAATATAAAAGAATAACTGTGGCACTAAAAATAATTATTTTTTATTTACGAAAAAATCCACAATCTACTCGCTAGTTTGTCAGTAACAATGGATAACAAGTAGCTAAATAATCTAACTAAGTTGTCAATAACTTACTGGCTCAAAAAATCAAGAGTGATCTCACGGGAAGTCAAATTTAAAACCTTCGATTATCAAATTAATTGCTCAATTAACTCGGGCTTTGTTGAAAAATAATGCAGGAAGAGGTTGCAACTCTGACACGCAGTCTAGCAAGTGCAGGCAAAACTCCAGTAAAACTAGGGCAGTTACTAAACGTGTGCACCACGAACGCCCTAGCTCGTGTAATGCTAGGGCGGAAGGTCTTTAATGACGGAGGTAGCAAGAGCGACCCAAAGGCGGAGGAGTTCAAGTCGATGGTGGAGGAGATGATGGTGTTGGCCGGAAGTTTTAACATCGGCGATTTCATTCCGGTCTTGGGTTGGTTTGACGTTCAGGGTATCGTAGGGAAGATGAAGAAACTACACGCGCGTTTTGATGCGTTCTTGAACACCATTCTAGAGGAACACAAATGTGTCAACAATCAACACACGACGTTGTCGAAAGATGTGGACTTCTTGAGCACCCTAATTAGGCTCAAAGATAATGGGGCTGATATGGATTGTGAAGAGGGAAAACTCACCGACACTGAAATTAAGGCTTTGCTCTTGGTTGGTATTCCCTAACAACACATGTTTAATTTATATAATATTAGATATCATATGATAACCAACCTTTTATAAGTCCATAATAACTAATATGGTGCATTAAAAAAATAGATCTATGAATGATGTTAATTGAAAAAAATTAAGAATGCGCGTATGAACATGGAGCATTATGATGTGTGCATATTAAGCATGTTTATATGTTACACACAACACATACTTAATATGCACACATCAAAATGATCCATATGCACACGCACATTTTTAATAATTCAAATTAATCTCATTCATTGATCTATTTTTATAATGCACTAGATTAGTTCTCATGGACTCATAGAGAAGTTGGTTCTTATAGAAACATCACACTATATATATTGAGATTATATGAGCACAATGTCTTAGGTAAGAAGTAAGAACGTGAGAACTGAATGAGTGCACAAAATCTACTACACGAATGCACACAATGTACTCCAAGCTAAGGTCTCTACCATCTTCTAGACATGTTTAGGGGTAAATTGTGTGCATTCATGTACTTCATAAAAGATTTTGTGCACTCATGTAGTAGTTAATCATGGTTCTCATATGAACACTAGTGTGTGTGCGCGCACTCAAGTGAGAACGGATGTCCATGAGAGGAATGAGAACTAATCGCAGTTGTCCATTTATTTGTAAATAACTGGAACTTTGTGTGCAAGTAAGTTGTGTTTAAAGTGCAAGTAACAACGTGTGCAAGTACAATGTGCAAGTAAAATCACTTAAAAGTGTGACCATTTACACTTAATAGTGTAAATAATTTAGCTTTTTCACACTGGTGCACTTAATGATAACGTCTTTCATATTGGTGCGCTTAATAATAACATTTGGTGCAACTAATGATAACGTTATGTGCACTTATTAATATTGCTGCTCGATGCACATTATTTGTTGCACTTTTAATACGTTTTACTTGCACTTTTAATATGTTTTACTTGTACTTAAGTGATATATATATATATATATATATATATATATATATATATATATATATATATATATATATATATATATATATATATATATATATATATATATATATATATGTCCTTCATTTATGTCCCTTTTTCTGTTAATTTTTTTTTATATTAGAATTATATGTTAATTATTTTCTAAAATATAAATATCAATTTTATAAAAATATTTTATTACAATAATTTAAATATCTAAAATCTAAATAAATTTAAAATTTTAATATAAAGTATTAATATCGAGCATACAAAAATACTAGTGTGTATATATATATATATATATATATATATATATATATATATATATATATATATATATATATATATATATATATTAGTTCTGATGATATGAGCTATATATGTAGAACCTGTTCACAGCTGGGACTGATACATCATCTAGCACTGTGGAGTGGGCAATCGCAGAACTACTACGCAACCCAAAAATCTTAAACCAAGCACAACAAGAGCTTGACTTAGTGGTGGGTCAAAATCAGCTAGTCACAGAATCTGACTTAACCGATCTACCTTTCCTGCAAGCAATAGTGAAGGAGACCTTCAGGCTACACCCATCCACCCCACTCTCTCTTCCAAGAATGGGAGCTCAGGGTTGCGAGATCAATGGCTACTTCATCCCCAAAGGCGCAACGCTTTTGGTCAACGTTTGGGCCATAGCTCGTGATCCCAATGTGTGGACAAATCCTCTTGAGTTCAACCCACACCGATTCTTGCCTGGTGGAGAAAAGCCCAACGTGGATATTAAAGGGAATGACTTTGAAGTGATTCCTTTTGGAGCCGGGCGTAGAATATGCTCTGGGATGAGTTTGGGGATAAGGATGGTTCACCTGTTGGTTGCAACTTTGGTGCATGCTTTTGATTGGGATTTGGTGAATGGACAATCTGTAGAGACGCTCAATATGGAGGAAGCTTATGGTCTCACCCTTCAACGAGCTGTTCCTTTGATGTTGCATCCAAAGCCCAGATTACAACCACATCTCTATACTCTCAATTAAATTGCAATTTGATTTTGGTGATTATACAATTATAATCGAGGGACATAGGATCCCCATTTATTTATATTCAGTTATAAGAGACTTCCAACAAAGGTCTAGCTTTCGACCTTAAAAGTTGTAAAAGAGGTCCTACATATGTAAAAGCCCGCCAAAGGAAAACTGGTTGTATTCAATTCCGCTAGGCCTTGTCCGAAAGACCTCATGAAGACTACAAAGGTCATATATAATGGTAAACCCAGTGTATTTGTTGTAAGGTCTTCTGGTAGATGTTCTTAGTCATATTAAAAGTTCCAAACATCTTTAGTAGGTATAATTGGTAGAGAAATACGGAGCGTACAAGGAAAGGCATTTGTCCTTTAATTTATGATAAGTGTAACACCCTGTGTTACGGCCCTTAAACCAAATTAATTAATTTATCACTCACCCTAAAAAGGGAATTAAAATTCATTAAATTGCTAAAAAGGGTCCACCATGGTCCGTGGGCCTTTATCCTTAAAGCCAATCCCTTAGTCCTATAAGAAATAGAATTAGCAAACCCATGCCACTTAGACCCTAATTAGGACTCTTAATTATATAAATAGGGACATAGGAGGACCTAGAACTCACACCACAATAATCTCTCACCACACAAGAAGTTCCAAGAAATAAGTTCCAAGAAATCCCTTAGGAGAAATCAGGAAAGAAGAAATCTTAAAGAAAGACCCTTCATAGCCAAGGAAATTAATTAAGGCTAAGAGGTAACCCATGTCTCAACAAAACATATTTTCTTCGCTATAATCTCCTTCCTTGGCCTCCTTCTATATGCTTGTGTCTTGATTAATTCCTCTATGCTATTCGTGATATATTCTTGATGATTGATAAGATGATTTATGTGTATTCTTGACAATCTTGATGTTGAAAAGAGGTTCTTGATATTGATGTGATGGTTCTTGACAAATCTTGATATCTCTTGATGTTAAAGATAAATTGTGATTTTAATGATTTGGGAGGGATTAGAGCCCTAGGGGGGATTGGGTGTAACACCCCCAAATTTAATTCCCAACACATACTATAAATAGACTACTAAAACAGAAACTGCCATGAATAGAATTTCTAAAGTAAGCAAACCACCGTTTAGAAACTAAGTAATAATTCAACTTACAAAATAACTTTAAGTCCTTAATAATAAATGAGGGTGAAACCGCCACATCTAATCTAACACTGACTAGATGTAAGGCTCTAAACCATAACATTCAATCACAACTTAATAAAAAAACTAAAGAAATACAATATGAATCAATAACTCCAAAACATCATAAATAAAACAGCTACTACGTTCTAACGCGTGCTCTCAGCCAACAACTTATTCATTCACCTGCACAAATCACAAACAGGAGAAACACGAAACAATAAAATTAGCAAAACATTGCTAAGTAAGGTTTAGTCCACCCTGTAAAATGGATTTAATACAGTATATACTCACATTCAAAAATAATTAGCCACAAGGCTTAACTGCTCTCAACTTCAACATAACATTTACTCCACATCACAATCCATATAGAGATTTTCTCAACTTAAGATTTCAAAAAAATCATTTTAATAATAACACGTTTCCAAAAGAAATCATTTTTAGGAAATATGGAGAGGAATAGCAAATCAAATAATGGGCAGGGTCTTAATTACTTAAGCCCTAGTGAACAGTAATCTCTTTACTGAACACTATGCAAAAATCCCATTTAAACCAACCAAATAATGGGCAGGGTCTTATTCAATAAGCCCTAGTGAACAGTACTCATCTACTGAACACTACACAAAAATTCCATTTAAGTGGAACAGAACTAATACCTTAAGTGTGCACACCCCCAATGGGTTTCCAAGCCCAATGGGTAGTAACTAGTCCTGGTAGCCAGGATACGTTTCTACTGACTACTACTCAACAGGGTAAATACCCTAGTGGTAGACTCCGCTAACCACTCCTCAAAATACAACATGACAAAAAGTCCTAGTGAGACAGGATATGTTTCTACTGCTCACTCCTCAAAATAACAGAGAGTTTTTAGGCTCCCTAGTGAATCAGTATATTTCAACTGTTCACTCCTCAACAAACTGGGTCACAGCCCAAGTACCCAGAATCATACCAGGATACAACCCAAGCCAACAAAACATTTTTATCCTCCGTATTTATAAAAAAAATGATAACAATAATGATATTTCACAAGCAAGCAACCCCTTAATATCCCAAATAAGAAACTGTCAAAAATTTTCAGAAACTATGACCTGAATTGAAGAATTTACTGAGAAAAATCGGTAACACATTTTCATGTGAAATTTTCCAGATAAGTAGTACAAAGAGTCTAGAATACACACAAAACGTTTCAAGCCAATCCAAGGCCTAGAAGTATTTTTACCGAAATTCTTCTCAACACAGCACCAGACTGTAATTTAACTGGCAGAACACTGCCTAAACTTTACGAAATTATTCTGGAAAAACGGAGACATATTTTTAACCAAAACTTTTTAGAAACATCAAATATAACAAGTCTAGGTTCTACATAAAAAAATTCAAGCAAAAACAAGTTTAGGAAACAATTTTCACGAATTTTTCTTTCCAGCTGCGCCAGTCAGAATTTTCTCAGGCAATGATCAAATTGTGTAAAAGTTATCCTTTTTAATCACCACCAAATACCATATCACATATGCCCACAAAATCACGAAATATATATATATTTTTACAGAGTAAAAGTAATTTTTTTGATAGACATAAGCACTTACCTGGATACGTAAAACAAATCACACACTTGACCCGAGTCCTACGTTTGCTCCTCTGCAAACCCTCCTCCTAACCAAATTGAATGTTCATATAACAACAGAAAATCACATAAGCATAAAATCATAGAAATTTTACCACAAACATATAATTAAACTTACGAATAGATGACACCGGATGGAAGAAAAAATTGACGCCTAGGAGTTCTCTTGTGTTGAAGGCGAAACTGGGAATGAAAAGAATGATCGACTGTGAAGACGAGGATTAAGGAGGGGAAGCTGTCGTATATGCTAGGGTTTGTTTTTGTATTTCTTTTGATTCCAATAGCAGCGTGTGTAAAGAATTAGAGAGTGAATTTAAAAAGGCTTAGGAAACTAATATCATACTGAACATCCTGACTAGACATATATATTCCAAACTTAATCTAATAAACTAACATATATATATATATATATATCAAACTTAATCTAATAATAATAGGTATATATATATATATATATATATATATATATATATATATATATATATATATATATATACATATGTATGTATACATATATGTATATATATATATGTACATATATATACATATATATATGTATACATATATATATGTATATATATATATATATATATATATATATGTATATATATATATATGCATATATGTATATATATATATATATATGTATACATATATATATGCATATATGTATATATACATATATATATACATATATATATATATATATATATATATATATATATATATATATATATATATATATATATATATATGTATACATATATATACATATATGTATATGTATATATATATATATATATATATATATATATGTATGTATATATATATATATATATATATATACATATATGTATACATATATGTATATATATGTATATATATATATATATATGTATATATATATATATACATATATATGTATACATATATGCATATATATATATATATATATATATATATATATATATATATATATATATATATATATATATATATATATATATATACATATATATACATATATATATATATGTATATATATATGTATATATATATATGTATATATATATATGTATATATATATATGTATAAATATATGTATATATATATGTATATATATATATATATACATATATATATATGTATACATATATATATGCATATATATATATACATATATATACATATATATATATATATGTATACATATATATATATGTATATATATATATATATGTATATATATATATATATATATATATATATATATATATATATATATATATATATATATATATATATGTATACATATATATATATGTATATATATATATATATATATATATATATATATACTAGACTCGTACAGGAGAATCACACACACACACACACACACACACACACACACACACACACACACATATATATATATATATATATACTATAACTTAAGTTAAGTTTATTTAATATAATCTAACCATATTAGTTTTAGGATTTAAAAATTAGCTTATTAATATCATATAAGTGTTATGGGTTTAGGAATAGTAATAACCATAAAATAATAGTAGTATTTTTTTCGGAATAGTTAATTTATAACAAATTAAAATACTCAAATAATCGGGATATCTGTAACACCCCGTGTTCCGACCCCTAAGATCAATTAAATCATTTAATCGACACCGAATTGGTGAAGGAATTCTATCAACACCTTGTAGCCACCAAACGGGGCGATAAGCTAGAAATCACCACCAAGGTCCGCGGCAAGGAAATCATACTTTCCGAAGACCGTTTGGCCAAGCTTTTGAAATTGACCACCACAGGTGTGTCAAACTATGACCGGAAAGGGTGGATCGATACCCAAAACACGGGGTACAAGGACTATCTCGGGTACCTACTCGGGAAAGAAGACGGATTCACCGCGGCCACACGGCCAAATAGGAAGTGGCTATCGGCGGAACAAAAGATATTGGTTATGATCGTAACCGATAGCCTCTTGCCCACAAACAATAAAAACAAGGACGTGGGGAGTTTGGAGTGCACCTTTGCCTACTTCTTGAAACACAAAATCAAGTTCAACCTGCCGTCCCTCATGCTAAAACACATGGAGTTTTGCAAATCAAGCAACCGACTTAGCCTACCCTACGGGATGATCCTAAGTTGGATCATGGAGAAAAAGGGGGTGGACCTAAGCCACACCGAGGTCAAGACCGTAAATGGCATGGTTTTTAACGCCCAGAACCTCCGCCGCAACGACATCTACTACACCGAAGATGGACATTACCTCACCCTCGAAGAAATTTGCCAAAAACCTGAGGAAGAGCGAAGGGAATTGGTCGACCGGCTAGACATCTCCAACAAAAAGCTCAAACGAGCCATGCAAGACTGCGGAGGTTTGGAGGGACATGAGGACCAGGAGGAGGAAGACGAACCCAACCCAACAGTGCAACCACGATCAGGAGGAAATCCAAGGGAGCAAAACGAGGGCTCAATCAATGAACGCATACTCGCGCAGCTCAACCGACAAAACCAAATCATGGAGGAAGGATTCTCATCCCTGATCCGTACGACACGCGCACTAGATCAGAGGGTGGCAGCGATCGAGGCCACCTTGGGCACTCGCGGGGCATCCAGCTCAGGAGCAGGAGACCAAGGTAGAACTAAAACCCTTCTATCACAAACCACCAGAAACCCAGTCTACCCCAGCTAAGGCAAAAACGTGGGGCCACATTCCTAACCAGGAGGCCAAGATGCGGGATGCCTGGGGGTGAAAGAGTGGATTAACACACCGGGCTTCGGGGACGAAGCCCCTCATAAGGGGGGGAGAGTGTAACACCCCGTGTTACGACCCCTAAGATCAATTAAATCATTTAATCGATTACCCAAAAGAAAGAATAAAAACACAATAATTAATTAGGAAAGGCCCACCATAGTCCACGGGCCCTTATCCCTAAACCCAATCCTTAGTCCCAAAAGAAATAGAACTAGCAAGCCCATAATATTAAGTTCCTAACTAGGACACCTAAATATATAAATAGGGGACTTAAGAGGCACCTAGAAACCCCCACAAGAATAACGCCCCACCTCCCCGAAGAGCTCCAAGAATCCCGCTAGAAGAAATCAAGAAAGCAAGAAAGCTTAAAGAAAGACCCTTCATAGCCAAGGAATTAATTAAGGCTAAGAGGTAACCCATGTCTCAACAAAACCTATTTTCATAGTTATGATTCCCCCTTAGGGTTTCCCCATATTATTGTGTATTAATGATTTGTGATGATTATTATTGATGTTTGATGTGATGATCCCATGGGGGATCTTGATAATCTTGTTATTGGGAGATTCTTGATAATTATGGTGTTCTTAACGATTACGTGAAGTTCTTGATAATTATGTGTTGTTCTTGATAATTATATGGCGTTCCTGATACTTATATGTTATTTGTACCGAATCTTGTAATTAGAAGACGAATCGTATTCTTGTTGGCATAAAAGTGATTAGAGCTCTAGGTTGTAACGTATCGAATTATTCTTGGTATATTGGGTGGGAATTCGCATGATTGGGTGTTTATTATGTTTAGAAAAGCATGATAGGTTATGTGCCGATCGTTTCCTGATTCTGATCCGTTAATTGTCTACGTGTGTTATCAATTGCGTTTGAAAGTGTCCAAGCATGGTTTCGGGTTCCACAAAGGTTCCCGGGGCATTTCTGGATGAAAAGAGTCAGTGCGGGGTAGGGGACCCGCCACCTACCCGCGGCCTCCTTGGGCAACGTCGGCAGCGGGCAGCCGGCGGGCGGGCAGCTGCCCGTCGGGCACCCGCTGCCCGGTCTTGTTACCGCCGGCGGGTGATCCCTCACCCACCGGCTACCCGCTGGTTTGCACCCCAATTGGGGATTTCAGCTTCCCCGTTTGATGTTTCCCCGACCCCCGAGGTGTCCCAACGGACTCCGTTTATCGTGCCAGTGTCTAGTTTGATATTTCGGGTACCGTTCGTAGGTTTATGAGTTTACTGTATTGCATGCAAGTTGAATTGGTATCCCGTTGACCTAGGTGGAAGAAGTATGAACCCCTTAGGACCATTCTTAGTATGTGATGGATCACGCATAGGTTTTGTTACACGTTTTCTCCCCCTTCCCAATGTGTCAATGTGGGCTGCATGTACTTGCTATGTGTTATGTGTGCATGTAACCCCGAGTTGGTTAAGATCAATCGGGCTATACGGGCAGTCGGGTGGGCTGAGAACCATACCGGCTGTTAACCAGGCTGGTAGAGACCGGTCAGGTATATAAATATTATATAGGACTAAGTTCCACTATACGGGCAGTCGGATGGGCTGAGAACCATACCGGCTGTTAACCAGGCTGGTAGAGATCGGTCAGGTATATAAATATTATATAGGACAAAGGTCCACTATACGGGCAGTTGAATGGGCTGAGAACCATCCCAACTGTTAACCAGGCAGGTAAAGACCGGTCAGGTATATAAATATTATGTAGGACAAAGGTCCATCAGTCGGTTGCGATCGGCTCCTCCGTAATGTGAGACGGGGCAGGGAGCTGCGGGGCCGTGTCAGAGCTATATGCGCTGACCCTCATGTATGGGCATGCGATTGGTCCTGTGGCGGCAACAAAGTGTGCTATTTGATGAGACATGGATGAGTTGTGCTTATGAGTATATTGGGGGATTTGACTATGGGATTTATGCTAGGGATTGTGTATGATGAGTTATGATTATTATTCGTGATCAGCTTTATCTGTCTTGCCTGTTGTGGATTGTATACGCTTGATTATAACTGTTGCTTGTGTCTAGCCTTATCTGTCGAGTCACTCCCGGTTTTAAAAGCTAGAGTCTCGTAGGATATATCTTCATGCTTCAAAATGGTTTTTCGTATATCTATATATATCTCTATATGTATTGTATTTCAACGCGTTGGAGTCTCGTAGGATATATCTTCATGCTTCAAAATGGTTTTTCGTATATCTATATATATCTCTATATGTATTGTATTTCAACGCGTTGGAGTGGGTTACCAGCATCTCTCGCTGAACAGATATATTTGGCTTTCAGGCACAGACGAGTAGATCACTGGAGTGCGCTAGAAGCTTGGGCATAGCTTAGATAGTTTTCCCTTTCGGCCTGCGTGCCATGATTTAGTATTGATACTATTTGAGGATATTAGTTAGTTAGCCTGTGCACCTGAGTTCTCTAGCTCAGGTGTGGCATAGCACCCCATACTCTTGTGTTATGTTTTGGGATTTAATGGGATTTCGCCTTTATTTTATAAGTTTTAAATATCCTAAAAATCTGGGGTGTTACAGTTGGTATCAGAGCCTAAGTTTGACCCTAGGAAAAGACTCTTAAAAAAACCGGACTTTAGGACATTAGGCTTGAACTCTAGGTACCTAGGAGCATAGGACTCAGGAATCTTAGGACGCGCAGTGAGATTGTGAAACCTACGCATAACTTCCCTACACTTTACCCTTCCCCATTCTAAAACCCTCTCCCACTTATCACTTCACAAGAAGTGCGTCGAACTCTAACTTAACATTCTTATAAACGCTGACCAGAAAGACGATAGCATGGCACCGAACAGAAGGCAATCCAGAACTCCAGAGCCCGCCACAGACGACCCCTTGACCCGAACCCTACAGCAACTAACACAGGTCGCACAGGCGCTAAGTGACGCGGCCCTTCGCAACAACAGGCCCCCACCGCCGCCGTCAAACGCAAACTCGGACGTCGCCCGACAGGTTTCAAATCACCGACCACCCACGTTTTCGGGAGAAGAGGATCCCGTAATTCTGGAAGAATGGATCCGAACCCTTGACAAAATCCTCGGGTTAGTGGAATGCCCAGAAGAACGCCGCGTGGAGATAGCCTCGTTCTACTTCGGACACGAGGCCGATCTCTGGTGGATCCACGAGGGTCCCACTTACCAACAAGAACCGGGGTTCAGCTGGGAACAACTCAAAACACGACTACGAGAGAGGTTCTACCCGACACACGTGAGAGCGTCCATGTACGAGGAGTTTCTCCATCTGAAACAAGGGACAGCCACCGTTATGGAATACCACAAACGATTCCTTGAACTAGCACGCTTCGCGCCCGAACTTGTCCCCACCGAGGTAACCAAAATAGAGAGATTCGTATCGGGCCTCAACTTTGAAGCCCGAAAAGCACTAGTGGTAAGCAGACCTCGGACTCTCAACGAGGCTTACTCCAGTGCCGCCAATCTCTACCGAATCCAACTACTCCAACGCGGGGTTCAAGAGCAAATACGGAAGAGGAACCCCGGAGGAGGGGCGCCACCAGTAAAAAGAACAAGAATCGACACGAACACGAGACCCGGCAACCCGACCAACCAAAGGCCACCTCGGGAGAACAACGACGCTAGCGCCAGGGGCTTTCCTTGCCCGAAGTGCAACAAGAACCATAGAGGCAAGGATTGCATGGGCAAACCCTTGCGATGCTTCAACTGCGGAGAAGAAGGACACAAGGCCTTCCTTTGCACCCAACCCCAAAGGCCACGCACTACCACCATGGGACAACATGGGGGCACCACTCATCAAGGAAACTACGGCACTCCCGGAAAAATATTCGTCATGAGCCGCACTCAAGCCGACCTCGGGAACGAGGGCGATCTCGAGGAAGGGAACCTAAGCCCAGAAGACGAGGACCACGCAAACCCCGTGGGAGAAAGCCAAGAAGACGAATTCTGCCTAGGTTAGGTTGGCAATCTCTTGTAATCACCTTCGTGGTAGAATTACTTACTTAGCTTAATTACTTGGGAATATTATAAATAAAGGATTAGTTCATAATTCGGTCCTATTTGCAAACTAGCCAAACCTCACCACTAGAAGCCGAAATAAGGAAAAAGGCAAGGGCCCCATCATCAAAAAACCTAGTGTTGCCAATGAGAATTAAACTCCTGACCTCCCACTTACAAGACCAAGGTCTTGACCACTAGACTAAAGGTGTTTCTTGAAACCTCAAGGGAACACTCCCTTGTTAAAGCCCCTACAATCCCTAAAACCCACAAAATCCCCAAATCAAAAACGCTTTCTCTCCTTCTTCCACACCCTCTCTCTCTCCCTCCTCCCTTCCTCCCTCTCCCGCTCGTCCGACCACCCCCACGAATCACCACCGCCAACCACCAAAACCACGAGCAGCCAAACGCCGCCACCGGCCGAACGCCACCTGTCCGCCCGCGCCACCGCGCCGCCGCCCAAGCCGACCACCCCACCGTCGCCCGCGCTGCACCCAGCTGCAACCCGCTGCCACCACTGCTCGACGTCGCCACCTCGCCATCGCTCCCTCGCCGCCCGGAACCCGCCTAGCCGCCGTCTCCCTCGCAAAACACCGCGCCACCGAGAACCTCGCCGGAAACGTGCCGCCGTCGACTCGCCGGAAAGCCACCGGAAAAGTTCGCCGGATAAATTTCCACCAAGAGAAGCTCCACAATGCCGAAGAAGCCCCTCGGAACCCGCACCCCGGAGTGGAGCAACGCCGATTACACCGTGATCGGAGGTAAAGCCCTTGAACCCGACCAATTTTCTCCGGAATTGGTTGATATGCTTAGACTCCAAGGGCTTTTAGATACATATCTCGCCATCAAGGGGGATACGTACCCCGAATTGGTGAAGGAATTCTATCAACACCTTGTAGCCACCAAACGGGGCGATAAGCTAGAAATCACCACCAAGGTCCGCGGCAAGGAAATCATACTTTCCGAAGGCCGTTTGGCCAAGCTTTTGAAATTGACCACCACGGGTGTGTCAAACTATGACCGAAAAGGGTGGATCGATACCCAAAACACGGGGTACAAGGACTATCTCGGGTACCTACTCGGGAAAGAAGACGGATTCACCGCGGCCACACGGCCAAATAGGAAGTGGCTATCGGCGGAACAAAAGATATTGGTTATGATCGTAACCGATAGCCTCTTGCCCACAAACAATAAAAGCAAGGACGTGGGGAGTTTGGAGTGCACCTTTGCCTACTTCTTGAAACACAAAATCAAGTTCAACCTGCCGTCCCTCATGCTAAAACACATGGAGTTTTGCAAATCAAGCAACCGACTTAGCCTACCCTACGGGATGATCCTAAGTTGGATCATGGAGAAAAAGGGGGTGGACCTAAGCCACACCGAGGTCAAGACCGCAAATGGCATGGTTTTTAACGCCCAGAACCTCCGCCGCAACGACATCTACTACACCGAAGATGGACATTACCTCACCCTCGAAGAAATTTGCCAAAAACCCGAGGAAGAGCGAAGGGAATTGGTCGACCGGCTAGACATCTCCAACAAAAAGCTCAAACGAGCCATGCAAGACTGCGGAGGTTTGGAGGGACATGAGGACCAGGAGGAGGAAGACAAACCCAACCCAACAGTGCAACCACGATCAGGAGGAAATCCAAGGGAGCAAAACGAGGGCTCAATCAATGAACGCATACTCGCGCAGCTCAACCGACAAAACCAAATCATGGAGGAAGGATTCTCATCCCTGATCCGTACGACACGCGCACTAGATCAGAGGGTGGCAGCGATCGAGGCCACCTTGGGCACTCGCGGGGCATCCAGCTCAGGAGCAGGAGACCAAGGTAGAACTAAAACCCTTCTATCACAAACCACCAGAAACCCAGTCTACCCCAGCTAAGGCAAAAACGTGGGGCCACATTCCTAACCAGGAGGCCAAGATGCGGGATGCCTGGGGGTGAAAGAGTGGATTAACACACCGGGCTTCGGGGACGAAGCCCCTCATAAGGGGGGTAGAGTGTAACACCCCGTGTTACGACCCCTAAGATCAATTAAATCATTTAATCGATTACCCAAAAGAAAGAATAAAAACACAATAATTAATTAGGAAAGGCCCACCATAGTCCACGGGCCCTTATCCCTAAACCCAATCCTTAGTCCCAAAAGAAATAGAACTAGCAAGCCCATAATATTAAGTTCCTAACTAGGACACCTAAATATATAAATAGGGGACTTAAGAGGCACCTAGAAACCCCCACAAGAATAACGCCCCACCTCCCCGAAGAGCTCCAAGAATCCCGCTAGAAGAAATCAAGAAAGCAAGAAAGCTTAAAGAAAGACCCTTCATAGCCAAGGAATTAATTAAGGCTAAGAGGTAACCCATGTCTCAACAAAACCTATTTTCATAGTTATGATTCCCCCTTAGGGTTTCCCCATATTATTGTATGTTTATGATTTGTGATGATTATTATTGATGTTTGATGTGATGATCCCATGGGGGATCTTGATAATCTTGTTATTGGGAGATTCTTGATAATTATGGTGTTCTTAACGATTACGTGAAGTTCTTGATAATTATATGTTGTTCTTGATAATTATATGGTGTTCCTGATACTTATATGTTATTTGTACCGAATCTTGTAATTAGAAGACGAATCGTATTCTTGTTGGCATAAAAGTGATTAGAGCTCTAGGTTGTAACGTATGGAATTATTCTTGGTATATTGGGTGGGAATTCGCATGATTGGGTGTTTATTATGTTTAGAAAAGCATGATAGGTTATGTGCCGATCGTTTCCTGATTCTGATCCGTTAATTGTCTACGTGTGTTATCAATTGCGTTTGAAAGTGTCCAAGCATGGTTTCGGGTTCCACAAAGGTTCCCGGGGCGTTTCTGGATGAAAAGAGTCAGTGGGGGGTAGGTGGGGGTAGGGGACCGCCACCTACCCGCGGCTTCCTTGGGCAACGCCGGCAGCGGGCAACCGGCGGGCGGGCAGCTGCCCGCCGGGCACCCGCTGCCCGGTCTTGTTACCGCCGGCGGGCAGCCGGCGGGTGATCCCTCACCCACCGGCTACCCGCTGGTTTGCACCCCAATTGGGGATTTCAGCTTCCCCGTTTGATGTTTCCCCGACCCCCGAGGTGTCCCAACGGACTCCGTTTATCGTGCCAGTGTCTAGTTTGATATTTCGGGTACCGTTCGTAGGTTTATGAGTCTACTGTATTGCATGCTAGTTGAATTGGTATCCCGTTGACCTAGGTGGAAGAAGTATGAACCCCTTAGGACCATTCTTAGTATGTGATGGATCACGCATAGGTTTTGTTACACGTTTTCTCCCCCTTCCCAATGTGTCAATGTGGGCTGCATGTACTTGCTATGTGTTATGTGTGCATGTAACCCCGAGTTGGTTAAGATCAATCGGGCTATACGGGCAGTCGGGTGGGCTGAGAACCATACCGGCTATTAACCAGGCTGGTAGAGACCGGTCAGGTATATAAATATTATATAGGACTAAGTTCCACTATACGGGCAGTCG
The DNA here is from genome assembly GCF_001879475.1 of Ipomoea nil. Taxonomy (NCBI): domain Eukaryota; kingdom Viridiplantae; phylum Streptophyta; class Magnoliopsida; order Solanales; family Convolvulaceae; genus Ipomoea; species Ipomoea nil. The sequence continues at coordinate 1,524,257 of NW_017619276.1, read as the reverse complement.
GATGGGCTGAGAACCATACCGGCTGTTAACCAGGCTGGTAGAGACCGGTCAGGTATATAAATATTATATAGGACAAAGGTCCACTATACGGGCAGTTGAATGGGCTGAGAACCATCCCAACTGTTAACCAGGCAGGTAAAGACCGGTCAGGTATATAAATATTATGTAGGACAAAGGTCCATCAGTCGGTTGCGATCGGCTCCTCCGTAATGTGAGACGGGGCAGGGTGCTGCGGGGCCGTGTCAGAGCTATATGCGCTGACCCTCATGTATGGGCATGCGATTGGTCTTGTGGCGCCAACAAAGTGTGCTATTTGATGAGACATGGATGAGTTGTGCTTATGAGTATATTGGGGGATTTGACTATGGGATTTATGCTAGGGATTGTGTATGATGAGTTATGATTATTATTCGTGATCAGCTTTATCTGTCTTGCCTGTTGTGGATTGTATATGCTTGATTATAATTGTTGCTTGTGTCTAGCCTTATCTGTCGAGTAACTCCCGGTTTTAAAAGCTAGAGTCTCGTAGGATATATCTTCATGCTTCAAAATGGTTTTTCGTATATCTATATATATCTCTATATGTATTGTATTTCAACGCGTTGGAGTGGGTTACCAGCATCTCTCGCTGAACAGATATATTTGGCTTTCAGGCACAGACGAGTAGATCACTGGAGTGCGCTAGAAGCTTGGGCATAGCTTAGATAGTTTTCCCTTTCGGCCTGCGTGCCATGATTTAGTATTGATACTATTTGAGGATATTAGTTAGTTAGCCTGTGCACCTGAGTTCTCTAGCTCAGGTGTGGCATAGCACCCCATACTCTTGTGTTATGTTTTGGGATTTAATGAGATTTCGCCTTTATTTTATAAGTTTTAAATATCCTAAAAATCTGGGGTGTTACAGTATCACACTCTACCCCCCTTAAAAGATGCTTCGTCCCCGAAGCAGAACCGTAAGGCAACGAGGAACAAGGGAACCGGAAAACCTCGCAACAGGGAAACCCAAACTCAACCTCACCAAGAAACTTAAACTCGAGTTTCATACACAAAAATGGAACGATGCAATTAACACACTAAAAGAACAATGCGGTGCTACACTCTACCCCCCTAAAAACAAAGTTACGTCCCCGTAACTTAGACGAGTACCTTGATCAAACAACGTCGGGTAACGATTTCTCATATCATCCTCTACTTCCCAAGTGGCTTCTTCTGTCAAGTGGTTAGACCACAAGACCTTTACAAGTTTCACAACTTTCCTTCGGGTTTCCCTGTTTTGGTATAAAGAATCTTTACTGGTTTTTCCTCGTAAGTTAGAGACTCGTCCATCTCCACAACCTTATAATCATAACAATGGTGTTATTAGTATCACCATCACCCATTGAAGGGTCTCAAGACAACCTTTTAATTCCTTACCTCTGGACGAATTACATGAGAGTTATCATGCATGTACTTCTTCAACTGCGATACGTGGAATACATCGTGTACCTAGTCGGAAAATACATTTATAATGGCTTAGATATGTCGTGTTTCCAAGAATACTAATAATAACCACTCATTAGCAATAAGGTCATTACCTTATCCAACTCCGTTGGTAAAGCCAATCGATAGGCTACCTTCCCAATCCTTTCCAAAATTTCATATGGTCCAATAAATCTAGGACTTAGCTTCCCCTCTTTCCGAATCTCATTACTCCCTTCGTAGGTGAGACTTTCAGTAACACCTATCATAATAACACATCTTAGTCCTAAGCATATAAATACTTTTTAATTGTTCATCTCTTAATAAGTTAGTCAAATTTACCTTTTCGCCTTCTTGAAACTCAATTAATTTCCGCCCCTGATTTGCATAAGACTTTTGTCGATCCTGGGCTGTCTTCATATTTTCTTGAATTATTTTGATTTTCTCTATTGTGTCCTGCAAGTATTGAGGCCCCAAAACCACAACGTCTACCATATCTTCCCAACACAATGGACTCCTACATTTCTGGCCATATAATGCTTCATATGGTGCCATCTGTATACTTGCGTGGTAACTATTGTTATATGAAAACTCGATCAAGTAAAGATGTTCTTCCCATGATCCTTGAAAATCCAGCACACATGCCCTCAGCATATCCTCCATAGTCTGAATAGTCCGTTCCGTTTGCCCATCGGTTTCTGGATGAAAAGCAGTACTCAATTTCAACCTCGTCCCAATAGCAGCTTGCAATGCTTTCCAAAATTGTGATAGAAACCTTGAATCTCGATCTGAAATTATATCACGTGGTACCCCATGATACTTAACTACTTGTCTGATGTAGGCTTTAGCCAACTGATCCATTTTCCATGTCTCATTCATAGCAATGAATCTCGCTGTCTTAGTAAGTCTGTCCACTATTACCCATATCTTATTCTTCCTAGATTTAGTTAATGGCAACCCTCCAACGAAGTCCATAGATATGGAGTCCCATTTCCCTTGTGGAATATCTAAAGGTTGTACCCGTCCTTTAGGCTTGCTTTTCTCGGCCTTAACCTTTTGACAATTCAAACATCTACTTACAAATTCAGCAACTTCCTTCTTCATCTTAGGCCACCAAAAATACTTCTTAAGGTCCTTATATAGCTTATCTCCACCAGGGTGTACTGAGTATGGAGTGTTATGACCTTCTTCCATGATTTGCCTTTTTACTCCTTCACATACCATCGGGATACACCACCGTCCTTTATATCGAATGCTCCCATCTTCATGCAGCTCAAAGGGTCCATTCCTAGCATTTACCATCTTTGCCCTCACTCTTTCAAGCTTAACATCACCAGGTTGTCCCTTCCTTATCTCATCAAATAGAGTCGGAGTGATAGACATACTATACAATTTAATCTCAGCCTCAACTTCTCCAAACTCTTTCACTTCTAAATCCAGCTTTAAAATCCTTGCACAACTCGTCTTGTAATACCCATGTTGCATTAAGTGAATGTCCAGATTTTCTACTTAGTGCATCTGCTACTACATTTGCTTTTCCCTCATGGTACTGTATCAATAAGTCATAATCCTTGATAAGCTCTAACCATCTTCGCTGTCTCATATTCAAGTCCTTCTGTGTAAAAATGTATTTTAAACTCTTATGATCTGTGTAAATTTTACACTGTACTCCGTAGAGATAGTGTCGCCAAATTTTCAAGGCAAACACCACTGCTGCTAGCTCCAAATCGTGGGTAGGGTAATTTACTTCATGATTCTTCAATTGCCTTGACGCATAAGCTACCACTTTCCCATTCTGCATCAACACATATCCTAGCCCCTTCTTTGAAGCATCACTATATACTTCAAATCCTTCAGTTCCAGAAGGTAGTGTCAACACTGGTGCCGTTGTCAACCTCTGCTTCAATTCTTGAAAAGCATTTTCACAATCTTTGTCCCACAAAAAATTCGTGGTTTTCTTCATTAGATTAGTCAAGGGCCTCGCTACCTTTGAAAAATCTTGTATAAACCTCCTATAGTACCCTGCTAACCCCAAGAAACTTCTAACTTCTGTGACTATAGTTGGTGCAGGCCATTCCATTACAGCTTTCACCTTAGCTGGGTCCACCGATACTCCTTCCTTTGTAACAATATGACCCAAAAATGCTACATTGCTCTTCCAAAAGTCACACTTAGACAACTTTGCATAAAATTGGTTATCTCGAAAAGTCTGTAATACCTTCCTCAAGTGTTCTTCATGTTCTTCAAGAGTTTTAGAGTATATCAAAATGTCATCGATGAATACCACTATAAACTCGTCCAAGTATGGTCGAAAAACTCTGTTCATCATGTCCATGAATACGGCAGGTGCATTTGTTAATCCAAACGACATTACAGTAAACTCATAGTGCCCGTACCTCGTACGAAATGCCGTTTTGGGTATGTCTTTCTCAGCCACCTTTAGTTGATGATAACCCGACCGCAAATCTATCTTCGAGAAAGTCCCTGCTCCTTTCAGATGATCAAAAAAATCATTAATGCGGGGTAAAGGATATTTATTCTTGATGGTTACTTGGTTTAATTCTCTGTAATCGATACACAATCTTAGTCCACCATCCTTTTTCTTTACAAATAAAACTGGAGCACCCCATGGCGAAACACTATGCCTTATGTAGCCTTTGTCCAATAATTACTGTATATGCTCCTTCAGTTCTTGCATCTCTTTGGGTGCCATTCTATATGGTGTCTTTGAAATTGGTTCGGTTCCTGGAACTAAATCGATCGAGAATTCCACCTCTCGGTCAGGCGGTATCCCGGGAATCTCTTCCGGAAATATATCTGGGAATTCTCTTACCACTGGAATTTTGTTGATCGCCTCCTCCTCTATGTTCAAATCTTTGATCATACACCAATAAGCTTCATGGCCTTTTCCCACATACTTCTTCATCCTCTGCATGGTCACCAATTTCACCTCTGGTTTGCTTGTAGTTCTCTTGTATGACACCCGTTTCCCATTGGTGCCTCTTAAAATCACTTTTTGTTCATCGCATATGATTTTGGCCTTAAACTTGCCTAACCAATCCATTCCTAACACCACATCTATATCCTCCAATTCAAACTGTATTAAGTCCCCAGGAAAGTTTGTTTCGGAAATAACAATTGACAGGTTTTCATACATATCCTCACAAGTCATCACTCTACCCGATGCTATCTGTACATTTATCTTTATCTTAGAGGTAGGCTCTATCCCCAGTTTGTTAACAAAAGTTGAAGATATAAATGAATCTGACGCACCCGAGTCAAATAATACATACGCAGGTATAGAATTCACTAAGAATATACCTGAAACCACATCGTTTGCTTTTGCTTGGGCTCTGTTCATAACAAGGATCCGTCCTTGCCCGTTGCCACCATTTCTATTCTGGTTATAGTTGTTGCCATTCCCACCATTTCTATTCTGGTTATAGTTGTTGCCGTTCCCACCATTTCTATTCTGGTTATAGTTGTTGCCGTTCCCATTCTTGTAGCCGTTATTGTGATTTCCATTACCATTTCCAGTTCTGTTTTCAGGATTGCCGGTTCTACTCCCATTCTGGTTATTTCTATTCATGTTCCGCCACTGATTTTGAGTATCTCCATTATTCTTAGCATAACATTCATAGGCTCTATGCCCCATCTTGTTGCAATTATAACATTTCACCAAATTTCCCTAACAATCTGTTCCAGGGTGGTCCCTCTTGCATATCTTACAATTAAAGTGTCAGTCTCCCATTTGATTCCTTCTTACAAACCCCTGGCCTTGGTTTTGTCGATTCCTCCCATTATTGTTATTTTTACCATTCCTTTGAAAATTCTGGTGTGGCTCCACAGGGTTAAACATAGGTCGCCTGTTCTCTTGCTGGACATCTTCGTCTATCTTCCTTTTGTTCCTCCGAATCGCGTCTTTCTGAATCTGTTGCACCCGATAATGCTTGGCTGCACTGTTATACGCCGCGAACAGGGTAGGGAATGTCATCACAGATAAAATCTTTCATGTCTCAAAATTTAATCCATTAACAAATTTCTCAGCCTTACTAGGCTCATTTGGAACTAGAGCAGGTGCAAACTGTGCTAGTTCCAAGAATTCAGCATAATATTCATGCACCGTTATGTTTCCCTGTCTAAGATGCAGGAATTCATCATATTTAGCCATCTTGACATATGCTGGGTAGAACCTTTCTCTCATTTACTCCTTGAAATTCTCCCAACCAAAGTTGGATTGCTCGCGTAGTACTGGTCCAACACTAGCCCACCAATTATCAGCCTCGTGCTGAAGGTAAAATGTAGCCGTGTCCACTCTTTGTTCCATTGGGCAGTTTATGGCATCAAACAACTTATCAAATGTGCGGATCCAGCCTTCCATGATGACGGGATCCTCTTGCCCCAAGAAGTTTGGAGGATGGCGTGCTGCCACTCGTTTAGCCACATCGTTCCCATTTTGATTGTTAAGCAACGCATTTCCCAAGACTTGGGTCAACTGAGTCAGCTGTTGCAATCCCTCGGCTAGCTGAGCATTAGTAGGGGCATTATTTCCTTGGGAACCTTGGTTCTCAACGTCCCTTCTTGGCGGCATAGTGACTCTCTACACAAAAATAGGCATTCTTGTCACTAACACTCATCTAAGGGTATTTCTTACCCTAAAAATTTCAGATGCAATAGGCACATAGGAGCAAAGTATACAATTTTTTTTTCAAGTTTCTTCTAATTCTTGCTCATATCTTTAATAAATCATAAAGAAATAATAACTTATCTAGCAACCAAAGACTCACCAGAAAGATGCACACTTCCAGGGTGCAATAGCCGCTGTTTTGTTTTTCAAACTTCTCATACTAACGATAAGTAGATTTCCAAATTAACACAGTCACAAAAACTTTGAACATTTATACCACATTCCATCAAGGAATCATATCTTCAAAGAATACCCTCTTTTCACACGCGGGTATCATTCAAAACACAATTAATTCCGGTCATACATTTCCAATTAAAAATACAAATATAGTGAAACTCACATTCTCACCGCGGTTTCCTAGGTCTCTTCATTTTAATTTACCTTATCACCTAGGAAAATCTTAAAAATCTTAAGGCTCTAACCTTTTGCTTGACTACCTCTTTTATTTATTTATTTATTTATTTATTATTATTATTATTATATATATATATATTTTTAAGTCCTTAGTCCATCCTACTTCCTAGACTCAAGAGTTCACATTTTAAACTTTCCAACTCAGTTTCTTATTTCTAAAGGCTCGTAAACTAAGCTTTTATAGCGTAGTTTCCATAACCTAAACTCAAGTTTATCATGGCTTAACCTAGGCTCTGATACCAACTTGTAACACCCCCAAATTAAATTCCCAACACATACTATAAATAGACTACTAAAACAGAAACTGCCATGAATAGAATTCCTGAAGTACGCAAACCACCGTTTAGAAACTAAGTAATAATTCAACTTACAAAATAACTTTAAGTCCTTAATAATAAATGAGGGTGAAACCGCCACATCTAATCTAACACTGACTAGATGTAAGGCTCTAAACCATAACATTCAATCACAACTTAATCCAAAAACTAAAGAAATACAATATGAATCAATAACTCCAAAACATCATAAATAAAACAGCTACTACGTTCTAACGCGCGCTCTCAGCCAACAACTTATTCATTCACCTGCACAAATCACAAAGAGGAGAAACACGAAACAATAAAATTAGCAAAACATTGCTAAGTAAGGTTTACTCCACCCTGTAAAATGGATTTAATACAATATATACTCACATTCAAAAATAATTAGCCACAAGGCTTAATTGCTCTCAACTTCAACATAACATTTACTCCACATTACAATCCACATAGAGATTTTCTCAACTTAAGATTTCAAAACAATCATTTTCATAATAACACGTTTCCAAAAGAAATCATTTTTAGGAAATATGGAGAGGAATAGCAAATTAAATAATAGGCAGGGTCTTAATTACTTAAGCCCTAGTGAACAGTAATCTCTCTACTGAACACTACGCAAAAATCCCATTTAAACCAACCAAATAATGGGCAGGGTCTTATTCAATAAGCCCTAGTGAACAGTACTCACTCTACTGAACACTACACAAAAATCCCATTTAAGTGGAACAGAACTAATACCTTAAGTGTGCACACCCCCAATGGGTTTCCAAGCCCAATGGGTAGTAACTAGTCCTAGTAGCAAGGATACGTTTCTACTGACTACTACTCAACAGGGTTAATACCCTAGTGGTAGACTTCGCTAACCACTCCTCAAAATACAACAGGACAAAAAGTCCTGGTGAGACAGGATATGTTTCTATTGCTCACTCCTCAAAATAACAGAGAGTTTTTAGGCTCCCTAGTGAATCAGTATATTTCAACTGTTCACTCCTCAACAAACTGGGTCACAGCCCAAGTACCCAGAATCATACCAGGATACAACCCAAGTCAACAAAACATTTTTATCATCCGTATTTATAAAAAAAAATGATAACAATAATGATATTTCACAAGCAAGCAACCCCTTAATATCCCAAATAAGAAACTGTCAAAAAATTTCAGAAACTATGACCTGAATTGAAGAATTTACTTAGAAAAATCGGTAACACATTTTCATATATATTTGGGTGGGAATTCACATGTTTGGGTGTTGTTTATGTTTAGAAGTCGTAATAGGATGAGTTATACGTGATTCTTGCTTTTGATCCATTAATTGACTACGTGGTGTCGTTAATTGCGTTTAAAAGTGTCTAAGCATGGTTTCGGGTTCCACAAAGGATCCCGGGTCGTAATTGTGATAAAAGAGTCAGTGGGGGGTAGGTGGGGGTAGGGGTACCGGCCACCTACCCGCTACCCGAAGATCACCGCCAGGCAGGCGTTCGCCCGCCGGCAACCTGCTGCCCGGGCAGTGATCTTCGGCAGGCAGCCTGCGGGTGACCCTCCACCCACCAGCTACCCGCTGGTCCGTACCCACCCCGGGTCGTTGGCTTCCCTGTTTGATGTTCCCCGTTCCCCGTGGTGTCCCAACGGACCCCGTTTGTCATGCTTGAGTCTAGTTTGATATTTTGGGAACCATTCGTAGGATAAAAGAGTCTTAGGGATTGCATGCTAGTTGAATCGGTAACCCGTTGACCTAGGTGGAAGTCGTATGAACCCCTTAGGACAATTCTTAGTATGTGAATGATCACACGTAAGCTTAATTATGTGTCTTCCCTTCCCAATGTGCTATTATGTGCTATTGTGTGTTATGTGATGCATGATTCCCCAATTTGGTTGCGATCAAGTTGGCTATACGGGCAGTTGAATGGGCTGAGAACCATCCCAACTGTTAACCAGGCCGGTTGAGATCGGTCAGGTATATAAATATTATATAGGGTTGCGGTCCACTATACGGGTAGTTGAATGGGTTGAGAACCATCCCAACTGTTAACCAGGCCGGTTGCGATCGATCAGGTATATAAAGATTATATAGGGCTACGGTCCACATGGGCCTCGGTGCTATGACTCACCGACCTAGACGCGCCAGGCGGTGTGTAGGGCCAATAAGCCGAGAAAGGCTGTAGTCCACCGACCTGAGTAATCAGGCGGTGTGTAGGGCTACGGCTGACTGCGATCCACCGAGTGATGGGACAGCGGTGTGTAGGGCCGTAGTCTCCGAGGATCTTCATATCGACTGTACGCATCAATGGTGTGTAGGGTCGTAAGTCCCCCCTTGTAAAGGGGATCACGGTCCACCGACTGTGCGCGTCAGCGGTGTGTAGGATTGTGGTCCGACGTTGAGTTCGTCAGCGGTCCTCTATGGGTTGGTTGCGATCAACTCTCTTCATGCCGCGGTATGAAGTAGGGTGCTGCGGGGCCGTGTTAATGCTATACGCATTAACCCTCATGTTCGGGGCATGCGATTGGTCCCGTGGCGCCAGCTTAGTGTGATTAAGTGTCACAAATAATGATTGAATGATGATTGAATGATTACATGATTGATGTGGACATAGACTGTGACCTTAGCTGCATATTCCTTATGATGATCTTCCTTAACTATTATTATTGACTGTGTGCTTACCCTAGTTGCTGAGTCCGTTCCTGGTTTTAAAACTAGTGTCTCTTAAGTATATATCTTCCTACTTCGAAATGATTTTTCGTATATCTATATATATCTATCTATAATGTATTTCAATGCGTTGGATTAGGTTACCGGCATCATTCGCTGAACAGATATATTTGGCTTTCAGGCACAGTTGATTAGCTCCCAGAGCGCGCTGGGAGCGCGCTAGAAGAGCTTGGAGTAGATATATAGTTTTCCTTTTTGGCCTGCATGCCACAATGATGTATCGAGGATAATTAGTTAGTTTAGCCTGTGCATCTGAGTTCTCCAGCTCAGATGTGGCATAGCACCCCGCACCCTTATGTTTAGTGATACTCTATTTTGGGATTTAATGAAAATTTACCTTTATTATATAAGTTTTAAAAGTTTCAAAATTTTGGGGTGTTACAGTTGGTATCAGAGCCTAAGTTTGACCCTAGGTTAAGACTCTTAAGACCAGAATTTAGGACGTTAGGCTTAAAACACTAGGAGTTCAGTAAGGATAGGATTTAGGTATCTAAGAACACAGGAATTAGGAATCTTAGGACACGCGGTGAGATTGTGAGCCTGCCCATCATCACGTAACCTCCCCCTCATTCCTCATTAATTTAAAGAACTCCCCTTCGCTTATCACACCAAGGTAAGGGTACGACACTCTAACTCAAATATTGCTATAAACATTGGCTCTATAGATCAGCATCATGGCACCAACCAGAAAACAATCAAGGACCCCGGAACCCGCTACACAAGACCCCCTGGCTCAAACCCTACAACAGCTAACCCAAGTCGCCCAAACACTAAGCGACGTAGCCCTCCGCAACAACCGACCACCACCAAACACCAACTCAGAAGTCGCCCGACAAGTCTCGAACCATAGACCACCCACTTTCTCGGGAGAGGAAGATCCTGCCATCCTTGAGGAACGGATTCGGACCTTCGACAAAATTTTGGGGTTAGTAGAATGCCCAGAAGATCGTCGCGTAGAGGTAGCCTCGTTTTACTTCGGACACGAGGCAGGCCTCTGGTAAATCCACGAGGGACCCACTTACAGACAGGAACCAGGATTCAACTGGGAAAGCCTGAGAACACGACTGCGAGAACGATTCTACCCAGCCCACGTAAGAGCATCTATGCACGAAGAGTTCCTTCACCTAAAACAAGGAGCGGCTACCGTCATGGAATACCATAAACGATTCCTCGAACTGGCACGCTTCGCGCCAGAACTAGTCCCCATGGAGACAACCAAAATAGAGAGATTTGTATGGGGCCTCAACTTCGAAGCCCGAAAAGCTCTAGTGGTGAGCGGACCCCGGACCCTCAACGAGGCCTACTCCAGTGCTGCCAATCTATATCGAATCTAGCTACTACAGCGTGGGGTTCAGGAACAGATTCGAAAAAGAAACACCGGGGGTGGGGCACCACCTATAAAAATAACGAGAATCGACACCAACACAAGGCTAAGCAACCCAGCTGGACAAAGGCCACCCCCAAGAAACAACGAAACTAATACAGGGGGCTTCCCTTGCCCGAAATGCCACCAAAGCCATAGGGGCAAGGACTGCATGGGGAACCCCTTACGATGCTTCAACTGCGGGAAAGAAGGGCACAAGGCCTTCCACTGCACTCAACCCTCAAGCTCAAGCCCTATGGCCATGGGCCAACGCGGGGGCACAAACAATCAAGGAAATTACGGTGCCTCCGGAAAAGTATTCGTCATGAGTCGCACGCAAGCCGAACTCGAGGACGAGGGCAACCCCGACGAAGAAAATACGATCCCAGGAGACGAAGATCACGCAAACCCACCAGAAGAAAACCAGGGAGATGAATTCTGTTTAGGATAACTAACAAACCCCTTGTAACCACCCTCGTAGTAGAATCGCTTGTTTAGACTAATTACTTCAGAATTATTGTAAATAAAGAGCTAGATCAAAATAATATTAGCATAAGGAAAGGGAACTAAGACTACCCACAACAACAACAACAACAACAACAACAACAACAACCAAATCTTCTACCACTAGAAGACAAAAGAGAGGGAAAAGACAAGGAAGATTAATGTTACCAATAGGAATGGAACTTTAAACCTCCTATCTACAAGTTAAAGCCTTAACCATTAGAACATGCGTGTATCTTGAAATCTCAAGGGAACAGTCCCTTATTAAACCCCTACAAATCCCTAAAAACCCCAAAACCCCCAAATCAAAAACCCTTCTTCTTCCTCATCTTCTTCTTCTCCCACAATCTCTCTCTCCCACACCGCACCACCGTCAGCCACCCGAAACCCTCACCCCACCGGCAGCCACCATCAAACAGCCGCCGCCCGCCACACGGTCAGCGCCACCACCCCGTACACCCGCCGTCGACGTCCCGGAGACCACCGCCCCTCGCCCGGCCACGACCCGCTGCCACGCCACACCCGCAGCTCGCCCGGCCACCGCCCACTGCCAGCAACAGCCACCTGCTCCGCCTGTCCCTCGCACCCTCGCCGTCGACCCCAGAAACAGTAGGCCGCGCCACCGCCGGAACCTCGCCGGAGCCTCACCGGAAAGCACCACCTAGGGAAAACAAATCAAAAATGCCGAAGAAGCCCCTCGGAGTCCACACCCCGGAATGGAGCAACGCCGACTACACCATGATCGGAGGTAAAGCCCTCGAACCCGACCAATTCTCACCAGAATTGGTCAACATGCTTAATTTCCAAGGGCTCTTGGATACGTATCTCACCATTAAAGGGGATATATACCCCGAATTGGTGAAAGATTTCTGTCATCATTTGATAGCCGTTAAGCGGGGCGATAAACTAGAAATCATCGCTAAGGTCCGAGGCAAGGAAATCATACTTTCGGAAGGACGCTTGGCCAAGCTCTTAAGACTGACCACCACGGGTGTGTCAGAGTACGACCAGAAAGGATGGATTGGTACCCAAAACACGGGGTACAAGGACTACCTCGGGTACCTACTCGGGAGAGAAGAAGGTTTCACCTCGGCCACTCGGCCAAACAGGAAATGGCTAACCGCGGAGTAAAAGATACTAGTCATGATTGTAACTGATAGCCTGTTGCCCACAAATAACAAGAGCAAGGACGTGGGAAGTTTGGAGTGCACTTTTGCTTACCTCCTAAAACACAAAATCAAGTTCAATCTACCGGCCCTTATGTTGAAACACATGGAGTTTTGCAAGACTAGCAACCGGCTTAGCCTACCCTAAGGGATGATCCTAAGTTAGATCATGGAGAAAAAATGGGGTAGATCTAAGCCACATTGAGGTCAAGACCGCAAACGGCATGGTTTTCAATGCCCAGAACCTCCGTCGCAATGACATCCACTACACCGAAGGGGGACAATACATCACTCTCGAAGAGGTTTACCTTAAGTCCGAGGAAGAATGAAGAGAATTGGTTGACCAACTGGATATCTCCAACAAGAAACTCAAACGGGCAATGCAAGAATGTGGGGGAATGGAGGGAAATGAGGAGCAAGAAGACGAGGGCGAGCCTAACCCACCGATGGCCACTCAGGCAAGGGGAAACCCAAGGGACCAAAATGAAGGGTCCATCAACGAAAATATCCTCGCACAACTCACTCGCTTTGGACCAAAGGGTGGCAACTATCGAGGCCGCGTTGGGCACTCGCGGGACATCCAGCTCAGGAGCAGAAAACCAAGGTAGACCTGAACTTCCCAAACCACCACCTCACTAGAAATTCAGTCTACCCCAGCAAAGATAACACGTGGAGCCACATTTCCTAATCAGGAGGCTAAAATCGTGACATCTAGGGGTGAAAGAATGGATCCATGCACCGGCTTCGGGGACGAAGCCTCTTGTAAGGGGGGGGGGGGGGGAGAGTGTAACGCCCCGTGTTATGGCCCCTAAACCAAATTAATTAATTTATCACCCACCCTAAAAAGGGAATTAAAATCCATTAAATTGCTAAAAAGGGGTCCACCATGGTCCGTGGGCCTTTATCCTTAAAGCCAATCCCTTAGTCCTATAAGAAATAGAATTAGCAAACCCATGCCACTTAGACCCTAATTAGGACTCTTAATTATATAAATAGGGACATAGGAGGCACCTAGAACTCACACCACAATAATCTCTCACCACACAAGAAGTTCCAAGAAATAAGTTCCAAGAAATCCCTTAGGAGAAATCAAGAAAGAAGAAATCTTAAAGAAAGACCACTCATAGCCAAGGAAATTAATTAAGGCTAAGAGGTAACCCATGTCTCAACAAAACATATTTTCTTCGCTATAATCTCCTTCCTTGGCCTCCTTCTATATGCTTGTGTCTTGATTAATTCCTCTGTGCTATTCGTGATATATTCTTGATGATTGATAAGATGATTTATGTGTATTCTTGATAATCTTGATGACCTTGATGTTGAAAAGAGGTTCTTGATATTGATGTGATGATTCTTGACAAATCTTGATATCTCTTGATGTTAAAGATAAATTGTGATTTTAATGATTTGGGAGGGATTAGAGCCCTAGGGGGGATTGAGAATTTGTGTTGTAATGTTCTTCATATATATTTGGGTGGGAATTCGCATGTTCGGGTGTTGTTTATGTTTAGAAGTCGTAATAGGATGAGTTATACGTGATTCTTGCTTTTGATCCATTAATTGACTACGTGGTGTAGTTTATTGCGTTTAAAAGTGTCTAAGCATGGTTTAGGGTTCCACAAAAGGATCCCAGGACGTAATTGTGATAAAAGAGTTAGTGAGGGGTAGGTGGGGGTAGGGGAACCCGCCACCTACCCGCTGCCCAAAGATCACCGCCAGGCAGCGGGCAGGCGCCGGGCAGGCGGTGTGTAGGCCCAATAAGCCGAGGAAGGCTGTAGTCCACCGACATGAGTAATCAGGCGGTGTGTAGGGCTACGGCTGACTGCGATCCACCGAGTGATGGGACAGCCGTGTGTAGGGCCGTAGTCTCCGAGGATCTTCGCCCACCGACTGAGTCCCTCAGCGGTGTGTAGGGCTTGATCCGCTATGGTCCACCGACTGTACGCATCAACGGTGTGTAGGGTCGTAAGTCCCCCCTTGTAAAGGGGATCACGGTCCACCGACTGTGCGCGTCAGCGGTGTGTAGGGTTGTGGTCCGACGTTGAGTTCGTCAGCGGTCCTCTATGGGTTGGTTGCGATCAACTCCCTTCATGCCGCGGCATGAAGTAGGGTGCTGCGGGGCCGTGTTAATGCTATACGCATTAACCCTCATGTTCGGGGCATGCGATTGGTCCCGTGACGCCAGATCAGTGTGATTAAGAGTCACAAATAATGATTGAATGATTATATGATTGATGTGGACATAGACTGTGACCTTAGCTGCAAATTCCTTATGATGATCTTCCTTAACTATTATTATTGACTGTGTGCTTACCCTAGTTGCTGAGTCCGTTCCTGGTTTTAAAACAAGTGTCTCTTAAGTATATATCTTCTTGCTTCGAAATGATTTTTCATATATCTATATATATGTATCTATAATGTATTTCAACGCGTTGGAGTGGGTTACCGGCATCATTCGCTGAACAGATATATTTGGCTTTCAGGCACAGTTGATTAGCTCCCAGAGCGCGCTAGAAGAACTTGGAGTAGATAGATAGTTTTCCTTTTTGGCCTGCTTGCCACAATGATGTATCGAGGATAATTAGTTAGTTTAGCCTGTGCATCTGAGTTCTCCAGCTCAGATGTGGCATAGCACCCCGCACCCTTATGTTTAGTGATACTCTATTTTCGGATTTAATGAGAATTTACCTTTATTATAAAAGTTTTAAAAGTTTCAAAATTTCGGGGTGTTACAATAAGAGTTGTTGGACACACTCTCCAAGAACATCTAACAACAAGGTATCTTCTGACAAGGAATAAACATGCTTTTTGGCTTCTGAGACAAAGTGATTATGTTGTGTTCAAAACGAGAAAAAGGCATTACCAAAGGTTAATAGCTTGTAGCAGTAAAAAGGGGGTGTGATAGGTTTTTGGTCACCTACCACTTCAAAAGGAGCCAATAGAAAGTGTTTTCAAACGCTCAATTATCAATACCCTCAGGTCTATAATAGAGCACGCATCTCCTGAAGCTTGAAGAAGTTACGAATAACAAGCAACAAGAGTTCATAAGTTTCAAAAGCTCTCAACCAGTCAAGCTTAAAGGGTTCAAGAATCTTCTAGATTCTATCCAAATATTAATCCTTTATGATGTAAATACACAACGATATCTCAAAAACGTGCCCAAGTCGTGAGGTCGGATCGTAAATGGGTCTTGTAATAGTCAGCTTGTTGGGTTAAGTTTTAAGCTCGGGAAATGAAGTGATGTCGTAGAGTTCCGAGCTATGGTAAGGTAGGTGAAGATGCCAAAATTCCTCCCTCCTAGCATTTAATGCGATATTTATAGGGGTGAAGGGAACACATGTCAAGGGGTCGGCATGCGCAACACCGTGTGTGTAACACCCCTAAAATTTTAAACTTTGAATGCTTATGAAATAATGGTAATACTATCATTAAATCCCAAAACAGAGCATAACTAAACATAATTGTTGGGGTGCTATTCCACATCTGAGCTGGAGAACTCAGATGCACAGGCTAAACTATCTAAACATCATAAATCCTCAAATCAATGTCAAGTACATTATCATGGCACGCAGGCCGATAAGGAACTAAACTAGCTAAGCCTCGGGTCCAACTAGCGCGCTCTAGAGCTACTCATCTGTGCCTGAAAGCCAAATATATCTGTTCAGCGAATAATGCTGGTAACCCACTCCAACGCGTTAAAATAAAATATAGGTAGATATATATATATATATATATCTATATCTATATATATATATATATATATATATATATATATATATATATATATATATATATATATATATATATATATATATATACATATACATAGACTCAGTCAAGCAAGGGTAGACGCATTCATAAGATATAACCATGCACATAAAGATACTAGCATACACCCTATGGTCACAAGATTATTTCATATCAACCGTATTAGTATTCAATCACTATCTCAAACACTTAAACACATTTGGTGGCGCCGTAGGACCAATCGCATGCCCATACATGAGGGTCAGCACATATAGCTCTGACACGGCCCCGAAGCACCCTTGCCTTGTACCGTAGCACAAGGGGATTGATCGCAACCAATCGATGAACCGCAGCTCATTTATAACGTTTGATCGCAACCAAACGGTGGACCGCAGCCCGAATAGT
Source organism: Ipomoea nil (assembly GCF_001879475.1). Lineage (NCBI taxonomy): Eukaryota > Viridiplantae > Streptophyta > Magnoliopsida > Solanales > Convolvulaceae > Ipomoea > Ipomoea nil. The sequence continues at coordinate 1,507,489 of NW_017619276.1, read as the reverse complement.
ACGTATATCTGATCGCAACCAGATTATGGACAGCAGCCATATATATATATATATATATATATATATATATATATTTATTTATATACCCGTCCGATCGTAATCGGCCGGGTTAACAGCCGATGGTTCTCAACCCATCCAACTGCCTGTATAGCCAATTGATCGCAACCAATTGGGGTATCATGCACAAATAATACATACCCAAGCATATGCAACCCACATTAACACATAAGGAGGGGGAATAATACATATATAACTTAAGCGTGGTCAACCACATTACTAGAGACACGCCTAAGGGTTCATGCACCTTCCTCCTAGGCCAACGGGATACCAATTCGACTAGCATGCAATACACAAGACTCTTTTATCCTACGAACGGTACCCGATACATCAAACTAGACTCAAGCACGACAAACGGGGTCCAAAGGGACACCACGGGACACGGGGAAACATCAAACGGGGAAAACCACCATGTACCACACTGGAATTCCAGCGGGTGGCCGGCAGGTGGAGGGCCACCCGCCGGCGACAGTTCACGAGGCAGCGGGTGCCCAGCGGGCAGTCGCCTGCCAGCCGGCTGCCCGCTGCCAGGCGGTCTCATGGGGCAACGGGTAGGTGGCGGGTTCTCCTGTCCCCAACTACCCCCCACTGACTCTTTCGTAATAATTTGGTCCCGGGATCTTTCGTGGAACCCGAAACCATGTCTAGACACATTTAAACACAAACGACGACACCACGTAATCAAGTAATGGATTAAAACCAAGAATCACATTAAATACATCCCAACACGACTTCTAAATATGCCAAGACACAATACCCAATCATGCAAAATCCCACCCAAACATACAAAAAATACCACAATGCGAAATCCATGTTTAAACCATAGGGCTCTAGTCCTAATTAAAGCACAAGATTGTTTATATAATTTATCTTAGAATCAAGAACATCAACATTATCATATATGCATCAAGATCGAGATATAAACATCAAGATCATCTCATAAACATAAAGATTATCTCATAATCATCATATTAATCTCAGGAAAAGCCTTATCAAGACGCAAACACAGAATCACATATCATAGGATCCAAAGAAGGAGATTATAGCAAGGAAAATCGGTTTTGTTGAGACATGGGTTACCTCTTAGCCTTAATTAGAATCCTTGGCTACTAAGGTTCTTTGTCTAAGATCTCCTCTTTGTGATTTCTCCTACGTTTGGTGATGGTGGAATTCTTCGGAATTCTTGTGTGGTGGAATCTATTGTGGTGTGATTTCTAGGTGCATCCTAGGTCCTTAAATATACTTAAGAGTCCTAACTAGGCTCTGAATGGTATGGATCTACTTATTCTATTCCTTATAGGACTAAGGCTTGGTTTAGCATGATCTATGGTGGACCCTTCTCAATTAATTAAGGGCATTCACTTCTATTTTAATGGTAAGCAATTAAATAATTGATTTGGGTTAAAGGCCGTAACATGGGGTGTTACACCCTCCCCCCTTAACGGAAATCTTCGTTCCCGAAGCTTAGATTTGCTGAGGTCGATTGTCCTTCCTTATCCTACGGGTTCGTCTTGGTTACCTTGTGTGAAGAGCTCGGGGTAGCGTTCCCTCATGGCGTCTTTAAGTTCCCATGTTGCCTCTTCGGTCATGTGATTGGACCAGAGGATCTTTACCATTTCTATGGTCCTACGGCGAGTGGCCCTTGTCTTAGTGTCCAGCATCCTTACGAGTTTCTCTTCGTAGGTTAGTGTGTCATCCAGGCTTACTGCCTCGGGTTGTAACACGTGACTTGCATCGTGCACATATTTCTTTAGCTGTGATACGTGGAACACGTTGTGCACCCGTTCTAGCTCGGCGGGTAAGGCTAGGCTGTAGGCCAGGTTCCCGACCTTCTCTAAGATTTCGTAGGGACCAATGAATTGGGGACTGAGTTTCCCCTTCTTTCCGAACCTCATCACCCTCCAAGTGGGTGAGATCTTTAGCCAAACCTTCTCTCCTGTGGAGAATTCGGCATGCTTCCTTCCCAGGTCGGCGTAGGATTTCTGGCGGTCCTGGGCGGCCTTCATTCTTTCTTGTATGCGTTTGACTTTTGTTATGGTGTCCTATAGGTATTGTGGTCTCAGGGTTACTAGATTGACCATGTCTTCCCAATATATGGGTGTCCTACACTTTTGACCATATAGTGCCTCGTAGGGAGCCATGCGGATGCTTGCGTAATAGCTGTTGTTGTAGGAGAATTCGATAAGGTCTAGGTGTTCTTCCCATGTCCCCTGTTAGTCTATCATGCAGGCTCTTAGCATGTCCTCGAGAGTTTGAATTGTCCTCTCGGTCTGGCCGTCGGTAGTGGGGTGGAAGGCGGTGCTCAAGCTTAGTCTTGTCCCCATGGCCGTCTGTAGAGATTTCTAGAATTGTGAGAGGAATCTGGGATCCCTATCGGAAACAATGTTTCGGGGGACTCCGTGGTCTTTCACCACCCGGCTTAGGTAGGCCCTGGCTAGTTGTGTCATTGTCCAAGTTTCTTTCATGGCAATGAACCGTGCTGTCTTGGTTAGTCGGTCCACTATTACCCAGATTTTGTCCTTCCCTATTGGTGTGGTGGGTAAACCTCCTACGAAATCCATAGATATGGAATCCCACTTTCCTTGGGGTATTTCGAGGGGTTGCACGAGTCCCTTGGGCCTGCACCGTTCGGCTTTTACTCATTGGCAGTTCAGGCATTTGCTCACGAAGTCTGCGACTTCCTTTTTCATGTTGGGCCACCAAAACAACTTTTTCACATCTTGGTATAATTTATCGCCTCTGAGATGCACGGAGTATGGTGAACTGTGCCCTTCTTCAAGGATTTGTTGCTTTAGGTGGGGGTGTGTTGTGGGTACGCACCATCTTCCCTGATAGCGGAGGCTGCCATCATCGAATAGTTTGAACGGCCCGTCTCTTCCCTGGGCCAGGTCGAGTCGTATTTTATCTAGCTCAGGGTCCTGTTGCTGCCCGACTTTGTTTTCTTCGAGTAACATGGGTATGATCCTTAGATTGAATAGGTGGATTTTCGAATCTGTTCGTCCTTGCTCGACTATTTCCAAATTCAACCTTTGGAAATCCTTACATAGTTCGTCTGACAGGACCCAAGTAGTATTGAGGGAGTGGTTAGTTTTTCGGCTTAGTGCGTCTGCCACTACGTTAGCTTTTCCCTCGTGGTACTGAATATCCAAGTCATAATCCTTTATGAGTTCCAACCATCGTCGCTGCCGCATGTTCAGATCCTTTTGAGTGAAGATGTATTTCAGGCTTTTATGGCCCGTGTAGATCTTGCATTGTACTCCATATAGATAGTGCCTCCAGATTTTTAGAGAGAATACAATGGTGGCTAGCTCTAGGTCGTGTGTGGGGTAGTTTTCTTCGTGGGTTTTGATTTGCCTGGATGCGTATGCTATTACTTTGCCATTTTGCATTACTATGCAGCCCAGTCCCTTTTTGGAGGCGTCGCTGAAAACTTTGAATCCCTCCACCCCTGAGGGTAGTGCTAGTACGGGGGCTGTGGTCAGCCTTTCTTTTAGTTCTTGAAAGGCCGAAGTGCAATTGTCATCCCATCGAAAGGGGGTCTCTTTCTTCATGAGTCTGGTTAGGGGTTGGGCTATCTTGGTGAAATCGGGTACAAACCTCCGATAATAGCCGGCCAAACCAAGGAAGCTCCTGACCTCCGAAATTGCCTTTGGTGTGGGCCAGTCTTTGACTGCGTGGATCTTGGTTGGATCCACCCTGATCCCTTCCTTGGTTATCACGTGTCCCAAGAATGCCACGCTGTCTTTCCAGAATTCACATTAGAAGAGTTTGGCGTATAGCTGGTTTTCCCTCAGAGTTTGCAGGGTCGTGCGGAGGTGCTTCTCGTGTTCCTCCTTGTCTTGTGAGTAGACCAGGATGTCGTCAATAAACACAATTACGAAGTCATCTAGGTGGGGCCGAAATACTCGGTTCATGAGGTCCATGAATACTGCGGGTGCATTGGTTAGCCCGAAGGGCATCACTGTGAACTCGTGGTGGCCGTAGCGGGTCCGAAAGGCGGTTTTTGGGATATCTGGGTCAGCCACCTTTATCTGGTGGTATCCGGATCTTAAATCAATTTTTGAGAACACTCCTGCCCCCTTGAGTTGGTCGAACAAGTCGTCTATTCGGGGAAGGGGATACTTGTTCTTTATAGTAACTTGATTTAGTTCCCTGTAATCGATGCATAGGCGCATGCTTCCATCCTTATTTTTGACGAATAGTACTGGTGCCCCCCTATGGCGAGGTGCTGGGGCGTATGTACCCTTTTTCTAGTAAATCCTGTAGCTGTGTTTTCAGTTCCTTCATTTCCTTTGGTGCCAACCTATAGGGTGATTTTGAGATTGGGGCAGTGCCGGGCACCAAGTCTACGGTAAATTCCACTTCCCTGGGTGGAGGTGCCCCGGGGATCTCATTTGGGAAAATATCTGTGTATTCGTCTACCACCGGGATTGTCCAAGGTTCGACTGTCTTGGCACTGAGATCCTCGACCGAGCATAGGAAGGCTCCGTGTCCTTTTGTCAGGTACTTCCTCATTTTCATCATGTTTACTAGTTTGACCTCTGAATTCTTGGGGGGATCCGCAGTAGGATACCCGTTTACCGTTTGATCCCCTCAAGACCACTTTTTGTTCGCCGCATAAGATCTGTGCTCTGAATTTACCTAACCAGTCCATACCCAAGATCACTTGTATTCCGTTTAGTCTAAACTGTATCAGATTACTTGGGAACTCTATTCTTCCGATGGTGATCATTATATTTTTGTACATGCGATCACACTACATTACTTCGCCTGATGCTACCTTGACTTGCAGCTGTACTCTTGTGTTGGTGGTTAGGCCGAGTTGCGTGGTGAATTCGGTTGCTATGAATGAATTGGTGGCTCCCGAATTAAATAGTACGATGGCAGGGGTGGTGTGCACGAGGAAGGTCCCGGTGACTATGTTGCTGTCCCCGATTCCGACTCTGCTCATGGTAAGGATTCTTCCCTGGGTGACTCTTGTTTTCTCTGTGGGGACCGGCGCCATCGCTTCTTGGGGCGGGGTGGCCCTGGTAGCCTTCGATTTCCGAAGGGGGGTTGTGTGATCCTCCCCAATTTTCCTTTTGTGTCCCTTGTGTGTTTCCGGCGGGCTGTATGATATGTGTTGGAGTTTGGCTGCATTGGTATAGGCTTCTTCGAGTGTCCTTGGTTTGTGTAAGGTTAGGGCCTTCCGGCTTTCGAAGTTGAGGCCTGTCACGAATTTTTCTATCTTGGTTGATTCTGTTGGTACTAGCTCGGGCGTGAGACGAGCTAGCCGAAGAAACTGTTTGTGATATTTCGTGACCGTGGCTGTTCCTTGCTTTAGGTGGAGAAATTCCTCATACATAGTTGCCCTTACGTGCGCGGGGTAGAACCGTTCTCGTAGCCGTGCTTTTAGGCATTCCCAGTTAAACCCCGGTTCTCTCCTATAAGTGGGTCCTTCGTGGATCCACCAAAGATCGGCCTCGTGTCTGAAGTAGAATGAGGCTATCTCTACGCGGCGTTCCTCTGGGCATTCCACTAACCCGAGGATTTTGTCGAAGGTCCGGATCCATTCTTCGAGGATCGTGGGGTCCTCCTCCCCTGAGAAGGTGGGTGTTCGATGGTTCGAAACTTGTCGAGTGACATCTGAGTTTTCGTTTGGTGGTGGTGGTGGTCGGTTCTTGTTACGGATGACTGCGTCGCTCATTGCCTGGGCGACCTGAGTCAGTTGTTGTAGATTCTGAGCTAGAGATTCATGAGCGGGGGGTTCGGGGGTCCTTGATTGTCTTCTTGTTGGTGCCATCTTGACGGTCTATAGGGCCAATATTATTTGCAATATTAAGTTAGTGGGTTGCATCCTTACCTTGATGCGATAAGCGTAGGGGGGGGGGGGGTTTAAATTAAGCACAGGATAGAGTGAGAGGGGGTTAGGCATGAAATGATAGGTGAATCACAATCTCACCGCGCATCCTAAGTTTCCTGAATCCAATGTACCTAAATACCTAGAGTTCAAGCTTATTGTCCTAAAGTCTTGTCTTAGAAGTCTCATCCTAGGGTCAAACTTAGGCTCTGATACCAACTGTAACACCCCTAAAATTTTAAACTTTGAATGCTTATGAAATAAAGGTAATACTATCATTAAATCCCAAAACAGAGCATAACTAAACATAATTGTTGGGGTGCTATGCCACATTTGAGCTGGAGAACTCAGATGCACAGGCTAAACTATCAAAACATCATAAATCCTCAAATCAATGTCAAGTACATTATCATGGCACGCAGGCCGATAAGGAACTAAACTAGCTAAGCCTCGGGTCCAACTAGCGCGCTCTAGAGCTACTCATCTGTGCCTGAAAGCCAAATATATCTGTTCAGCGAATAATGCTGGTAACCCACTCCAATGCATTAAAATACAATAAAGGTATATATATATATATATATATATATATATATCATTATTCAATCACTATCTCAAACACATAAGCACATTTGGTGGCGCCGCAGGACCAATCGCATGCCCATACATGAGGGTCAACGCATATAGCTCTGACACGGCCCCGAAGCACCCTGCCTTGTGCCGCAGCACAAGGGGATTGATCGCAACCAATCGATGAACCGCAGCTCATTTATAACGTTTGATCGCAACCAAACGGTGGACCGCCGCCCGAATAGTACGTATATCTGATCGCAACCAGATTATGGACCGCAGCCCTATATATATATTTATATACCCGTTCGATCGAAACCGGCCGGGGTAACAGGCGATGGTTCTCAACCCATCCAACTGCCTGTATAGCCAATTGATCGCAACCAATTGGGGTATCATGCACAAATAACACATAGCCAAGCACATGCAACCCATATTAACACATAAGGAGGGGGAATCATACATATATAACTTATGCGTGGTCAACCACATTACTAGAGACACGCCTAAGGGTTCATGCACCTTCCTCCTAGGCCAACGGGATACCAATTCGACTAGCATGCAATACACAAGACTCTTTTATCCTACGAACGGTACCCGATACGTCAAACTAGACTCAAGCACGACAAACGGGATCCAATGGGACACCACGGGACACGGGGAAACATCAAATGGGGAAAACCACCATGTACCACACTGGAATTCCAGCGGGTGGGGAGGGCTACTCGCCGGCTACAGTTCACAAGGCAGCAGGCAGTCGCCTGCCCGCCGGCTGCCCGCTGCCAGGCGGTCTCATGGGGCAGTGGGTAGGTGGTGGGTACCCCTGTCCCCACTGACTCTTATGTAATAAATCGGTCCCGGGATCCCTCGTGGAACCCGAAACCATGTCCAAACACATTTAAACACAAACGACGACACCACGTAATCAAGTAATGGATTAAAACCAAGAATCACATTATATACATCCTAACACGACTTCTAAACATGCCAAGACTCAATACCCGATCAGGCAAAATCCCACCCAAACATACCAAGAATACCACAATGCGAAATCCTTGTTTAAACCCTAGGGCTCTAGTCATAATTAAAGCACAAGATCGTTTATATAATTTATCTTAGAATCAAGAACATCAAGATTATCACAGAAGCATCAAGATCAACATATCAACATCAAGATCATCTCATAAACATCAAGATTATCTCATAATCATCATATCAATCTTAGGAAAAGCCTTATCAAGACGCAAACACAGAATCACATATCATAGGAGCCAAAGAAGGAGATTATAGTAAGGAAAATAGGTTTTGTTGAGACATGGGTTACCTCTTAGCCTTAATTAGAATCCTTGGCTACTAAGGTTCTTTCTCTAAGATCTCCTCTTCGTGATTTCTCCTACGTTTGGTGATAGGGGAATTCTTGGGAATTCTTGTGTGGTGGAATCTATTGCGGTGAGACTTCTAGGTGCCTCCTAGGTCCTTATATATACTTAAGAGTCCTAACTAGGGTCTGAATGGTAGGGATCTACTTATTCTATTCCTTATAGGACTAAGGCTTGGTTTAGGGATAAGGGTCCATGATCCATGGTGGACCCTTCTCAATTAATTAAGGGAATTCAATTCTCTTTTAATGGTAAGAAATTAAATAATTGATTTGGGTTAGAGGCCGTAACACGGGGTGTTACAGTGTGACCCATGTATAGGGGGTAGGGTTCGAAGGTTCTACTAATTCCCCCACGTGTGATAAGGTTATTAACGTCTTCGTTTATGCTGCGATTGGGTTAAAATGAAGAAGTAAGGCTCAGCTCTCTAAGTGAACTTGGTCAGATAGGCCGTCCCAACCTAAGAAAGTTGGGTAGGGTTCTAGGGTGGGGCGTAGACTACTGTCAACTAAGCTTTTGCTCGGCCTTCACGTTTAGATCAGAGTCTGTCCGTTTTGAGGGCGGTTATACTCGGGAATAGTTCCTCATGGTGGCTTAACTGAATACCGAGCAGGTATGCGGTACGTATAAGTAAGTATACCCGGGGATATTCCCTATCAGTCCTCTTGACGAATAACTCTCAATTTATTCCTTCATCCTTTTCAAGGAAACTTGGTGGTAGACTCTTGAAGAAGGTGTTGTTCGAAAAATAGCTTAAAATGGCATAAAATGGCATATTAAGTGGCTATTTTGTGGTACAATTATCAGTGGGGTCCACTTCCGATTTGGATCGGGTCAGAGTGGATTCGTGTTCTTCGTAGTGAGACGAAGAGATTGATATATTGTACGCTCAAAAAGGATAATGGGTGAATGAGATATTGATTCTCAAAGTAGACCCATTTGAGTTGGAAAATGAAGGGAAAAAGTGAGCTTTTGTCCCACATTGGTTTGGGAAGAGGATTTGTTCCACTATTTATACAAGAGCTCTTCTTAAGCTTATTGAACTGTATAGCATAGAGGCTTTCTCTCTCACGCGCAGGGTGTGCAAATCAAATCCCCGAATGAGATCAAAAAGGCTTGGCTTCATTTCGGTCTCATTTTCCAATTCAGACATCCAAGAAGTGAAACTGGCGAAACATGGTAACTTGGTTTCAATGTTTCGTGTGCCACCTTGGTGGTCACCACGAAATGAAACAGTTGCAATTGTTTCACTTTCGTGTGCCACCTTGGCCACGAAATTGAAACATGAAACAATTGCAATTGTTTCGTGGGCCACCTTGGCCACCACGAAACTTGAAATATGAAACAATTGTTTCATATGTTTCGTGTAGTGGCCGAAAGTAGTGGTTTCGGCCTCACAATTGTTTCATATGTTTCGTGTAGTGGCCGAAAGTAGTGGTTTCGGCCTGATTGCCGAAACTACTACTTAGGCCGAAAGTTTGGCCTGAAGCTCTTGTTTGTGACCGTTGGGATTTAATTCAGCTGTTATGGGATTAATTTTTTGAATTAATTTCAATTTTAATTTTTGAATTAACACCCATGTTAATGGTTGCCATTACAAGAGTTGTAGGGATGCCCTTAATTGCCATAATAAAGGTTATTGACTCCTCATTCCCTATATAAGAAGGAGTTGAGTAGTAGCATTTGAATAACACACAAGAAAATAATTTTCCTAGCCTCAAAATACTTCTGCTTCTACTCCATTCTTGAAGCTGTGTTTTGCCCGCGCTCTTGTTCGCCGGGTTCATTCGTTTGGGTGCTCAAACATCGAACTGTTGTACGTTTTATCCTGGGAGACCTAGGCCCCAACGCTCGTAGCACTTTTGGGAGGTGGCAAATAAGGTTTTAAGGAAAGAAAGGCACTCCCCTAACTCGTACATTTCTTTCTTCCTTCTCCCTCTTTCTTGTTTGGATTATGCTTTTAAGCATAAATCCATTTTCCCTCTTTTGATATATTAGTTGGATTGGACTTATAATCTGAGGATTATTAGTTTCAATTTTGGGTGATACATATTGGTATATCTTTTTCGCAGATATACATGTATTATAACCTTTGGATCCGGTTTATGTATATTTGTGTGTATATATATATTTCGGATAAATATCCAATAATATTTTATATACTTGTGTGTGTATATATAAATATTATTTTTGGGATATTAAATCGATTGTGGTTCATTATCACCAACAATCTTAAAACCTTATTTAATTTTGATAATGAACAAATCGATGGATTCCAAAAGTGTTGGATCCGTGAATTTTGCTCGTGGTGCACATTCTAATGGTAGGAATGGCAACGATGTTGCACATTCCGTGATGCAGTTGATGGCAGCAAGGTTGGAAATGTTGTTTCCATGGGAGTTGCAAAAACACACGATGGTGCTCCAGAGAACTTTGATTCACGATCCGGTAGACCTGTGGCTAATGGCACACAATTGGTAACTATTGTGTTGCCTAACGGATCGGCTAAAAGCCAAGAAGGATCCTATGATGCTGTAATGACTACATGGTCTGAGGACTATGGTAGTGTTACAAGTGACTTCAACCATAATCGAAGGAAACTCAAGCGGAAGCTTAGCTTTCAATAAGATTATGAGAAGAATGAGAAATGCCACTATGAAGCGAATCGTCATCCTGGTGAAAAGGTTGAGGACAATTTCGCTATGTTCAAAACATGTGGATGGTTGGACGAGTGAGGTCACAACCGAGGTACCCCCGATGTGCGTTATGGACCACCCTTTGTGGAGTGGACGGTTGAGAATGGAACAAGGCACACGGGTTTGAAGGACTACAACGGGATAGGAATAAGGAATTTGTTTCCAATGTATTTCCTATTTATTTATTTTGAATAAATATTGTAGTATCCTTGTAATATTTTTATTTGAATAAAAATATAATTGTTCCATTGAGTTGAATCTTGATACATACAAATTATTTGCTAGAATAATGTCAAATGTATGAAATAATTCAATATGGGTGCGTAGTGCATCACGGGGCATTATGTGGAAAATGCTAAAATGGCTTAACGACCGGAACGAAATGTAACAAGCGTGTTACATGTTTGAAATCCCGTAAAAGGACTTCGGTTCTAGTTCATGTTGAATGATACAGATTTCAAAATAGGATCAATTTGTCAAAAATTGGGATAACTATATAATCGTGAGCGTCACAGCTCAAGTGTTGAATATTTTATATAATATTCTAAGAACGATTATTTGAGTTTGATTAAACTAGTTTTGGAAATTTGGTTGATTTGGTTTGTTAATTGTGTTATAATTAACTTGATCAAAAATTCAAATTATACTAGTATATTTAATTTGAGGCAAATTGTGTTTTGGTGAATAGTACGTGTGTAGTACTAATGGAAAGTGCAATTTAATTTGGCACTTTGAAGTGCAAATTAAAACATTGTAACAGTGCTATTAAGCACTAGGTAAAGTGCTTAATTAGGCACTAACGGCCACTTGGTGGCAGCACCATTAGGTGTAGAAAACCTAAGCTTTTGGTGCTTTGGTAAATAGACTATGATTGGTCTTAATGCTAATTTACTTAGCTTAAACCTTTCGTATGTGGCTAATTAAATTTAGCGTTGTAAAGTTGCTTCGTGACTAGCACGAAAGGAGGTTTGGCTAATTGTGTAATTAGCTAATAATCCTTGTGCTAGGTAGCACTGGAATTATAAATTAAGCAACCGAATGTTGTTGTGAGTTTATAATTTAAAGCAATAGAGATTTCTTTGGAATCGGCGCGTTAGTTTGGCAGCAATGATTCGTGCTTGGTATAGCATGTTTCGTGCTTCATTACTAAGTACTGATTCGTGCTTCAATTTTGGAAGCACTGATTCGGGTTTGTGGCCTTTCGGTCAAAAATCCGAATGGATTCGTACGTGCTGATTCGTTCGCACCTACGAAATGTGTTAATGTGTAACACATGTTTATTCTTTATGAGAATAAAAGGGACAACCAAATTAATTTTGAATTAACACGGTTACGAACGATCGATGTAGTGAACATGAAACACCTGTTGGTGCTTTCGGCGCAAGCCTTGGTATCGTACTCGAGCGTACGACACAGTATTCACATCAATCGAACGTTGTTACCGAACATAAATATCAAGGCGTTGATAAGTTCGGGTCTACCTCATAGTATTGGGGTGAGACATTTCTTTGGACAAGTAAGTACCTTTTAAATAAGGTTACCCGCATGAAATTCTTACGAATTGTGGGTACGTAGGAAGTTTCCTATTAATGCCTGAAATGTGGGGGTGTCTTGCCAAAGTTGTGTTTTGGTTCTTAGTACACGAGTCCTATAATTTGGGTGTACATAAGAACACGGAAAATTGAATCAAGAAATCCATTGCTCTCTAGTAGATGCATTTCTGTGAAGATTCAATAAAAGGACCTAGCACGTTGAAAGGAATTTTCGACATAGCTATGGTTGAAGGGTATGAAAGAGAACCCGAGCTCAAAGCTAGACGTAGCAAGAGAGCTAGGATTGAAAAATCCCTTGGTCCAGATTTTCTGACGTACATGCTAGAATGTGACGCGCATATTCTAACTTGTTTACTAGAAAATAAATTGGATTTTCTGACAAGGTTGTTAGAAAATGAGCCTCGAACGTATGTAGGAGTGGTGACTTCTACAAGTGGACCAACCCGAGAGAGGCTACCGAGAGTGAAGTAGATTCTATCTTAGAGAATCATACTTGGAACTTGTTGTTCTTCCTTCGGGCAGTAAAACCTCTACATCCTAAACGGATCACTTGTCGGAAGATAAAACCGGTTGGTTATATCGAAGTAAAATGGCCGGGCTTGTAATTGTAGATTACATGCAACACGAGTGCCACGGTTACTTCAATATGTATTCTCTTGTGATGAGAATGAAATCCATTAGGATGATACTTCCCGAGAGCTGTTTAGCGAGACTTGGAAGTTTATCGAAATGGATGTGTCGCTTTCTTAATAGACATGGAACAACCTGAGGGTTTTGTGGTTCCGCGCTATCGAAAGAAAGTGTGTAATTGGTGAGATCATTGTATGGCTTGAAACAATAGCCTTAGTATTTGGCGTGTAAGTTTTGATCATACAATGATGTTTAACGAGTTTAGTATAAACAAAGGTGACAAAGGTCTACGTAATGCATACGATAGACGAGGTTATCACTATTTATCTATACACGATAAACTCAACGTGTGTAGTAGCGATCACCGGATCAATTCTACCAAGAACATGTTAAATTTGAGATTTGACATCAAAGGTGTGGGTTTGGCAAATTTAATCTTCGAGATTAAACACGTGAGAAGACCGTAAGGTCTCGTGGTAAGCCAATCTCATTGTGTTGATTGAATCCTTGTAAAGGATGTTAATCAAGTGGCTTGGACACCGTTAGATACTAACGTACAACTAGCCAATAATTACGAAGATTGTACTTCTCACGGAGAATACATTCAGATTATTGGTAGTTTAATTGTATCAAATGGGTTGTACTAGGCCAGATATTGCCTTAGCGGTTAACGAACTCGGTAGACATACGAGTAACCCTAGTGTTATGCACTAGAAGGCAATAGTGAAAGTTATGAGATACTCAAGGTATGCTCGTGACGTTGGACTGCACTACGTGGGATATCCAGTTGCACTTGGAAAGTGTAGCACAGATATCAAAGGATGCTAAGTCCATTAAAGACTACGTGTTTACGTAGGACAGTGCAGTTGGTTTTATGGAAATTCTTGAAATGATTTGTGATAGCTAAGTGTGACACCCCAAAAATCCACATTTCAATCCATTAATTAATTGAGTAATTAATTCTATACCTTTTGAGGAATTGATTCCTAAAATCCTGATTTTTAATACTCAAGGACTAGAATTTGACTAGTCAACCATTAAGTTGTGTTGTACCTTGTGCTTTGAGGTGAGTTCCCTTGTTCCTTACACTTTCTAAGGGTTAGTAAGGGTATTCTTGTCTTTTCACCAAGATTTAGTATTGTAACCTAACCTAGAAGACTTCTTCATTTCATTCCTTACAATTCCTAAAAAAATATCTCTACCTTCTCTCTAGAAAAGAAGTGTAGCTTATTCTCCAAGCCAAGTTGAGACACTTGTCAAGATTCCAAGTTTTGCTTCCAAGATTCAACCTTTCACCTATTTGGGCATCTAGGAGGGTAAGATCTAAGTTCCTCTTGTGTTTTTGGTTCCATCTTAGTTGTCTTTTTCTTAAAGGTAGGATCTTTATGATCTTTTGGTTTAATCTTGAAGTGGGTTTGGAAAGTGAGCCTAGTGGAGAGCTTGTTGTGGTGTAAAGTGAAGTCTTTTAGTCTTCAAGAGGTAACCCATGCTCTACAAAACCTATTTTGCTTACCTATATGTGATTTCTTGGATTCTACTTGTGCTTTGCTATGAAATGTGAGGGTTTATGCATTTATCTTGTGATATTGCATATCTAGAGCTTGTGTTTGGGGTTCCTTTGTGCCATTGCTTGGCATTTTCCATGGTTCAAGTCATTTTGTTGTATTGGGTGAGATTTGGCATGTTTTGGACTTGAATTTGTGTTTGGAGAAGAAAATCCCCGAAGGGATTTGTTGTGCAACAGGGATGTTCCCGCGAGCAGAACGGAGGGCGGGGCACCACCCGCCGGCCTACCCGCGGGTACATAGGCCTGTGGGGATGTGTTCCCGTGGGCGGGACCACGGGTGGGGCACTACCCGTGGGTCCACCCGCGGGGAACACGATGGTGTTCATTCGGGATTTGTTCCCCGTGATTTGTTTGTCTTGGTGTTTGGTCTTTTGACTTCCCGTTGTTCTGTTGTGGAACTATTTGAGTGTCTTCTTGATGTTTCGTATGTCAAGAACTATATGGTAGGTATCCATGTAGGACTTTGGTGTCTTGAATCGTGCTAAGTGTTCAACATTGTGTTTCGTTGGACGAAGAGGTGTCTTGTGTGTTCCTCGGAACTATCTTGAGTTTCCCCGTTGATAAGCATGCTAGTTTGTCGTCTAAATGCTAGCGTGTGTGTTGTTTGTTCCTTCCGTTTGGTTGATGATAACTTGTGTTATTCATCGTTGTTGTCGTTGGGCTGTGACCCGTTCCTTGATTGAGTACGTTTCATACCTTCGTTGCGATCCGTTGTTTGACTCTCGTTTGAGTTGTGGTGCGTGTGTGGCTCTACTTGGATTGCACGATTAGTGGTATGGGACACTAGTCACCAAGGTATTGCAGCGGTCCTCGTGGTGGCCGTGACGTGATTGTGGAGTTGTGGCCTGAGTGATGGGTCCACGTTTTTGGGGGATAACATGTGTTATCCGGGCATGTGATGCCGTGATTGGTGGTATTCGTTGGTGGTTGTTGGTGGGGGACGACGGTCCCGGGGGAATACGGTTGGACTAAGAAGTACAGGGGTCCTGGAGGTAATGGTTGGAAAGAAGATACAAGGTTGGGGGTAGCCATAAGGTTAGAACAGTGCATAAGGAAGGCATACCAACTCGTGATGGGTGATGTTGCGAGGGCTTGTAAAGCCGGCGTTGTGTGATCTTCTCTCGTGACGTGTGTAGTCACGGAGGCTTGTGTTGTTTTGGCATGTGTTGCCGTTGGGTGAGTCTTTATCCTTTGTGTTGTGGTTAACCTTTGTGGTTTGGGATGTGTTCCCGTGTTATCTTTGAGAGTGATAAGTCTTGTGTTGTCTATTGATCTTGGCTTTTGACTTATATACTTATGTATTCCGTTTCGAAAATGGTTTTACACCTTATATCTATCTATATATGATACTTAACGGTATTGGTGGGTTACCGGCATTATTCGCTGACCGGGCGTCGTCCCAATGTTTATCTTTGTATCTTTCAGGTGATGTTTAGACGAGAGCGATGTCTAGAGCATGGTAGCTTAGCACCTTTATGTTGCTTTTGTGGCCTGTGCGCCGATGTAGCTAGTTAGACTGATGATTTGGGATAGATGTATACACTTGCAGATTGTTTGCCGTAGCGTTTACTGTGTTTGGTAGACGTGGCGTGTGTAACACCCCGAAATTTTTAAACTTTTGAAGCTTATATAATAAAGGTGAAATCTCATTAATTCCCAAAACATAATACAAAGAGTACGGGGTGCTATGCCACACCTGAGCTAGAGAACTCAGGTGCACAAGCTAACTAACTACTATCCTTAATAATGCAAATACATAATCATGGCACGCAGGCCGAAAGGGAAACTAACTACTTCTACGCTTCAAGGTTCTAGCGCGCTCCAGTGTCTACTCTTCTGTGCCTGAAAGCTAAATATTTCTGTTCAGCGAGAGATGCTGGTAACCCACTCCAACGCGTTGAAATACAATACATATAGATATATACATAGATATACGAAAACCATTTCGAAGCATGAAGATATATCCTAAGAGACTCTAGCTTTCAAAACAGGGAATAGACTCGACAGATAGGGATAAGCACAATCAACAGTCATGACCAAGCATGCACAATTCACAAGTATAGGGAACAGATATGACAGATAGAGATAAGCACAGCCAATAGTCATAAACAAGCATACACAGTTACTAGCATGTATCCTATGGTCACGCTTTCATAACAATCCAATCGTCCATATCTCATCACATAGCACACTTTGTTGGCGCCACAGGACCAATCGCATGCCCATACATGAGGGTCAGCGCATAAAGCTCTGACACGGCCCCGCAGCACCCTGCCCCGTATCGCAACACGGAGGGGTCGATCGCAACCGACCGATGAACCGCAGCTCATCATAGTTTGATCGCAACCAAACAGTGGACCGCAGCCCAAGAGTAGTTATCTGACCGCAGCCAGGAATATGAACCGCAGCTCATGTAAACGTTTGATCGCAACCAAACGGTGGACCACAGCCCGAGAGTGTAAATCTGACCGCAGCCAGCTTCTGAACCGTAGCTCAGGAATAACCAATTTGATCGCAACCAAATTGGGGTATCATGCACACATAACACATAGCAGACACATGCAACCCACATTGACACATTGGGAAGGGGGAGAAATCGTATAACGAAACCTATGCGTGATCATCCACATACTAAGAATAATCCTAAGGGGTTCATACTTCTTACACCTAGGCCAACGGGTTACCAATTCAACTAGCATGCAATATATAAGACTTATTCAACCTACGAATGGTAGCCGAACATCAACTAGACATAGGCACGATAGACGGAGTCCGTTGGGACACCACGGGGGTCGGGGGAACATCAAACGGGGAAGCCGGAATCCCGAGGTGGGGTGAAATCCAGCAGGTAGCCGGTGGGTGAGGGTTCACCCGCCGGCTGCCCGCCGGCGGCAGCTTTCCGGGCAGCGGGTGCCTGGCGGGTAGCTGCCCACCCGCCGGCTGCCCGCTGCCGGCGTTGCCAACATTGGCCGCGGGTAGGTGGCGGGTCCCCTACCCCCACCTACACCCCACTGACTCTTTCATCCCAGAAAACGCCCGGGGAACCATTGTGGAACCCGAAACCATGCTTAGACACTTTCAAACGCAATTGACAACAACACGTAGACAATTAACGGATCCAACAGCAAGAACATACGGCACATAACCTATCATGCTTTACTAAACGTAATCAACACCCAAACATACCAATTCCCACCCAATATACCAAGAATAATACCATACGAGTTCCACGATACAACCTAGGGTTCTAATTACTTTTAATTCAACAAGAACACAATTCATCTTCTAATATCAAGACTCGGTAGGAATATCACATAAACATCAAGAACATCATATAATCATCAAGAATATCAAGAACACCACATAATCATCAAGAACATCAAGAACACCATATAATCATCAAGAACTTCTTATCATCAAGATCATCAAGATCACCCATGGAATCATAACACCAATTATCAGGATCAATATAACGAATCATCAACACACAAGAATATGGGGGAAATCCTAAGAGGGGAATCATAGCTATGAAAATAGGTTTTGTTGAGACATGGGTTACCTCTTAGCCTTAATTAATTCCTTGGCTATGAAGGGTCTTTCTTTAAGCTTTCTTCTTTCTTGATTTCTCCTAAGGGAATTCTTGGAGCTCCTTACGTGGTGAGAGATTATTGTGGTGGGGGTTCTAGGTGCCTCTTAAGTCCCCTATTTATATACCTAAGAGTCCTAATTAGGAACTAATATTATAGGCTTGCTAATTCTATTCCTTTTAGGGCTAGGGGTTGGGTTTTAGGGGTGAGGGCCCACGGACCATGGTGGGCCTTTTCCCTAATTAATTATTATATTTTAACTCTTTCTTTTGGGTGTTTGGTTGATGATTAATTGGTTTTAGGGGTCGTAACATGGGGTGTTAAGCGTGACACCCCGTTGGATTTCTTTTATCCAGTTCTGATTTTATCTTCCGCTGTGCTAGTTTTGTTGTTTAATCTGCATGTGTTAGGGCTTTTATTTGGGCCTTGTTTGGGGGGTGTTACAGTTGGTATCAGAGCCTAGGTTTGAACCTAGGATGAGTTAAGTCTAGACTTTCTAAGTGGTTAAGTGTGTTTTGAGACCTCTAAGCGACCTTAAGAAGCTAAGTGTTAGGCTTAGGACTCTAGGTTGCTCGGTGAGATGTGTGTTGCTTTCTGTCTTGCTTGTTTGCTCTTTTGGTAATCTCGTTGTTGTTGTAGAAGTTTGCGATGCCTCCTCGTCCCCGCGCTCGCACCCCAGAGACCCCGACCAACGAGCAGCTCGCTCAGAATCTCCATCAGCTGAAGCAGACGATGCAGTCGCTCAGTGAAGCCTTGCTGAACAACAATCAAGCTGTGCCGCCTCCTCCCCCTGCTGGACATCGCGATGTTGGTCGTTTGGTGTCAGGGCATCGGCCGCCAACCTTCGCTGGCGAGGAAGATCCTGTAGTCCTAGAAGAGTGGCTACGAGTGTTTGATAAGATCTTCATCGTGGTGGGCTGCCCCGAAGAGAGGAGAGTAGAACTGGCAACGTTCTACTTCTGCCAAGAAGCGGATTTGTGGTGGGTCTACGAAGGTCCGACCTTCCTTGAAGAGCCTGGGTTTGATTGGACCGCGCTCAAGGACAGAATGCGCGAAAGATTCTACCCAGCGCATGTGCGAGCCGCCATGTTTGATGAGTTCCTTCATCTGCAGCAAGGATCCTTATCTGTGGTTGAGTACCACAAGAAGTTCTTAGAGCTGGCGTGCTTCGCGAGGATGCTTGTGCCTATAGAGCTTGCCAAGGTTGAGCGTTTCGTTGCCGATCTGAATTATGAGGCACGAAAAGCGTTGACGGTGAGTAGGCCCAGTTCCCTTAAGGATGCGTATCTGTGTGCCGCGGATCTGTTTCTTGTTCAGCAGCTTCAGAGGGGTTCGTTGGAGTTGGCTAGGAAGAGAGTTGAGAGTGGAGGTTCTTCCACCTTCAAGAAGCCCCGACCGAGCTTTCAAGTTAAGGCCGTGTCATCCTCTTCTCAAGGACCTATCAGAATGGAGCTTCAGGATCAAGCTAAGTCGTTTGGTTGTCGAAGGTGTGGGAAGGTGCACGCGGGCCATGGTTGTTACGGCCAGGTGTTTAGGTGCTTCCGATGCGGGGATCGTGGTCACAGAGTCGCGGAGTGTCCCCAGCTTGCCGGTCAGAGAGCGTTGCCGCCACCCCCGAGAGCCGGAGGAGCACCAGCAGGGAGTTCAGGTCGCGGAGCTATCGGAGCTAGGCCGCCTGGAAGGGTCTTCGTGATGGCGCGTTCGCAGGCTGAGTCGGAGGGCTTGATGGAGGACGAAGTGGCAGGTAACCCCTTTCTTCTAGCCCACCCTTGTTTGTTTCCCCAGAATCGTCATGTTCGTTGTATCTTGAGTGTTACCTTGTGTTTCATAGTTGTCTCTTGCTTGGCAATCCTTGGTACGCTTTCTTTGATAGCAATTCTTTTGAGTCTTAGTTTAGACTCTTCTTGCTAAGTGACTTCTTTAGTTGGCATCTAAATCTTGTTGTGAAGTAGCCATCTATCCTTGAGTTATCTTGTGCTTAGATCAATTCTTCAATCCTTGTACTTGGTTGTTCTTACAACAATTCCTTGTGCATTTCCTAAATTTTTCCATGTATTCTTTGATTTGGGAGAATAGCAAAATCCATACCAAAAACCTTTCCTTGTGTAGCTTAAAAGCCAAGCCTAATGTTTAATTATAACCTTGGAGTTTCTAACCCGAGCCTAATTTTTGTCAACCCAACCTCTAAACCACTTAAGCCAATTGTCTTTCTTAAAACCTAACCCATTTTAATTCCACCTAAACTATAAATTTCCACTTTGTTCAAAACCCCCAAATTTAATCATCTTTTTCCCCAATTTCACACAAATCCCTAAATCCCCAAATCCTCTTCTCTTTCTTCCCTCCCTACCCGTGAACCACCCAGCACCCACCCCTCACCGTAGCTCCATCTGCAACCCGCCACCACCACCTGCCCGTCGTGTCGCCGTCGTCGAGCCACCGCTTCGCCGCCGTTCGCCGTCGTAGCAGC
Organism: Ipomoea nil; assembly: GCF_001879475.1. Classification (NCBI taxonomy): domain Eukaryota; kingdom Viridiplantae; phylum Streptophyta; class Magnoliopsida; order Solanales; family Convolvulaceae; genus Ipomoea; species Ipomoea nil. The sequence goes on along the minus strand of NW_017619276.1, from coordinate 1,487,144 downwards.
TGGGCCGTTGCGTCGCCTTCACCGAGGGAGAGTGCAGCGAGAGAGAGAGAGAGAGAGAGAGAGAGAGAGAGAGAGAGAGAGAGAGAGAGAGAGAGAGAGAGAGAGAGAGAGAGGGAGAGAGCAGCGTGAGAGAGTAGAGAAGGAGGAGAAGCCTTGGGTCATTTTGTTGAGCTTTGAGTCATCTTCAACCATGCCTAGAAGGTCAAGTTTGGCAAGGAAAGCGGAATGGGTGGATACCCATTACCTCGTTCTTGAAGGTAAAGCTTTTGATCCGGAATCTTTTCCTAGTTCCTTGTTGGATATGCTTAGGTATCAAGGTTTGTTGGATGGGTTTCTCGCCATAAGGGCCGAGACATATCCGAGTTTGGTGAAAGAGTTTTACCGTCACATTGTTGTGACGAGGGAAGGTGAAAGGCTTGAGATCACCTCTAGGGTGAGAGGTGTGAAAGTTGTGCTTTCTGAGAAGAGGTTGGCTCAGTTGTTGAGTTTGTCTGCTACCGGAGTGGCTCAGTACAGTGGTCATTCTTGGATTAGTACGGATACCATGGGGTACCGTGACTATTTCAGCTATCTGTTGGGCCGTACGAGTGGTTTCACTCAAGCCTCTAGGCCGGAAAAGAAGTGGTTGTCTGCGGAACAAAGGATCTTGGTGATGTTGGTGTCAGATTGTTTGTTGCCTAACAACAACAAGAGCAGTTTGTTGGGTAAGTTGGAGTGGACCTTTGCTTTCTGTCTGAAGAATATGGTTAAGTTCAACCTGCCTGCTTTGATGATGCAACACATGGTGTTTTGCCGTGATCACAACCGGAAGAGTTTGCCGTATGGTATGGTGCTGAGTTGGATCTTGGTTAAGAAGGGTGTTAGTGAGGACGGTTGTCTTCCGAAGGCCGTGGGAAAGATGGTGTTGGATACCGCCAATCTCCGGAGTTGTAATCTGTTTCAGTTGGATGATGGTGAGTACATCACGCTTGAAGAGGTTGCAAGGAAAGCACCTGATGAACGGGCGGAGTTAGCTGCTGAGCTTGGAGTCCATGCCGGGAAGTTGAGCCTCGCAGTCCAGAGTTTGGGTGGTGACGAAGAAGCTGAGGAGGAAGCAGACCAAGAAGACGGAGTAGGAGCACCGGAGACCGCGGAAGCTGAAGTAAGTGAATCAGACAGTGAGGAAAGCCGGAGAAGGAAGGAAGCTCGCACCAAGAGAGAGCATGACGTCGTCACTTTGCTTCGTCAGCAGAACAGCTTGATCGCCGAGGGCTTTGCGTTTGTGAAGGCGCAGTTCGTCGCAGTGCATCAGAGGCTGGACCAGATTGAAGCCAGTTCAAGCCACAGAGACAAAGACGAAGAGGAGTCTGAAGAGGCCGGGGAGTCGGAGAGTGAGGAGTTCTAGTTTGTGTTGCGGTAACCCCGTTCGCTTTTCCCTTGCTGTTTCTTTCTTAGTTGTTGCTAGCTTGGTGTTAGGTTGTTGTTTGCCTTGCGTGCTTGTTTGTTTTGCTTGTTGTCTTGTTGTTTAGCTAGCTTAGTAGGTTGGTGTTTGGAGTTTGTTGTTTAGTTTTTGGTTGTTTCCTAGAAGTTGGTGGTTGCGCTGAGAGTAGAGTTCTTGATGCTCAATCTATCCGTTTGTTTAACTCTTGACCAATCCTTGAATTTGAAATACCTTCTTCTTTGCTTTGGAACCCTTGTGAGTACTTTTAGAGTTTTTGACCAAAAGGGCTATTCTTGAACTTCTTGTCACAATTTCGTTTCCTTGATACCATTCGCTTTGAATTCGTCGTACCCAAGTTTCGGGGACGAAGCTTCTTCGAAGGGGGAGAGGATGTAACACCCCAAACATCCACATTTCAATCCATGAATTAACTGAGTAATTAATTCTATACCTTTTGAGGAATTGATTCCTAAAATCCTGATTTTTAATACTCAAGGACTAGAATTTTACTAGTCAACCTTTAAGTTGTGTTGTACATTGTGCTTTGAGGGGAGTTCCCTTGTTCCTTACACTTTCTAAGGGTTAGTAAGGGTATTATTGTCTTTTCACCAAGAGTTAGTATTGTAACCTAACCTAGAAGACTTCTTCATTTCATTCCTTACAATTCCTAGAAAAATATCTCTACCTTCTCTCTAGAAAAGAAGTGTAGTTTATTCTCCAAGCCAAGTTTAGACCCTTGTCAAGATTCCAAGTTTTTCTTCCAAGATTCAACCTTTCACCTATTTGGGCATCTAGGAGGGTAAGATCTAAGTTCCTCTTGTGTTTTTGGTTCCATCTTAGTTGTCTTTTTCTTAAAGGTAGGATCTTTATGATCTTTTGGTTTAATCTTGAAGTGGGTTTGGAAAGTGAGCCTAGTGGAGAGCTTGTTGTGGTGTAAAGTGAAGTCTTTTGGTCTTCAAGAGGTAACCCATGCTCTACAAAACCTATTTTGCTTACCTATATGTGATTTCTTGGATTCTACTTGTGCTTTGTTATGAAATGTGAGGGTTTATGCATTTATCTTGTGATATTGCATATCTAGAGCTTGTGTTTAGGGTTCCTTTGTGTCATTGCTTGGCATTTTCCATGGTTCAAGTCATTTTGTTGTATTGGGTGAGATTTGGCATGTTTTGGACTTGAATTTGTGTTTGGAGAAGAAAATCCCCGAAGGAATTTGTTGTGGAACAGGGATGTTCCCGCGGGCAGGGCACCACCCGCCGGCCTACCCGCGGGTACATAGGCCTGTGGGGATGTGTTCCCGCGGGCGGGACCACGGGTGGGGCATTACCCGTGGGTCCACCCGCGGGGAACACGATGGTGTTCGTTCGGGATTTGTTCCCCGTGATTTGTTTGTCTTGGTGTTTGGTCTTTTGACTTCCCGTTGTTCTATTGTGGAACTATTTGAGTGTCTTCTTGATGTTTCGTACGTCTAGAACTATATGGTAGGTATCCATGTAGGACTTTGGTGTCTTGAATCTTGCTAAGTGTTCAACATTGTGTTTCGTTGGACCAAGAGGTGTCTTGTGTGTTCCTCGGAATTATCTTGAGTTTCCCCGTTGATAAGCATGCTAGTTTGTCGTCTAAATGCTAGCGTGTGTGTTGTTTGTACCTTCCGTTTAGTTGATGATAACTTGTGTTATTCATCGTTGTTGTCGTTGTGCTGTGACCCGTTCCTTGATTGAGTACGTTTCATACCTTCGTTGCGATCCGTTGTTTGACTCTCGTGTGAGTTGTGGTGCGTGTGTGGCTCTACCTGGATTACACGATTAGTGGTATGGGACACTAGTCACCAAGGTATTGCAGCGGTCCTCGTGGTGGCCGTGACGTGATTATGGAGTTGTGGCCTGAGTGATGGGTCCACATTTTTGGGGGATAACATGTGTTATCCGGGCATGTGTTGCCGTGATTGGTGGTATTCGTTGGTGGTTGTTGGTGGGGGACGACGGCCCCGGGGGAATAAGGTTGGACTAAGAAGTACAGGGGTCCTGGAGGTAATGGTTGGAAAAAAGATACAAGGTTGGGGGTAGCCTTAAGGTTGGAACAGGGCATAAGGAAGGCATACCAACTCGTGATGGGTGATGTTGCAAGGGCTTGTAAAGCCGGCGTTGTGTGATCTTCTCTCGTGACGTGTGTAGTCACGAAGGCTTGTGTTGTTTTGGCATGTGTTGCCATTGGGTGAGTCTTTATCCTTTGTGTTGTGGTTAACCTTTGTGGTTTGGGATGTGTTCCCGCGTTATCTTTGAGAGTGATAAGTCTTGTGTTGTCTATTGATCTTGGCTTTTGACTTATATACTTATGTATTCCGTTTCGAAAATGGTTTTGCACCTTATATCTATCTATATATGATACTTAACGGTATTGGTGCGCTACCAGCATTATTCGCTGACCGGGCGTCGTCCCAATGTTTATCTTTGTATCTTTCAGGTGATGTTTAGACGAGAGCGATGTCTAGAGCCTGGTAGCTTAGCACCTTTATCTTGCTTTTGTGGCCTGTGCGCCGATGTAGCTTTTAGACTGATGATTTGGGATAGATGTATACACTTGTAGATTGTTTGCCGTAGCGTTTACCGTGTTTGGTAGACGTGGCGTGACACCCCGTTGGATTTCTTTTATCCAGTTCTCGTTTTATCTTCCGATGTGCTAGTTTTGTTGTTTAATCTGCATGTGTTAGGGATTTTATTTGGGCCTTGTTTGGGGGGTGTTACAGTAAGATCCGACGGGATCTAAGCAGAGAGCCTTAGACTTGTGTCGCAAGCGAGTAGGCCGAATGGCTATGCCATTTTTTCGGGAATGTTCCTAGATATAAACTCGTACCTCCAATTTGTGTGCATTGCGATAGTCAAGCAAAAAATTGGTTAAGTACAAAGTTAGATGTGGAATGGTAAGTCTAGACTTATGAGTCATAGACATAATACCATTAAACAATTTCTCACAACGGGGGTTATCTCTATTGACTACGTGATGTCAAAAGATAACGTAGCGGTCGCTAACTCGCTAACCCGAGGGTAAGCAAATGGTTGTGGAGAAATTGGAACGAGGAATGGGTCTAAAGCCCTTGGACTAAAAGTTCTATAGTGGATACCCAACCTAGCTAGCACCTAGGTTCAATGGGACAACTAAATTATGGAACGGAGCGTGTCACTGTGGGGGTCTCGGACTTCCTACCACTCCTCGTTAGAAATAGTGACTCCCGCACAAGGCTAGCACGTTGGTGCTTTAATGATTCGAATGTCGGTTGACATGTGTGAGTATGCGAGATACTCGGAAAAGAATCACCTATGTGAGAGAGAAGTGAGGGTCGCTTCAAAGGAGAATTAATGGGCACAATTCTTCACAAACTCTTGCAGGACCAGGACGGTGACCCACGACCAAAATGGGCACACTCATGAGAACAGAGCATGGTTGGGAGGTTCCTGTGTGAGATATGTCATCGTCTATACAAACGACAGTCGGTTCAAAGACATTGCGTTCTACCTACAGCCAGTAGAGTAAACATATCTTTACAAGGGAAGGTTCAAAGGGTATAGTGATCCCTACCTATCCTATGCAGGGATCGACCGTTGAACACAGTTTGTTTCCGATTTAAAAAAAAAAAATACCCTGAAAATCAATTTTCATTCATGTGGGGGATTGTTGGAAAAAATGGCATAAAATGGCATAAAATGGCATATTAAGTGGCTATTTTGTGGTATAATTATCAGTGGGGTCCACTTCCTATTTGGGTCGGGTCAAAGTGGATTCGGGTTCTTCGTAGTGAGACGAAGAAATTGATATATTGTACGCTCAAAACGGATAATGGGTGAATGAGATATTGATTCTCAAAGTAGATCCATTTGAGTTGGAAAATGAAGGGAAAAAGTGAGCTTTTGTCCCACATTGGTTTGGGAAGAGGATTTGCTCCACTATTTATACAAGAGCTCTTTTTAAGCTTATTGAATTGTATAGCATAGATGCTTTCTTTCTCACGCGCAGGGGTGCAAATCAAATCCCCGAATGAGATAAAAAAGGCTTGGCTAAGTTATCCCATTCCGGTCTCATTTTCCAATTCAGACAGTCACGAAATGAAACTGGCGAAACATGATAACTTGGTTTCAATGTTTCGTGTGCCACCTTGGTGGTTACCACGAAATGAAACAATTGTGCAATTGTTTCACTTTCGTGTGCCACCTTGGCCACGAAATTGAAACATGAAACAATTGCAATTGTTTCGTGGGCCACCTTGGCCACCACGGAACTTGAAATATGAAACAATTGTTTCATATGTTTCATGTAGTGGCCGAAAGTAGTGGTTTCGGCCTGATGGCCGAAACTACTACTTAGGCGGAAAGTTTGGCCTGAAGCTCTTTTCTGTGACCGTTGGGATTTAATTCAGCTGTTATGAGATTAATTTTTTGAATTAATTTTAATTTTAATTTTTGAATTAACACCCATGTTAATGGTTGCCGTTACAAGAGTTGGAGGGATGCCCTTAAATGCCATAATAAAGGTTATTGACTCCTCATTCCCTATATAAGAAGGAGTTGAGTAGTAGCATTTGAATAACACACAAGAAAATAATTTACCAAGCCTCAAAATACTTCTGCTTCTACTCCATTCTTGAAGCTGTGTTTTGCCCGCGCTCTTGTTCGCCGGGTTCGTTCGTTTGGGTGCTCAAACGTCGAACCGTTGTACGTTTTATCCTGGGAGACCTAGGCCACAACGCTCCTAGCACTTTTGGAAGGTGGCAAATAAGGTTTTAAGGAAAGAAAGGCACTCGCCTAACTCGTACATTTCTTTCTTCCTTCTCCTTCTTTCTTGTTTGGATTATGCTTTTAAGCAAAAATCCATTTTCCCTCTTTTGATATATTAGTTGGATTGGACTTATAATCTGAGGATTATTAGTTTCAATTTTGGGTGATATATATTGGTATATCTTTTTCGTAGATATACATGTATATATAACCTTTGGATCCGGTTTATGTATATTTGTGTGTATATATATATTTCGGATAAATATCCAATAATATTTTATATACTTGTGTGTGTATATATAAATATTATTTTTAGGATATTAAATTGATTGTGGTTCATTATCACCAACAGGTGTAGCAATGAAGAACATGTAACTTGGTGAAGAAAGTCATTCTCAATTGTCTTAGTGGAGTTGTTAGTTCTATTTGGTGATAAATATGAGTGAAATCCCTCATTTGTTAAGAAGACAAGTGGAATAGGGTATTTCTCGAACCACTATAAAACCTTGCATCAATCTCTCTATCTTTATACTCTTTAAGGTTCCATTAAAATACATGGAAAAAATGAAGCAAACCATTTCAAAAATAAAAATTATATACACAGACCACAAAAATAAAAATGAAGCATACCATTTCGACCAATAAGAGTATAATTTCATTATTTTATATATATATATATATATATATATATATATAGATATATATATATATATATATATATATATATATATATATATAGATCACAGCCAAGCACCTTGTGCTCAGATGGCGTGTAGTGACTCTTTTATATGGAAGGTCATGATATTGAGCCTCAGTGGAGGCTTGTGCTTGGTTGAGAAAGTAGATGAACAGATACTACAATGTAATAAATTCAATTAAAAAAAAAAATAGATCCCAAATTGGCTAATCCTGAGGCTTTATATAGATTAGATATATAGTTGTTCTCTCCAAGATCTGTTACGCAAGCAGGCTTTATATATATTAGATATATAGTTGTTTCTAGTTGTTTTCTCCAAGATCTGTTACGCAGGCTTGATATATATTAGATATATAGTTGTTTCTCCAAGATCTGTTACGCAGGCTTTATATATATTAGATATATAAAACAGGCTTGATATATATTAGATATATAGTTGTTTCTCCAAGATCTGTTACGCAGGCTTTATATATATTAGATATATAGTTGTTTCTCCAAGATCTGTGTTTTCTCCAAGATCTCTTACGCAGATAGGCTTTATATATATTAGATATTCTCTCCAAGATCTGTTAGTTACGCAGGCTTTATATATATTAGATATATAGTTACGCAGGCAGGCTTTATATATATTAGATATATAATTGTTTTCTCCAAGATCTGTTACGCAGGCTTGATATATATTAGATATATAGTTGTTCTCTCCAAGATCTGTTACGCAGGCAAAACAGAAGTAAATCATCGGCAGCAGGATTGAACCAGGGCAGGCCAAACCCAACAAATTTCAAGTCTATCTCCTTAACCACTCGGACATACCAACCAATTGATAACAATTGTATCTCTAATACTATATTGGTTTTTTCATGCCAAAGGCTGTAACATTAATACATCATGTAATTAAATGCTTAAAATCACAGTGATATTGAGCTTCTGAATTATGTTTTATATTCAAACGAAATTAGAAATGTGATAAAATATAGGGTTGCATTTAGGATGGCGATCTGATGTGGTGGCCTTGAAATATTAGAATGATAATAATGACATTAGTATTGTCTCATAACTAAAAGGGTTCATTACTCTGTTAGTAAAAAATTATAACTATAGAACAGTTGAAATTATAGAAATAAATGAGTTAAAGTACTTGAATTCAATTCCACTGTATTGTTGTTGAGCCGAGCCGAGCTCGAGCTAGAGTAGTTCGAGTAACGAATCGAGTCTTATAATACTCAGCTCGAGCAATTTGTAAACATAATCGAGCTTTTTATATTTTATATATTTTATACTTAATATAAATACAATATTACAAATTTAATTATATATTATGTTTATATGTTATAAATTAGTTATAATCAGGATGTGGAGGCGTTATTGGTTCTTTGTGTTTCAGTAGGTTGAGAAAGTATATGAACAGATACTACAATGTAATAGAGCCAGTAACTTTCAAAAAAAAAAAAAAAAAAAAAAAAAAAAAGTTATAATCAAGATGTAATGAGTTTGTTATGATCTTTTGTCTATTTGGATGTAAAATACTTATTATTATTATTATTATTTATTATTATTATTATTATTATTATTATTATTATTATTATTGTTGTTGTTGTTGTTGTTGTTATTATTATTATTATTGTTATTATTATTATTGTTGTTATTATTATTATTATTATTATTATTCTTTAAAAAATTAAATAGTAAAGGCATTCAACCCATCCAATTCTAATAGCTCGAATTAAAATCGAGCTCGAGTTTTTTTTTTTCAAATTAAATAAAATTTCAAATTTTGACTATTTAAAATTGATTCCGCTGGATTTATTTAAACCCCTAGATGAAACAATGGGATAGTCCAACCGTAACATTGTCATCAAATGGGTATACTTGTAAAGAAGTTGCACTGCAATGATGGACCTCTAAGTTATTCAAAGTTGTTCCAACCACAATTCTCAAATTTAAAATTTACTAATCACTTTTTCTTTTCCGCGATTATATATAACATATATAATATCTAGAGCTATGCAGCGGACGGGTTCGGCGGTCCGGGTTCACGGAAGTCCACACCGATCGGATTTCGGATACACTATTCGAGCCCCTATCTATTTATTTTGTAACCCAAATCCGTCGGATATTCAACCGAATTATCGAACGGATATCCGTTTAAACTGTCGAATAAATCGGTTATTTATTTATAATAAAATTGTAAGTGCAAAAATAATAAATTTATTTAATTAAAAGAACTGATTTTACAAACTTAACTACTAAATACTGAACTACTTAAGCAGTTAGACACTTCACACTTACAAACTATTTAGAAACATACAAACTTAAATTAAAATTTACATTTCTAACTTCAAAACATACAATGATAAATGATACTTGATTAATTGGTACAAACTAACAGACTTGAATTTACAGAATAAGCATTAAGCATATAAAAATACAAAAGTGAAATTCAGTCACTACAAGCTGTCAAGCTCCATTGCTCCAAGCCTCCAAAGTCCAAAGTCCAAACTCCAAGCCACCAAGCCTCAGCATTCAGCCATTCAGCATTTACAACTCCACAAAAGAATACCACTATATGTCTATATTGAAATACTCTAATATGATAATAACATATTTGGATGTTCCTCTTCCTGATAAGTTATAACACAAATTAAAACTTTTATAAGATTTAAAATATTTAAACTTTAAACAATTGAACATGAATGACAATATGGTGGAAGTATCATCATTGCATAAGGGGCCAAAGATGATTAAGTAATTAACAATAAGAGAGATAGGGAGAGAAGTGAAGCCATATACATTACCAGACACCATTCATCATTCAGGTGTCAAAGACAAAAAAGGATTACTGAATCAGTGATACCTGAGCTCAAATGCGCAATGGCAGCAACATTTAAAATGTCACCAAGCCATTGAACACTTTCCAGTTCCCAGCCAAGGAATGAGGGACTGAGGGACATTGATACACATGCAATGATACAGACATATCACATATTTATCATTCAGCAAATATCAAAATAAATACAGAAATGATTTATGGACTTATGGTTTAAATAGAAATTCAGAATGATTGAATGAATAATTGAATATATAAGTATATAACCATACAGGTATTGTAGGCAATGATCCAACTCCAGCGCTGGATGTGCTGCACAACTCAGCAAAAAAAAAAAAAAAAAAAAAATACAAGTGTAAGTTAAAAGAAGTAATAGTCTATACTTTATAGTTATAACTTATAAGTTACAAAATGTAAATTTTCAGTATTTACCTTTCTCAATCCTTTAAACATCATCAATGTTTTCATCAACAGAGATTGGTTGATTGGTTAACCTCAATCAATCCTGTGCACACACAAGTGCCTCAACAATCTTAGGAGTTAGGGAACTCCTAAAGGCATCTAGTACCCTGCCACAGGTACTGAATGAGGATTCAGATGCAACAGTAGAGATTGGAACAGCAAGTACATCCCTTGCCATTTTAGAAAACACAGGGAACCTATCAGAATTCAACTTCCACCATCTTAGAAGGTCAAAAGAATCCTCCCCATCCACAATGACCTCAGACAAATACACCTCCAACTCAGTTCTTTTCATTGACATATCACCACTACCTAATCTTTGTTTCTTAATCTGAGATTTCAATAATGCTTGAGGTTTCCCAACAGAAACATAATCAGAATCACAACCCCAAGACACCAACTTCTTCTTCAAGAATCCTAGGGCAGTATCATTGCTGGAAGCATTATCAACTGTGACACTGAAAATTGATTTTCACTAGTACAAAATAGGGCATAGGAGACTGACATTTAGCTACTGTTGTTAAAAAAACAGTAGTGTATTCTTAATTAAAAAATTCGCGGTGGCAATTTCGTAATAATTGATAGATAATCCGCCACTGTTCTTAGTTGTAATGGATGCGGATTAAAAAATTAAAATAACGCTTTAAGATTCCGCTACCGTTTCTAGTTGAAACAGTGGCGGAAAAGAAAAATAAAACTCTACCGTTTCCCTTGGAAACGGTGGCGGAATGTATTTTAAAAATAATTAATTACAATTCATTTTTATTTCGCCACTGTTACTTCTAGAAACTGTAGCAAAATATCAATCTAAAACCCTAGCTACACCACTCCTTATCGAACAAACAAATCGAACGAAGGAAGAAAGAGAAAGCCCCGTCGAAGAAGAACGAAGCTCCCACATTTACGCTGAACGACGAACGCCCTTTCCTCCGGCAGCCGACGCGAAAGCCATCTCCACAGCTCGTCACTGCCTCCGATCTGCCCGCCACAGCCACCATTACCGTCACTGCCTCCGCCCACCACACCCAGCGTCACTGTCTCCGCCCACCACAGCCACCGTCACTGCCTCCATCACAGGTTTGTTCTTCATTTATTTATTTATTTTTAATTTTAATTTTATTAGGTTTAGGGTTTAGAAACGACTAAGGACTCTGCCTCTCTTTCACCGTAAGCAGCGGGGTTACCAAGTCTCCCAGTCAAGGAGCTTGATGCCGATCATTTTCATCATCAGAAATGACTAAGGTCTCTGCCTCTCCTTCACTAAATTTAATGAAATGAACATTTTATTTCCTAGCTCTGGTGTTTTTAATACAATTAGTTACTTTAGATAGACTAGTTTACTTCATTACGGAGTAATAATTATTGACATTTTTCTGTTTGTTTTTGGACTATTAACTAAAATGTTTAGTTGTATGCACAATCAAACTTATGAATTTATTTGATCTCTGTGCACACAAATGTGATTTGGAAGTGAAGAGTTTATGTTGACATGTCCTTGCAATGTAATGAAATTTGATTACGTACTTGTGGCATGTGTTTCTTATATTTGCTTAGCATATTGTTTTAAAGTAGTTCCTAGGTGCTTGGTTGTAGACTTGTAGTTCAATGTGGTAGATAATAAACTTGTCTTGATTTATGTTGAGGCATTTGATTGAAAAAAAAAAAAATAGTTCTCAATGACCTTTCATTACCTATCTTTTTTCTTTGCTGAGGAGTATAATAAAATACAAATGGCAGTTTAGAATTAGTGAAGGCAGGGCTTTTATTAACTGTTAAATTCATGTCTCTTGTAATATCTAACTTTAAATCCAGTTGGATTAACTGTACATTGCACCACTCTTTTTTCTTGCAGTCCTCCATTCTTTTTTCTTGCAGTCCTTACCATAACCCTTTTGGCCTATAAATCTATAACATTAAATATGCCCAGAAAGTGACATGGTTAAATTATTATGACAGAACTGGCATGATATGTATTGTTTATCCCCACAATTAGCTTATGTAGGAACATATTTCACTTTAAAATAATTTTATTGTCATATGAAAATTTCAGTTGGAAAAACATCCAACCCTGTGCTTTGCAGTCGGTTGAGTCTCTCAGGATCCCGTTAACTTCGACTTGCTATTTTGACTGGAAACTGAGGTGAGTAAACTTCTGCCGGAATTGCTTGTTTGTTAATTGTCTGCTATTTCCATTTTTTTTTAATTTTCAGATTTTTTTGCCCCCATGATTTTTTGGGGAGGGGTAGACATTTGCCATGGCAATGCCTTTCTAGCATCCGTTGATGGTCCTGGCTTTTTAATTCTGCAAGCTGGGCAAATAAAGCATTGCAATATTTTATGGTATAAGGACTGGAAAAAGCACTGGTATAAGGATCGTCCCTCCCCCATTAACATTCGTTAGACGACAAACTCACCAAATTGTATAAATCATCCGACCCTGTGAATCAACATAGAGATATCATTTAGCAGTAAAAAATGAAAGTAGTCCTTTTCATTATTGATTGCAGTCCTGCCATTTCCCAATCAAAACAAAAACCAATTCCAGGGACCACATTGTGGTTCTTGATTTCTTTATTCATTGTTATTATTACATACACAAATAAAGTTGGGAACTATAGCCTCTTGATTGAGCTGATCTCAGGCTCGTACCATTTGCATTTGGGCACACAAAGTTGGGCAACTTTTGGGTGTGAAAAGGGGGTTTCAATTCCCTCCTCCCACTGAACTGGCTGTGGGATCAAGCAGATAATTATTTCATGTTTTGTTTTTATTAAATTTGACAACAAGAATGATGATCACCATCTGTCATCTTCTGTGCAGTGTAGTATGTAATATTTTAAAAATAATACATCCTCGTATAGTAGTATGTTTAATGTTGTTGTTGGTAGAGATTAGAGTTTAAAAGGTGGATACATGCATATATGGTAGGTAAGTGTAATAAAAGATTAGGAGACATTGATGCTTAGCTTTGCTAATTGATTATGAGATAGCAGTGTTTACTGCAAATATCAGAGTTGTGGGTTGGTGTGAATTCAATGAGTTTTCATTTTTCAACACTCTTTGTCTGTCATCGTTGTTGTTTAGTCTGTACCACTGCCTCGGTACGGACTTTAGTGACTGCAATATTTTAGTCTGTTGCTCTTGACAAGACTTTAGTGACTCGGTTTACGTCATTGCAATCAATAACCAGAGTTGTTATAATCCAGTATGGTATTGAAATTTATAATTGTTAAATGACATAATTAAATTTAGAGTATACATGGGAGGATGGATCTATGAGGCTATTTAGCTAAGATCTATGCTCCCCTTGGCCCAATGATGGGCTGCTAGCTGGGCAGTCTCTGAGGGCATCAGCTTGATGTGGGAACTGGCAGTTAAACACTGTGCAGATATTGTTTGGTGGATCTACACTTGTGTAGAGATGAAGCCATTGATTTGTTTTGCAGGTAGGTGGAAGCTTGAAGATGAAGATCATTATTTGTTTGCTTTATGAGCTCCCAAGCTTTAGCTATGTGCATATCTTGCATCTTGAGGCAAAAAGCTACTCTAGAAGAAATTCTTAGGTAGTTTATAGCCTTAGGGGCCCATTCTGGCTTGCGCTAAGATGGGGGAGTCTTGATAGGCTCCAAGTATAGCACACACTCGGAGTTGGGAGTGTCTTGAGCTCATTTGGATCCATAGGACTTGAAAAATGAAAATCTGAGAGAAAATAGTAATTAAGTACATGATGATGGAATAAATGTTCCCCACTTAAAAAAAAATGACATAATTAAAAAGAAAATCAGCATTAAGTACATGACAATCCATTTCTATTATGCATTTAGTTAGTCCATTGTGCTTTGGCAGATGATTCTCTTTCATTCTATAAAAGTTTTCAAAGGAACATTATTTTATTAGTAAATGATATGATTATGGTTCTGCAGGACTTGATCACCAAGCCAAGATATCTTGTTACATTTACAATTGGCTATGGAAAAAAAATATTGATGCTGCAGTGAAGAAGGTTTGTCTAAATTCTTACCCTCTTGCCCTAGACTAAATATTGTTAGTCTCTTGTCTATTTCCTATTAATTCTTACCCTCTTGCCCTAGACTAATGAGGTTCTTTAATTACAAATTAGGTTCTTTGATGAATTAGGTAGCTTGACAAATTAGGTATTTTATTAGTCAGGTATATATATTGAATTTGCTTATGAGTTATGTATACTTCGATGATACATTAGGTATTTTGATTACGAATTAGGTAATTTGATTTCAATTCAAATCACCTAATATCGTTTATAATTACATCCATCATTGCGTATCCATATCTCCATAGTACTTAGAGTAGCATATTATGAATTTACAGATATGGATCGGAGTTGGATGTATGAAAAACGCACTACATTCAAATATATTCAAGGGGTTCAAGAGTTTATACAATATGCTGAAGAAAATAGGAGTAAAAAGGCGGAAGACTTTATTGTCTGTCCGTGTTGCGATTATAATAATTTTAAAAGATATCGTAGTTCCGAAGAAGTGATGGATCATTTGATTCGCCGTGGTTTTAAGGAAGGGTACAAAAGATGGATATGGCATGGTGAAAGCTTACTTCCTAGTACAAGTGCAAGTAAGGAAACTCATGCACAAAGTGAAACTCAAGCAAATTGTCAAACTCAGGAAGATAATAAGAAGAATAATGCATCTCATGTTAGCAATGATGAGGATGATGAAGATAATGACCGAATAGATGAAATGATGCGTGATGTACAAGAAGATTTTAGTGAAATGCCTCATGAATTTAAAAGTTTGTTTGACAATGCTGAAAAACCTTTGTTCCCTGGAAGTACTAAATTTACTAAGTTATCTGGTGTGCTTAAATTATATAATTTAAAAGCAAAAAATGGATGGAGTGGTAAGAGTTTCACAGGATTATTAGAACTACTAAAAGACATGCTTCCTGGTGACAATGAACTTCCTAATTCAACTTACGAAGCAAAAAAAATGTTGTGTCCTTTGAGTATGGACATTGAGAAGATACATGCATGTCCAAATGATTGTATTTTGTATAGGAAAGATTACAAAGACTTGAATGTGTGTCCAAAGTGTGGAGCATCACGTTATAAAAACAAAGATGCGTGTGAGAATAAGAAAGGTCCCCCAGCCAAAGTATTATGGTATTTACCTGTAATACCAAGATTTAAACGCATGTTTGCTAATCCAAGAGAGGCAAAAAATTTGCAATGGCATGCTATTGGGAGAAAAGAAGATGGAAAATTGAGACATCCGGCTGATTCACCGCAATGGAGGAATATTGATAGGAGGTGGCCTGATTTCGGTTCTGAAAATAGAAATCTTAGACTTGGACTGTGTACTGATGGAATGAATCCTCATGGTAACATGAGCAGTCGACATAGTACTTGGCCTGTTCTTTTAGTAGTTTACAATCTTCCACCTTGGTTGTGCATGAAAAGAAAATATATCATGTTGTCGTTGTTGATATCAGGGTCTAAACAACCAGGAAATGACATTGATGTATATCTAGCACCGCTTATTGAGGATTTAAAGATGCTGTGGAATGAAGGTGTGCCGGTGTATGATGCTTATAGTCGAAGCAGCTTTACTTTACGTGCAATGATCTTTTGCACAATAAATGATTTCCCAGCATATGGTAACCTATCGGGTTATACTACTAAAGGAGCTAAGGCATGTCCAATTTGCAAAGATGAAACTCCCAGTCTATGGTTGAGTAACAGTAGAAAGAATGTGTTCATGAGCCACAGGACATTTCTCCCTACTGATCATCCTTATCGGAAGAAGAAAAAGGCTTTTAATGGAAAATCTGAGACTAAAGTAGCTCGTTTGCCTTTATTCTGGACATGCAATATATGAAAGTGTTAAGAATGTTGATGCTAATTTTGGTAAGACTTGTAAGACTTCTCAAAAGACTCCTTGGAAGAAGAGGTCTATATTTTGGGATCTACCTTATTTGGAAGCATTTATCAGTTAGACATTGTCTTGATGTTATGCATGTCGAGAAAAATGTTTGTGACAGCATTATTGGGACACTGTTGAACATTCAAGGGAAGACGAAAGATGGTGTTAAGGCTAGAAAGGATATGATTGAAATGGGAATACGGGATAAGCTAGCACCACAAGAGTCAGGAAAGCGAACGTACTTACCTCCAGCTTGTCATACTTTATCCAAAAAAGAGAAAACAAGTTTTTGTGCCTATTTAAATGGTGTCAAGGTTCCTTCTGGTTATTCGTCGAATATTAAGAAACTTGTGTCGATGAAGGACCTTAAGTTGGTTGGCATGAAGTCTCATGACTGTCATGTATTAATGCAGCACATGTTACCTATTGCAATTCGAAACATCTTACCGAAACATGTTAGACATGCTATTACAAAACTTTGTTTCTTTTTCAATGCTATTTGCAGTAAAGTTATTGATCTGGATGTGTTAGATGATCTGCAAGCTGATGTGGTTGTTACTTTGTGTCAATTTGAAATGTATTTTCCTCCATCTTTTTTTGATATTATGGTCCACTTGATTGTTCATTTGGTGAGGGAAATTAAGATGTGTGGTCTGGTTTTTATGAGGTACATGTATCCGTTTGAAAGATATATGGGAATATTGAAAGGATATGTGAGAAACCGGTATCGACTTGAAGGGAGTATAATTGAAGGTTATGGTGCTGAAGAAGTCATTGATTTTTGTACTGACTATTTAGCTAATGTTGAGTCTATTGGTGTTCCCAGATCTCGTCATGAAGGAAGACTCACCGGGAAAGGTACTATTGGGTACAAATCATTTTCTCCACCTTTGCAGTTGCGAGATAAGGCACACCATCTCGTATTGCAACACCTTTCTGAGGTCCATCCATACTTAGACCAACACATGTCTCTTATAAGACAACAAAATCCTTTAAAAGGTGAAAGATGGGTGGCAATTGAACACAATCGCACATTCATCACATGGTTTAAAGATACGGTGATGAAAGAGTTATCTCAAGTGCCAAATAATGTCAGTGAAACCATCAAATGGTTAGCATATGGACCTGATTTTCTTGTGAGCTGTTATGAAGCTTATGACATAAATGGATATACATTTTACACCAAACGACAAGATGAAAAGAGTGTGGTGCAAAATAGTGGGGTTACACAAGTAGCATTATCAAAAGATTATTCAAGTGCTAAAGATACTAAATCGATTGATGCTGCTATGTCTTATTATGGTGTGATTGAAGAAATTTGGGAACTTGATTACAAAGTCTTTAAAATTCCTCTATTCCGATGTAGTTGGGTTGATAATAGAAGAGGCGTTCGGATAGATGAATTGGGTTTTACTTTGGTTGATTTTGAACGATTGGGTTATCATGATGAACCATTCATACTTGCATCTCAAGCAAAACAAGTGTTTTATGTTTCTGATCCTATTGATAATAAATGGTCAATTGTGTTACAAGGCAAAAAATCTATTGTTGGTGTTGGTGATGTTGTGGATGAAGAAGAGTATGATCATTTTGATGAAACTCCTCCCTTCTCTATTGGTGTTCAGTCTTTACCTTTAGAAGAAGATAACTTTGAAATAAGTTATATGCGTAGCGACCATGAAGAAGGATTGTGGGTTGACAATCGGACATCATAATGTTTTATAGTTAGGTCTATAAATTGTTAAATAATTTATTTTAGGGGTATTTTACTCGGGTTAAAATGCAATTTAGCATGTTTACTAACAATTTTTTTGTTTGTGCAGGTATATATAAATAATCATGACCGATCAATCTACTTTAAATACTGAACGTAAAAAAAGAGGGCCTACAACATGCAACAAATTGAAAAAAAAGAAGCCTGAAGAACTTTCAGTTCAGATTGATGAGTCTGGTAGGATAGGCGGGGAAAATGGCTCGAACTTTGTTTCATACATTGGGAGTTTGGTTCGTACTCGTGTTGATATCAATATCAAAACTTGGCGTCAAGTAGAACAAAGGCTTAAAGATATCATTTGGGAAGATGTTAAGGTATATTCAATAACTTTATATTAATATTGATATATATATATATATATATATATATATATATATATATATATATATATAATGTGCATGTTATTATTCAGGGGCGGTTTGGTATTCAAGATGAGTCAAAGAAGTCAGTGGTTTTGAAAATTGCATCGGGGAGATGGAAAGACTTTAAGAGTAGATTGTTACGTGATTATGTTCACAAGAAGCACAAAAAGTATACTTCTCCTACACAACTTTATTCGTTCTTGAGTGATGAACAATGGGCGAGGTTTGTAGCAAATCGGCAAAGTAAAGAGTTTAAGGTAAATTTAGCTCATTTAGTTATAAGTAAAGTGCTTTATGAATATTACTATGTTATTCAACAAAAAAATAAATATTAACATGTTAGTGAAATCATAGGAAAAAAGTCAAAAGGCAAGGGAAATGCAGGCGTTAAATGAGCATCCACACTTCTTAGGTTCTAGTGGATATGTGAGGAAACGACAAGAGTGGATGAAATCAGACCCTCTATCTTCACAGTCTTCGTGTGAGTTAGTTAGCTCATCTTTGATGTCTAATGATCGTAGCTTTGATTGGATACGAGCAAGAACAAAAAAAGCAGATGATGGAAGTTACTTTATTCCAAATGAAAAAACACAAGAAGTGCTTCATAAAATTGTAAGTATTATATTTTTTTGTTCAAAAAAATGTCATAATAATACATAATATTTATAAAAAATATTAATATTTGACTTCTCTTATTTGTTCGAACAGGTAGAAAAATGTGAAGAAATTAATCAAGGGACATTTGAGCCAAAATGACAACATGACATATTGTCAGTAGTTCTTGGAAAGGATGATCATCCAGGTTCTGCAAGAGGAGTTGGAAGTTACTCTACCATCCAAGGAGTGTTTGGTAGACCAGATCGGAAACAAAGCACATCGCGTGGGGTTTATACAGAAGAAGCTGTCAAACAAATGTTAGAGAAATGTAGGCAAGATATAATGACAGAGGTGGAAGCACAGATGAAACCCAGGATTGATACCATGGACCAGCAACTCAAGTTTCTGATGAACAACATGGTGGGGACACATCTATTTTCACAAGGGGTCTTGGCTGGAACTCCTCAAAGTGATTCACCGCTTTGTGATCAACCGCATACTCGTAGCAGTTGTCATTTAGTTGACACATATCCAGTTGCAACAATTAAGGTAATATCAAAAGTTATTTCTTATATCAAAATATTATTTCTTGTTAGATTAAGATTAACACACGTTTTTTATGAATAGACTCCCACAAGGTGTTCACTAGCAGTTTGTCTCGATGGCAAATCAATTGTTGTTGCAAAGGGTATGGCTCACCCAACTACAGATGAGACTTTGGTGAATCGTCAACCATTGTTTCATAACTGTGTCAGAGTTTGGGTGGATGACGTGATTGAAGGTCGAGAGCAATTTAATCTCCCTATGCCATATCAGCAGTATGTCACTATAGTAGATGTCATTGGTAACTTTGTACAGTGGCCTATGCATTTAGTGACTTTAGATGAGGTATGCATTCTTTTATTTAGTTATTATTAAGTTAGTTTTCGTTGCTTAAAATGTTAGTAAAATTACAATTATTTTATACTTGTAGAGTTTGCCAAAACAAAATAAGAAACTAACAGACCAAAGTGGTGATCTATCCGCTACTGGTACACAACCTCCCCTTGTTGATGATGATGTCTTACAACACTTGGGGGACAATTGCAAGTATTTAGTCAATGCATTGAAAAGCTTTCCATCTGATAAAGATTATATTGAGTTGGGATTGAATGAAGAAATCTTTCATCATAGAAACACAAGTTCTATTTTTGTGATGATGAAAGATATAAAGGATTTGATGCTGATGAATTGGCTAGACGTCTCAATCATACAAGTGTTTATATTGTAAGTTTTTTTTTTTAAACAAATAAAATTATTCTTGTATTAATTTTATATATATGTTTTTTATATTTATTGAAATTTCTTATTAATTATTTCTTAATTTTCAGATTTCTTAATCGGTTGTGCAATAAGTTTAAAGTTAGGTCAATCGGGTATGTTTGTCCGACTCAGATTTGCAACAGTATGCTTAAACGGAATGCCACCAATGTTATATCATATTTCATCCACGTCATGGAGCAGAACAAAGATAAACAATTTATTTTAGCACCATATCATCAAGAGTATGAAATTGTTCTTTTACTTTATTAGTATTATTTCAAGTATTAGGTATTAAATTTTTAATATGTATGTGTGTTTTTTAAATGTAGATCACATTGGTTACTTTTGGTGATTTGCATGCGCTCAAAAAGCGTATGTTTCTTGGATCCCTTGCCTTCTGATCGCGACATTGGTGAAATTAAAGCTTCTATTAATTTGTAAGTAAATATCTTATTATTTATATAAGTATTTTAACTTCTATTATATTATTTATAAATTTTTATGTATGTTTATAATTAATATAGGGCATTTCGCTCTGTTCCTACGAATGGACGAATTAAGAACATCGATTGGAAGCCATGCAAAGTATGTATAGAAATTGAATTTAAGTTTTAATTAGTGTGATATTATGAATTACAATAAATTGCTTAAATTAATAATATATATATGAATTTTGTAGTGCCCGATACAACCTGGAGATTATGAGTGTGGATATTATGTCATGCGATACATGTTTGATATCGTGACAAAATATTCATCTATTGATGATTTGGATAAGGTAAGTGAATTTAAATACAACTATGTATAGTACAGTTAAGTTATATTTTATTAATTAACATAAATTTGATTACTTAAATTTTTTTGTAGGCATTTGAAAGCGATAGTCCGTACTCCATCAATGACATAAATGAGATTCGGGAGCAATGGGCAAAATACTTCTTTTCGGAGTGCGTGTAACTTTTGTTTTATTGATAAATAGTTTTGTTTTGATGATAGTATTGTTTTGTGCATGTTTTGATGATATTATTATATTAAAGTGTAATCGAGGATATAAAGTAGTATTGTGTTTTGATGATAGTATTGTGTTCAAGTGCATTTTGTTAAAGTATTGATGATTGTTTTGTGTTAAAAGTATTGTAGTGTTTCTATGATATTAAAGTGTGACTTTCAAAAAAAAAATGATATTAAAGTGTGGTGATATAAAGTAGTGCATTGATAGATAAATTGTGTTGTGTAGGACTTAAACTGTAACAGGTACAAGAATTATAAAAAAAAAAATAGTGAATTTAACAAAAATAAATTAAATAATTTAAAAAAAAAATTATTCCGCGACTGTTTCTATGTTAAAACAGTCGCGGAAGACCACTGAATAAAGAAAATAAAAAATAAATAAAAATACAATCCGCGACTGTTTGACATCAAGAACAGTCGCGAATTAGTACCCAATTCGCGACTGTTTCACAACAGTCGCGTAATGTCCGAGGCTTTTTGTGACGCTCGTATCTGCGACTGTTGTATAACAGTAGCTAAATGTCATTTACAACAGTAGCAAATGATCAGATCTGTACTAGTGTTTAGACCCTAGTCCAAAAGACGACTTTCTAAAGCCTTTGCAATACTTTCCCCCTTGTGGGAATAGATAGGAACAAATTAAATGATTTTCTTTTGGAGCTTCCACTCACTGTCAATGAAATGTGCAGTTATGAACATGTAGTTTATTATCTGGACTGAGGTCCATGTATCAGTTGTGATACTGACCCTCTGACTACTAGTCCTAAAGGACTTTTTCAAGTTCACCATCTCATCAGAAAATATCTTGAAAATGTCCCTACTGATAGTCCATCTTGAAGGAATTTTAAACCTAGGACAGCAAACTAACACAAACTTTCTAAACCCTTGTCCCTCAACAATCCTAAAAGGCAATTCATCCAAAATAATCATCTCAGCTAAGGCTTTCCTTATCAAGTCTTGATCAAACACCCAAGTACCTAACACCCCTTCAGTTCCTTCACTACTTTCAGTTCTAGCAGAAGAAGATGCAGGTTGGAAAGTAAGCAAGGACTGCTTTGTATCGTTAGAGTAAGGATTTTTAAGGCAGTTTAAAATATGATTTCTGAGAGAAGAAGTCCCATGTTTCTTGGACTCACATGAAAACTGCCTAGCACAGTATAAATATTTTGCCTTGGTCACATTGCCCTCATTGTCTTTGATCATTCAAAGTGATCCCATACAAGAGATATGGTCTCAACCTCTTTCCTTTTCTTTGGAATAGGTGGAGGCAAAGGCTGCTGAGACTGAGATGGATTTGTCTCTACAACTGTGGCTTCCGCCTCAGGTTGACTTCCAAATAGACCATTAATACTTTCCATCTAAAAAGGAAAAGTATCAGTGGGAAATCACTAATGGAAGATCATCAACAATTATGGACAAAGGCATCAAGCATGCACATTACCGCATATTCATATAACTACGTAAATATGCTGAATTCAGTTAATTGCACATTTCATTATGTATGCAGAATTGCACATAAATGATTTAAGGGTCACATATCTATAAACTTAATACTTGCACAGTTTCACACTTACAACTTACAATTTAAAAAGAAATCCATAGTCAGGTATTCAAGCTAAGTAGATGTATGCTACTTTATAATGCTCATCATTTATATGGATTCCACACAGGGGCTAGGGCTTCCACCAGATTAGGGGCAATTAATTAACCCTTTAAGCCTTTAAGGTTTTAACTCCTTTAAGGGACAAGTAAGTGAATGACATGCAATCTGGAAGACTAAAATATCTCAACAGATTCAGACTTATAAATTATAAATTTATAATGCTCATCATTTATATGAATTTCACACAGGGGCACAAGGCCATAGGAGATAGGGCTTCCAGCAACAGATTCACATTATCACAAACTCACAGTCCACACAAATCACAAATTAGGGACAAATTAGGGACACGTGACATGCAATCTATAACTTCTCAATAGATCACATTATCACAGTCCACACAAATCACAATCACAAAAACCATAATCAAAGTATCGCAAATTAGGGACAAGTGATATGCAATCTGGAACTTCTCAACAGATCACATTATCACAGTCCACACAAATCACAATCATAGAAACCATAATCAGATCACATTATCACAGTCCACACAAATCACAATCACAGAAACCCTAATCAAAGTATCCCAAATTAGGGACAAGTGACATACAATTTGGAACTTCTCAACAGATCACATTATCACAATCCACACAAATCACAATCACAGAAATCCTAATCAAAGTATCACAAATTAGGGATGAGTGACATGCAATCTCGAACTTCTCAACAGATCACATTATCACAGTCACACAAATCACAATCACAGAAACCCTAATTAAAGTATCAAAAATTAGGGACAAGTGACTTGCAATCTGGAACTTCTCAACATATCACATTATCACAGTCCACACAAATCACAATCACAGAAATCCTAATCAAAGTATCACAAATTAGGGACAAGTGACATGCAATCTGGAACTTCTCAACAGATCACATTATCACAGTCCACACAAATCACAATCACATAAACCCTAATCAAAGTATCAGAAATTAGAGACAAGTGATATGCAATCTGGAACTTCTCACCAGATCACATTATCACATGTAGTCCACACAAATCACAATCATAGAAACCCTAATCAAAGTATCACAAATTAGGGACAAGTGACATGCAATCTGGAACTTCTCAACAGATCACATTATCACAATCCACACAAATCACAATCACAGAAACCCTAATCAAAGTATCACAAATTAGGGACAAGTGACATGCAATCTGGAACTTCTCAACAGATCACATTATCATAGTCCACACAAATCACAATATATAAGACTATAATGTAATAATCTATAAATTAGGGTTTAGAGATTACTTTATTTCTCCAAATTAAACCCCCGAGAACAAAGGGCTTCGATTCCTAGCCAGCAATATGCAACCCACTGCAGTACCGCACCAGTTAGAGGTCAAGGGTTACCGAAAAGGAATGGGGCTTCCACCGAAGAATAATAGCTTCCACCGGAGACTCACACTTTTAGAGATTGAGAGAAGGGCAGAAGACTAGAAGAGACTCAAGAGAGAATGAGAGAACTCAGAGAACTGGAGAAATGACTGTGACTCTGTGAGAGAACTAGGTTTTCAGAGTAGAGAGAAGAGAGAAGTCAGAGAACGAGAGAGTTCTCTGGAAGAAGCTAGAAGGGAAGAGCTGCGCAAATGACCTATCGTTTCAGCCTTCAGCCCTTCAACGCATAATATATACTACTCCTACACGACGTCATATTACATAGGGTATACCAACCCTTACCATAAATCGGATAATCGGACGGGTTCGGGTGGAAATTATACCCCCCTTACCCGACTTCATTAAACCACATCTTCCAATGCAACAGATCGGATTTGGCATTTCGGGTTCGGGTTTCAAACCACCTATTCGTGTCGGGTTCAGGTCGGTCTGGTTTGGCGGGTTGGTCGTGTAACATCCCCGATTTTCACGACATTTTAAAAACTTAATTACGTAAGGCAAGGTAACTAACAGGTAATATAAAACTTAATTAATAGCGAAAGTCTTAGATTAAAACGGAGAAAACAAGGAAGTGTTATGCCACATCCACCTCAACGTGGATGCACAGGCAAGTCTAAAACTAACAATCTATCTTGTTCAACTACCATGGCACAAAGACCCAAAACACTATCTACAAAGTTCAAGGGAGCTACACTACAACCAACAGCTAGCGCACTCGCCATATCTACTCAGGACCTGTAAAGCAACATAAAGAAAGGGGACGACGCCCGGTCAACGAATATTGCTGGTAACCCATCAATACGCATTAAGTAGCATACATGTATAGTATAAAACAAAACCATTTTCGAAACAGAATACAGTATATATCAATTCAAAAGTCATAGAGAGAAGTCAACTGCAAAGACTCTGTTTCACTCTTAAAGAGAACAAGGGAAATCAACTGTAACACCCCGTGTTTCGACCCCTAAAACCAATTAATCATTTAACCAATTATCCAAAGAAAGAATTAAATTACAATAATTAATTAGGAAAAGGCCCACCATAGTCCGTGGGCCCTCACCTCTAAACCCAACCCCTAGTCCTAAAAGGAATAGAGTTAGCAAGCCTATAGTATTGGGCCCTAATTAGGACTCTTAGATATATAAATAGGGGACATAGGAGGCACCTAGAAACCCCACCACAATAATCTCTCACCACACAAGGAGTTCTAAGAATTCCCCTAGGAGGAATCAAGAAAGAAGAAAGACTTAGAGAAAGACCCTTCATAGCCAAGGAAATTAATTAAGGCTAAGAGGTAACCCATGTCTCAACAAAACCTATTTTCTTAGCTATGATCTCCATCTTAGGCATCCCTCCTATATTCTTGTGTCTTGATGAATTGTTTATGATATTGATGATGTGATCTTGATAATTGGTGATATGGTTTTATCTTGATAATCTTGATGATGATAAGGGTTTCTTGATGATTGTGTGATATTCTTGAGGAATTCGGATTCTTAATGATTATGTGATATTCTTGATGAATTGTATTGGTTCTTGATGTTATAGGATGAATTACGTTCTTGATGAGTTAAATATAATTAGAGCCCTAGGATGTATCGTGAAACTCGTGTGGTGTTATTCTTGATATATTGGGTGGGAATTCGCATGTTTGGGCGTTAATTGTATTTAGGAAGCATGATAGGGTACGTGCCGTACGTTTCTCGCTTTTGATCCGTTAATTGTCTACGTGCTGTCATCAATTGCGTTTAAAAGTGTCTAAGCATGGTTTCGGGTTCCACAATGGATCCTGGGGCGTTTATTCTGAAAGAGAGTCAGTGGGGGGTAGGTGGGGGTAAGGGACCCGCCACCTACCCGCGGCCATAATTGACGTCGCCGGCAGCGGGCAGCCGGCGGGCAGGCGACTGCCCGCCGGGCACCCGTTGCCCGGAGACTTGTCGCCGGCGGGTGACCCTTCACCCACCGGCTACCCGCTGGAAATAATCCCAGCTCGGGATCCCGGATTCCCCGTTTGATGTTCCCCCGACCCCCGTGGTGTCCCAACGGACTCCGACTATCGTGCCTATGTCTGGTTTGATGTTTCGGGTACCGTTCGTAGGATAAACGAGTCTTATATATTACATGCTAGTTGAATTGGTATCCCGATGGCCTAGGTGAAAGAAGTATGAACCCCTTAGGATTATTCTTAGCATGTGAAGGATCGCGCATAGGTTTCGTTATACGATTTCTCCCCCTTCCCAATGTGTTAATGTGGGCTGCATGTGCTTGCTATGACTCCGTCCATCGTGCTAACACATAGCAAGCACATGCAGCCCTGACAATCACATCGCAAGCACATGCAGCCCACATTAACACATTGGGAAGGGGGAGAAATCGTATAACGAAACCTATGCGTGATCCTTCACATGCTAAGAATAATCCTAAGGGGTTCATACTTCTTTCACCTAGGCCATCGGGATACCAATTCAGCTAGCATGCAATATATAAGACTTATTTATCCTACGAACGGTACCCGAAACATCGACTAGACATACGCACGATAGAGGGAGTCCGTTGGGACGTCACGGGGATCAGGGGAACATCAAACGGGGAAGCCAAAATCCCAAGGTGGGGTAAAATCCAGCGGGTAGCCGGTGGGTGAGGGGTCACCCGGTTCTGGGCAGCGGGTGCCCGGAGGGCAGCTGCCCGCCCGCCGGCTGCCCGCTGCCGGCGATGTTAACATTGGCCGCGGGTAGGTGGCGGGTCCCCTACCCCCACCTGCCCCCCACTGACTCTTTTCATCACAGAAAATGCCCCGGGAACCATTGTGGAACCCGAAACCATGCTTAGACACTTTCAAACGCAATTGACAACAACACGTAGACAATTAACGGATCCAAAAGCAAGAAACATACGGCACATAACCTATCATGCTTTTCTAAACATAATCAACACCCAAACATGCGAATTCCCACCCAATACACCAAGAATAGTACCGCACGAGTTTCACGATACAACCTAGGGTTCTAATTACTTTTAAATCAACGAGGACACAATTAATCTTCTAATATCAAGATTCGGTAGGAATACCACATAAACATCAAGAACATTATATAATTATCAAGAACATCATATAATCATCAAGGATACCATATAATCATCAAGAACCTCTTTTCATCATCAAGATCATCAAGATTACCCATGGAATCATAACACCGATTGTCAAGATCAATATAACGAATCATCAACACACAAGAATATGGGGAAAGCCTAAGAGGGGAATCATAGCTATGAAAATAGGTTTTGTTGAGACATGGGTTACCTCTTAGCCTTAATTAATTCCTTGGCTATGAAGGGTCTTTCTTTAAGCTTTATTCTTTCTTGATTTCTCCTAAGGGAATTCTTGGAACTTCTTGTGTGGTGAGAGATTATTGTGGTGGGGGGGGGGGGGGGGGGGGTTCTAGGTGCCTCCTATGTCCCCTATTTATATATCTAAGGGTCCTAATTAGGGCCCAAATACTGTAGGCTTGTTAACTCTATTCTTTTTAGGACTAGGGGTTGGGTTTAGAGATGAGGGCCCATGGACTATGGTGGGCCTTTTCCAAATTAATTATTGTAATTTAATTCTTTCTTTGGATAATTGGTTAAATGATTAATTGGTTTTAGGGGTCGTAACACGGGGTGTTACACTCTCCCCCCCTTAACGGGAAGCTTCGTCCCCGAAGCTTGGTTCTTTGCCGAGCGACTCCCTCTTGGTTACCTGGTGCGAAGAGTTCGGGGTAGCGTTCCTTCATCGTGTCCTTGAGTTCCCATGTTGCTTCTTCGGTCCCATGGTTGGTCCAGAGGACTTTTACCGTTTCTATGGCCCGACGATGGGTGGTTCTTGTCTTGGTGTCCAGGATTCTTACAGGTCTTTCTTCGTATGCTAGAGACTCGTCGAGTTCCACGACCTCGGGTTGTAGCACGTGGCTTGGGTCGTGCACGTGTTTCTTTAGCTGGGATATGTGGAATACGTTGTGTACTCGTTCTAGTTCGATGGGTAGAGCGAGGCGGTAGGCTAGATTCCCGACCCTTTCTACGATTTCATAAGGGCCGATAAATCGAGGGCTGAGTTTTCCTTTTCTTCCGAATCTCATTACCCCTTGTGTGGGTGAGATTCTCAACCAGACCTTGTCCCCGGGGTTGAATTTGGCTTGTTTTCTTTTTAGGTCGGCGTAGGATTTCTGGCGGTCCTGGGCAGCCTTCATTCTTTCTTGGATGTGTTTGACCTTGGTTATGGTGTCTTGTAGGTATTGGGGCCCTAGTGTCACCGGGTCGACCATGTCCTCCCAACATAAGGGGGTTCTACATTTTTGTCCGTATAGGGCTTCGTAGGGTGCCATACGGATGCTTGCGTGGTAGCTATTGTTGTATGAGAATTCAATGAGGTCTAGGTGTTCTTCCCATGTCCCTTGGAAGTCTAACACACAGGCCCTCAGCATGTCTTCAAGAGTCTGAATGGTTCTCTCGGTTTGGCCGTCAGTGGTGGGGTGGAACGCAGTGCTTAGAATTAGTTGTGTCCCCAAGGCCGATTGCAGTGATTTCCAGAATTGTGAGAGGAACCTAGAGTCTCTATCGGACACAATGTCTTGGGGAATTCTATGGTATTTCACCACTCAGTTTAGGTAGGCTTGGGCTAGTTGTGTCATTGTCCATGTCTCCTTCATGGCAATGAATCGCGCCGTTTTGGTTAGTCGGTCCACTATGACCCAAATTTTATCCTTGCCGGTTTTTGTTGGGGTAACCCTTCGACGAAGTCCATGGATATGGAATCCCACTTTCCTTGTGGTATCTCAAGGGGTTGCACGAGTCCCTTGGGTTTGCATCGTTCGGCCTTCACCCTTTGGCAGTTCAGGCATTTGGCCACGAAATCTGCGACTTCCTTTTTCATGTTGGGCCACCAAAACGACCTCTTCACCTCTTGGTATAGTTTGTCACCCCCAGGGTGAACCGAGTATGGGTCGTTGTGTCCTTCTTCCAGGATTTGTTGTTTTAAGTGGGGATGCGTCGTGGGCACGCACCACCTACCTTGGTAGCGGAGACTGCCATCTTCGTGTATTTTGAAGGGTCCTTCTTTCCCTTCGGTTAGGTCGAGGCGAATTTTATCTAGTTCCGGATCCTGCTGCTGTCCTGTTTTGATTTCTTTGAAGAGTGTGGGTATGATTTGTGTGTTGAATAGGTGGATCTCGGGGTGGGTTTGATTTTGCTCTATTATTTCCAAGTTTAGCTTCTGGATGTCTTTGTACAGCTGGTCGGGTAGGACCCAGGTGGCGTTGAGGGAGTGGTTAGCCTTCCTGCTCAGGGCGTCTGCCACAATGTTAGCTTTTCCCTCATGGTACTGAATGTCTAGGTCGTAGTCTTTTATGAGTTCTAGCCACCTTCGTTGTCTCATGTTTAGGACTTTCTGGGTGAAGATGTACTTTAGGCTTTTATGGTCTGTGTAGATCTTGCATTGCACTCCGTATAGGTAGTGCCTCCAAATTTTCAGTGCGAATACGATAGCGGCTAGTTCGAGGTCATGGGTGGGGTAATTTTCTTCGTGGGTTTTGAGTTGCCTGGATGCGTATGCTATTACCTTGCCGTTTTGCATTAGCACGCACCCCAACCCCTTTTTGGATGCGTCACTGAAGACCTCTAATCCTTCCACCCCGGAGGGGATGGCTAGTACGGGTGCCGTGGTTAGTTTATCCTTCAATTCCTGAAAGGCCGTGATGCAGTTGTTGTCCCATCGAAAGGGGGTCTCCTTTTTCATGAGTTTGATGAGAGGTTGAGCTATCTTAGTAAAGTCGGGTACAAACCTCCTGTAGTAACCAGCCAGGCCCAGGAAGCTGCGGACCTCTGACAGCGAACTTGGTGTGGTCCATTCCTTAACGGCATGGACCTTGGCGGGGTCTACCTTAATTCCCTCTTTTGTTATCACGTGGCCTAGGAAGGCCACGCTGTCTTTCCAGAATTCGCATTTGGAGAACTTAGCGTATAGTTGGTGTTATCTTAGAGTTTCCAAGGTTATGCGGAGGTGCCTTTCGTGTTCTTCCTTGTTTCGGGAGTAGACTAGGATGTCGTCAATGAATACAATGACGAAATCATCCAGGTGGGGTCGGAATACCCGGTTCATGAGGTCCATGAATATGGCGGGTGCATTGGTGAGTCCGAAGGGCATTACTGTAAATTCATAGTGGCCGTAACATGTCCTGAAGGCCGTTTTCTGAATGTCTGGTTTGGCCACTTGTATTTGGTGATATCCGGATCTTAGGTCAATTTTCGAGAACACCCCTGCCCCTTTTAGTTGGTCGAACAAGTCATCTATCCAGGGAAGGGGGTACCTATTCTTTATTGTGACTTGGTTAAGTTCCCTGTTGTAACACCACGTGTTACGGCCTTCAATCCCGGATTAATTATTTAATTAATCCCATTAATAATAATTAAATATGATTTAATTCGGTTAGGTTTCCTTGAATTAATTAATAAGGTCCACCATGAACCGTGGACCCTTATCCCTAAAATAAGCCCTTAGTTTTATAAGGAATAGAATTAGTAAACCCATACCATTCAGACCCTAATTAGGAGTCTTAAATATATAAATAGGGATATAGGAGGCACCTAGATCTTTCACCACCATAATCTCTCACCACACAAGAAGTTCCAAGAATTCCCTTAGGAGAAATCAAGAAAGAAGAAGGCTTAAAGAAAGACCCTTCATAGCCAAGGAATTAATTAAGGCTAAGAGGTAACCCATGTCTCAACAAAACCTATTTTCATAGTTATGATTCCCCCTTAGGGTTTCCCCATATTATTGTGTATTAATGACTTGTGATGATTATTATTGATGATTGATGTGATGATCCCATGGGTAATCTTGATAATCTTGATATTGGGAGATTCTTGATAATTATGATGTTCTTGATTATTATATAGAGTTCTTGATGATTAGGTGTTGTTCTTGATAATTGTGTGATGCCCTTGATGCTTATGTGTTATTCTTACCGAATCTTGCAATTAGAAGGCGAATCGTATTCTTGTTGATATAAAAGTGATTAGAACCCTAGGTTGTATCGTATGATATTATTCTTGGATTATCGGGTGGGGTAATCGCATGTTTGGGTGTTGATTATGTTTAGAAAAGCATGATAGGTTATGTGCCGTTCGTTTCTCGTATTTGATCCGTTAATTGTCTACGTGTTGTCGTTGATTGCGTTGTAAAGTGTCTAAGCATGGTTTCGGGTTCCACAATGGTTCCCGGGGCAAAATTGTGTGATAAGAGTCAGTGGGGGGTAGGGGACCCGCCACCTACCCACGGCCGGAATGGTGATCCCGGCAGCGGGCAGCTGGCGGGCGGGCAGCTGCCCGCCGGTGACCCGCTGCCCGGAATAGTGAATCCGGCGGGCAGCCGGCGGGTGGCCCCCCCACCCACCGGCTACCCGCTGGAATTTTCCCCATCTTGGGTTCCCGGCTTCCCCGTTTGATGTTTCCCCGTCCCCCGTGGTGTCCCAACGGACTCCGTTTATCGTGCCTATGTCTAGTTTGATATTTCGGGTACTGTTCGTAGGTTTATGAGTCTATTATATTGCATGCTAGTTGAATTGGTATCCCGTTGACATAGGTGGAAGAAGTATGAACCCCTTAGGACTATTCTTAGTATGTGATGGATCACGCATAGGTTTTGTTATACATTTTCTCCCCCTTCCCAATGTGTTAATGTGGGTTGCATGTACTTGCTATGTGTTATGTGTGCATGTAACCCCGAGTTGGTTAAGATCAATCGGGCTATACGGGCAGTCGGGTGGGCTGAGAACCATACCGGCTGTTAACCAGGCTGGTAGAGACCGGTCAGGTATATAAATATTATATAGGACTAAGTTCCACTATACGAGCAGTCGGATGGGCTGAGAACCATACCGGCTGTTAACCAGGCCGGTAGAGACCGGTCAGGTATATAAATATTATATAGGACAAAGGTCCACTATACGGGCAGTTGAATGGGCTGAGAACCATCTCAACTGTTAACCAGGCTGGTAAAGACCGGTCAGGTATATAAATATTATGTAGGACAAAGGCCCATCAGTCGGTTGCGATCGACTCCTCCGTAATGTGAGACGGGGCAGGGTGCTGCGGGGTCGTGTCAGAGCTATATGCGCTGACCCTCATGTATGGGCATGCGATTGGTCCTGTGGCGCCAACAAAGTGTGCTATGGGATGAGATATAGATGAGTTGTGGTTATGAGTATCTTGGGGAATGTGACTTATGCCAGGGATTTTTATGTTGGGTTATGATTATTAATTGTGCTCAGCTTTATCTGTCTTGCTTATCGTAGATTGTATATGCTTGTTATACTGTCGCTTGTGTCTAGCCTTATCTGTCGAGTCATTCCCGGTTTTCAAAGCTAGAGTTCGTAGGATATATCTTCATGCTCAAAATGATTTTCGTATATCTATATATATCTCTATATGTAATGTATTTCTACGCGTTGGAGTGGGTTACCAACATCTCTCGCTGAACAGATATATTTGGCTTTCAGGCACAGACAAGTAGATCACCAGAGCACGCTATATTGGGATTTAATGAGATTTCTCCTTTATTTTATAAGTTTTAAATATCTTGAAAATCTGGGGTGTTACTGTTGGTATCAGAGCCTAGGTTTGACCCTAGGATAAGACTCTTAAGACCGGACTTTAGGACAATAGGCTTGAACCTCTAGGTATTAAAGAACATAGGATTCAGGAATCTTAGGACGCGCGGTGAGATTGTGAAACCTACACATAACCCCCCCCCCCCCCCCTCACTTTATCCCTCTCTAAAAGAACTCCCCCTACGCTTACCACACCAAGGTAAGGGTGCATCACGCTGACTCATCATTACAATAAATATTGACCCTGAAAACCAGCAACATGGCGCCAATAAGAAGACAGTCAAGGATCCCACACTCCTTGAAGAATGAATCCGAACCTTCAACAAAATCCTCAGATTAGGAGAATGCCTAGAGGAACGCCACGTAGAAATAGCCTCGTTCTACTTCAAGACACGAGGTTGATCTTTGATAGGTCCACAAGGAACTTATGGGCAACAACCGGGGGTTCAACTAAGAGTACCTAGGGGCACGGCTACAAGGACGACTCCACCCCGCACCCGCCATACTCATGGACCTCATGAACCGAGTATTCCGACCCCACCTGGATGACTTCGTCATTGTATTCATTGACGACATCCTAGGCTACTCTTGAAACTAGGAAGGACATGAAAGGCACCTCCGCATAACCTTACAGACTCTAAGAAAGCACCAGCTATACGCTAAGTCTCCAAATGCGAATTCTGGAAAGACAGCGTGACCTTCCTGGGCCACGTAATAACCAAAGAAGGAATTAAGGTGGACCCCACCAAAGCCCAGGCCGCTAAGGAATGGTCCACACCGATCTCACTTTCAGAGGTCCGAAGCTTCCTGGGCTTGGCTGGCTACTACAGGAGGTTTGTACCCGACTTTACCAAGATAGCCCAACCTCGCATTAAACTCATGAAAAAAGAGAGCCCTTTCCGATGGGACGACAACTGCGTCGCAGCCTTTCAGGAATTGAAGGATAAGTTAACCACGGCACCCGTACTAGCCATCCCCTCCGGGGTGGAAGGGTTCGAGGTCTTCGGGGACGCGTCCAAAAAGGGGTTGGGGTGCGTGCTAATGCAAAAAGGCAAGGTAATAGCATACGCATCTAGGCAACTCAAAACCCACGAAGAAAATACCCCACCCACGACCTCGAGCTAGCCGCCATCGTATTCGCACTGAAAATTTGGAGGCATTACCTATACGAAGTGCAATGCAAGATTTACACAGACGCATAGAAAGTATCATACAACTAGAGCCTCCCGGCAATAAGAGCCTCACCTTGGAACAAGGACCTCGATGGTTTTAAGGCACCATAAGAAGTACGTGTAACACACAAAATCGCCAAAACACCATACGACGTCAAAGGGCAGTCAATCAAATGCATTCCAAGGAAGAGAAACGCATCACCAAGCACTTGGTCACCAAAGGATTGAACAAAGAACGAGTGACAAGCCGAACTCCAAGAAAAACCAAGAAGGCTTGTCATCAATCAAGCAAGGAAAAGACAAAGTGGCTTATAACCAACTTCCCGGTGAAGGTGACGAGGTTGCTAATTGGGAACCAGACCCGACCTACTGAACGGAAAGAACATGCGAGAGTCTTGACTCATCTATAAATCGTACTTAAGGATCAATAAAACTATACGATGGGTCATCCCATGTATTCAAGTACCTTTTTATTGTGCACATGGGCATGGGGCTTGTCGGGACTTGAATCGGTGCATTCTTGGGATTTTTCCCGAAGAAATTCACTCTTCCTAGTCACCTTCCCGCTGGTCCCCAACGGGACCTTGATGGGACCCTAACGGGTCCTGGACGGGACCTTGACGGGTCCCCAACAGGAGCTTGGCAGGCGGACGACCGCCCACCTCGCGCCCACTGGTACAATGTGCTGATTTCTTAACTCCTCACTTTATTGATTTATGGCGCACTTGTGTGCCTCGATTGATGAACGCGAGTCTTGGGTAAAGAACCATGGGTCGCCCAAATATGGTGTCATCGGTAAAAGACCTTGACACGCAAGACACCATCGGAAAAGCACAACCAATTGCATTACACGTGAGGTTGAAGTTGGACTCTACGATGCAACCGACTAGGGATGATTGGCATAAAGGATTGTGCAAACCAAGGAGGCGAGTTGGGAACTCGTGCTAAGGACTCACAAAGACCTTAAAAGTCAAAATGCTAAGGATGGACCGGGACTCCCTCAAACCATGGATATCGTTCAAGCAAATCAGAGGACTCCTTACAAGTTGTATGGAATCAAGAACTACGTACTCCGTGGTGCTAGGCGAAATGTAAAAAGCACATTTGTGCTAAGATCTCAAGGGTCATTAAGGACCCACAAGGAAATGAGATGACTCGTAAAGTCACCGAGTCATTCCACAACGAGGTTAGGCAACCAACTGCACTTCAAAAAGGAAAAGAACATGCAAGGACACCCTCACCATTAAAAGTAACACAAAAAGGCACAACTAGTCGAACCTCGGGGAAGACCTGAAACCTTACTAAGAATTTCATTCACTAAAGAAGAGATGAAATTCAATAAGAAGGGAAAATCAACCCAAAGTTTACCGACTCCCAAGAAACTTTGGGAAGAATTTGGGAAGTGCGCCCTAAGAGATTGGCTTGGTTGACCAAACTTGGTCAAGATCTTGGACGCATTAAAGAAGTAAGTGTTAAATCATCACGGGAGATTCCCTCAAGATAAGGGAGAAGGATGAAACCTTAGCCTGGGAAGCAAGGTCTAACAAGGATCTTAAAGTCAAGCAAGTGCCAACAGCAAGGAAGAAGGATCATCAGTTCATCAATACGTCGTGATCAAAGCATCAAACCAGAATAGTCACTTGAAGATCGAGAACCCTTAACCCATCCTAGCCGAATTCCCTTCCCTCCATCGGAAAATCGGCCCCCCTCCTTATTTCAAAACCCTTTCTACCCTTCAACCACACTCTTGATCCCCTATTTTAACGATTCTATACAAGGTGGCAACCTCACACCCTAAGTTGCAACCTTGAAAACTTTGATCCTAATTCCTAAATTCACTTTGTCCACAGGTTTGAAACCCACTCTCTTAGCCCTTTAAACCTAATCGTTCCCAAAAACCCAGCACACATAAACATACAATTGTACAGTTTCCCCGTAGAATGCTTTCGCTATAGGACCACCGTACTACTTTGGACTCGTTACCCCCGCAATGATTTCCAAGCTTCGGGGACGAAGCTTCTCGTAAGGGGGGGAGAGTGTAACACCACGTGTTACGGCCTTCAATCCCGGATTAATTATTTAATTAATCCCGTTAATAATAATTAAATATGATTTAATTCGGTTAGGTTTCCTTGAATTAATTAATAAGGTCCACCATGAACCGTGGACCCTTATCCCTAAAATAAGCCCTTAGTTCTATAAGGAATAGAATTAGTAAACCCATACCATTCAGACCCTAATTAGGAGTCTTAAATATATAAATAGGGATATAGGAGGCACCTAGATCTTTCACCACCATAATCTCTCACCACACAAGAAGTTCCAAGAATCCCCTTAGGAGAAATCAAGAAAGAAGAAGGCTTAAAGAAAGACCCTTCATAGCCAAGGAATTAATTAAGGCTAAGAGGTAACCCATGTCTCAACAAAACCTATTTTCATAGTTATGATTCCCCCTTAGGGTTTCCCCATATTATTGTGTATTAATGACTTGTGATGATTATTATTGATGATTGATGTGATGATCCCATGGGGAATCTTGATAATCTTGATATTGGGAGATTCTTGATAATTATGAAGTTCTTGATGATTATATGGAGTTCTTGATGATTTGGTGTTGTTCTTGATAATTGTGTGATGCCCTTGATGCTTATGTGTTATTCTTACCGAATCTTGCAATTAGAAGGCGAATCGTATTCTTGTTGATATAAAAGTGATTAGAACCCTAGGTTGTATCGTATGATATTATTCTTGGATTATAGGGCGGGGTAATCGCATGTTTGGGTGTTGATTATGTTTAGAAAAGCATGATAGGACTAAGTTCCACTATACGGGCAGTCGGATGGGCTGAGAACCATACCGGCTGTTAACCAGGCCGGTAGAGACCGGTCAGGTATATAAATATTATATAGGACAAAGGTCCACTATACGGGCAGTTGAATGGGCTGAAAACCATCTCAACTGTTAACCAGGCTGGTAAAGACCGGTCAGGTATATAAATATTATGTAGGACAAAGGTCCATCAGTCGGTTGCGATCGACTCCTCCGTAATGTGAGATGGGGCAGGGTGCTACGGGGCCGTGTCAGAGCTATATGCGCTGACCCTCATGTATGGGCATGCGATTGGTCCTGTGGCGCCAACAAAGTGTGCTATGGGATGAGATATAGATGAGTTGTGGTTATGAGTATCTTGGGAAATGTGACTTATGCCAGGGATTGTTTATGTTGGGTTATGAGTATTAATTGTGCTCAGCTTTATCTGTCTTGCTTATCGTAGATTGTATATGCTTGTTATACTGTCGCTTGTGTCTAGCCTTATCTGTTGAGTCATTCCCGGTTTTCAACGCTAGAGTTCATAGGATATATCTTCATGCTCAAAATGATTTTCGTATATTTATATATATCTCTATATGTAATGTATTTCCACGCGTTGGAGTGGGTTACCAGCATCTCTCGCTGAACAGATATATTTGGCTTTCAGGCACAGGGTAGATCACCGGAGCGCGCTAGAAGCTTGGGCGTAGCTTAGATAGTTTTTCCCTTTCGGCCTGCGTGCCATGACTTAGTATTGATACCGTTTGAGGATATTAGTTAGTTAGCCTGTGCACCTGAGTTCTCTAGCTCAGGTGTGGCATTGCACTCCGCACTCTTGAATTATGTTTTGGGATTTAATGAGATTTCTCCTTTATTTTATAAGTTTTAAATATCTTGAAAATCTGGGGTGTTACACCTGTAGTCGATGCATAGGCGCATGCTCCCATCTTTCTTTTTAACGAATAGTACCGGTGCTCCCCATGGGGAGTTGCTGGGGCGGATGTAACCTTTATCTAGCAATTCCTGGAGTTGTGTTTTCAGTTCCTTCATTTTTGGTGCTAGCCTGTAGGGTGGTTTAGAGATCGGGGCAGCGCCAGGTACGAGGTCTATGGTGAACTCTACTTTCCTGGCTGGGGGTGCCCCGGGGATCTCGTCTGGAAAGACGTCGGTGAATTCGTTTACCACTGGAATGGTTTGTGGTTCGGGTGGTTTGGTGTTGAGGTTCTCGACCGAGCATAGGAAGGCCTCGCTTCCTTGGTTTAGGTACTTCTTCATTTTCATCATGTTCACCAGTTTGATTCCCGGATCCTGGCGGGTCCCGCGGTATGACACCCTTTTACCGTTCGGTCCCCGTAGGACCACTTTTTGTTCTCCGCACAGGATTTGTGCTTGGAATTTCCCTAGCCAGTCCATTCCCAAGATCACTTGTACCCCATCCAGTCCGAATTGTATTAAGTTGCTGGGAAATTCCACTCCTTGGATGGTGATCATTACGTTCTCGTACATGCGGTCGCATTTTATGATTTCGCCCGAGGCCACCTTGACCTGGAGACGGACCTTGGTGCTGGCGTTAAGGCCGAGTTGAGTGGCAAACTTGGTTGTTATAAATGAGTTGGTAGCCCCTGAATCAAATAGTATAGTGGCGGGGGTGGCGTGTACTAGGAAGGTTCCGGAGACTATGTTGTTGTCTCCGATCCTGGCCTTGCTTAGGGTAAGGATTCTTCCTTGAGTAGTCGGTGTTGTGACCTTGTGAGGCGAGACGGTCCTGGAGTTTTTTTTTTAGGCCCTCGGGTGGGATTTGTGTGATTCCCCTCAGGTTTCCTTTTGTACCCAGGTGTGTCTCCTGGGGTTGGTTTGTTACTTGTGGTAGTTGGAATGCCTTGGCATAGGCTTCCCCGAGGGTCCTCGGTTCTTGTGTGGCCAGGGCTTTCTGGTGTTCGGGATCGAGGCCTGTTATGAACTTCTTGACCTTGATCATCTCGGTGGGTACTAGCTCGGGGGTGAGGCGAGCCAGTCTGCGGAATTGCTGGTAGTATTTCGTGATCGGGGCTGCCCCTTGTTTTAGGTGGAGGAACTCTTCGTATATGGTGGCTTTTAGATGGTCGGGATAGAATTGTTCTCGCAGCCGTGTTTTTAGGGTTTCCCAGTTGAATTCGGGGCTTTGTTCGTTTGTGGGTTTCTCGTGAGCCCACCAGGTGTCGGCCTCGTGTCTGAGGTAGAAGGAGGCTATTCTGACTTGGTGGTTTTCTGGGCATTCGGTTGCCCTGAATATTTTGTCAAAAGTTCCGATCCACTCCTCGAGGATCGTGGGGTCTTCGCTCCCTGAGAAGGTGGGTGGTTGGTGTGCCGAGACTTGGTGGTGGATTTCCAAGTTCTCGTTTGTTGGTAAAGGTTGGGGAATGGTAGTACTCAGTGCCTGGGCAATTTGGGCCAGGCGTTGTAGATTCTGAGTCAAGAATTCCTGAGTGGGGAGTTTCGGTGTTCCTACTTGTCTTCTTTTCGGTGCCATCCTGGTGTTCATAGGTCGATTTTGCGTTCTTACCTTGATGCGATAAGCGGAGGGGGAGTTTTCTTTAAGTAAGTGGGGGAGGGTTATGTGTAGGTTTCACAATCTCACCGCGCGTCCTAAGCTTCCTGAGCCCTATCTCCCTAAGTACCTAGAGTTCAAGCCTAATGCCTTAAAGTTTAGTCTTAAAAGTCTTATCCTAGGGTCAAACTTAGGCTCTGATACCAACTGTAACACCCCAAAATTTTTAAGCTTTTGAAACTTATATAATAAAGGTAAGTTCTCATTAAATCCCAAATCATAATATAAATAGTACAGGGTGCTATGCCACACCTGAGTTAGAGAACTTAGGTGCACAGGCTAACTAACTAATATCCTCAACAAAGTAAAAGCATAAGCATGGCACGCAGGCCGAAAGGGGAAACTATCTACTTCTACGTTCCACGATTCTAGCGCGCTCCAGTGAGAGATGCTGGTAACCCACTCCAACGCGTTGGAATACAATACATATAGATATATACATAGGTATATGAAAACCATTTCGAAGCATGAAAATATATCCTAAGAGACTCTAGCTTTCAAAACAGGGAATAGACTCGACAGATAGGGATAAGCACAACCAACAGTCATAACCAAGCATGCACAATTCACAGGTGTAGGGAACAGATACGACAGAAAGAGATAAGCATAGCCAATAGCCATAATCAAGCATATACAGTTACTAGCATGTATCCTATGGTCACACTTTCATAGCAATCCAATCATCCATATCTCATCACATAGCTCACTTTGTTGGCGCCACAGGACCAATCGCATGCCCATACATGAGGGTCAGCGCATATAGCTCTGACACGGCCCCGCAGCACCCTGCCCCGTATCGCAACACGGAGAGGTCGATCGCAACCGACCGATGAACCGCAGCTCATCATAATGTTTGATCGCAACCAAACAGTGGACCGCAGCCCAAGAGTAGTCATCTGACCGCAGCCAGGAAATATGAACCGCAGCTCATGTAAAACGTTTGATCGCAACCAAACGGTGAACCGCAGCCCGAGAGTGTAAATCTGACCGCAGCCAACTTCTGAACCGCAGCTCAGGAATAACCAATTCGATCGCAACCGAATTGGGGTATCATGCACACGTAACACATAGCAAGCACATGCAGCCCACATTAACACATTGGAAAGGGGGAGAAATCGTATAACGAAACCTATGCGTGATCCTTCACATGCTAAGAATAATCCTAAGGGGTTCATACTTCTTTCACCTAGGCCATCGGGATACCAATTCAGCTAGTATGCAATATATAAGACTTATTTATCCTACGAACGGTACCCGAAACATCGACTAGACATAGGCACGATAGACGGAGTCCGTTGGGACGTCACGGGGATCGGGAGAACATCAAACGGGGAAGCCAAAATCCCAAGGTGGGGTAAAATCCAGCGGGTAGCCGGTGGGTGAGGGGTCACCCGCCGGCGTCGTGGTTCTGGGCAGCGGGTGCCCGGAGGGCAGCTGCCCGCCCGCCGGCTGCCCGCTGCCGGCGATGTTAACATTGGCCGCGGGTGGGTGGCGGGTCCCCTACCCCCCACTGACTCTTTTCATCACAGAAAATGCCCCGGGAACCATTGTGGAACCCGAAACCATGCTTAGACACTTTCAAACGCAATTGACAACAACACGTAGATAATTAACGGATCCAAAAGCAAGAAACATACGGCACATAACCTATCATGCTTTTCTAAACATAATCAACACCCAAACATGCGAATTCCCACCCAATACACCAAGAATAGTACCGCACGAGTTTCAGGATACAACCTAGGGTTGTAATTACTTTTAAATCAACGAGGACACAATTCATCTTCTAATATCAAGATTCGGTAGGAATACCACATAAACATCAAGAACATTATACAATTATCAAGAACATCATATAATCATCAAGAACACCATATAATCATCAAGAACCTCTTTTCATCATCAAGATCATCAAGATTACCCATGGAATCATAACACCGATTGTCAAGATCAATATAACGAATCATCAACACACAAGAATATGGGGAAAGCCTAAGAGGGGAATCATAGCTATGAAAATAGGTTTTGTTGAGACATGGGTTACCTCTTAGCCTTAATTAATTCTTTGGCTATGAAGGGTCTTTCTTTAAGCTTTCTTCTTTCTTGATTTCTCCTAAGGGAATTCTTGGAACCTCTTGTGTGGTGAGAGATTATTGTGGTGGGGGGGTTCTAGGTGCCTCCTATGTCCCCTATTTATATATCTAAGGGTCCTAATTAGGGCCCAAATACTGTAGGCTTGTTAACTCTATTCTTTTTAGGACTAGGGGTTGGGTTTAGAGATGAGGGCCCATGGACTATGGTGGGCCTTTTCCAAATTAATTATTGTAATTTTATTCTTTCTTTGGATAATTGGTTAAATGATTAATTGGTTTTAGGGGTCGTAACACGGGGTGTTACAGGTAGGGGGACTAGCCACCTACCCGTTGCCCAAGGAGACACCGCCGGGCAGCGGCCAGCCGGCGGGCAGGCGTCTGCCCGCCGGGCACCCGCTGCCCGGTAATTCATCGCTGGCGGGTGTGTAACACCCCGTGTTATGGCCCCTAAACCAAAGTAATTAAATTTACCACCCACCCTAAAAAGGGGATTAAAACCTATTAAATTGCTAAAAAGGGGTCCACCATGGTCCGTGGGCCTTTATCCTTAAAACCAATCCCTTAGTCCTATAAGAAATAAAATTAACAAACCCATGCCACTTAGACACTAATTAGGACTCTTAATTATATAAATAGGGACAGGAGGCACCTAGAACACACACCATAATAATCTCTCACCACACAAGAAGTTCCAAGAATTCCCTTAGGAGTAATCAAGAAAGAAGAAATCGTAAGGAAAAGACCCTTCAAAGCCAAGGAAATTAATTAAGGCTAAGAGGTAACCCATGTCTCAACAAAACCTATTTTCTTCGCTATAATCCCCTTCCTTGGACTCCTTCTATATGCTTGTGTCTTGATTAATACCTCTATGTTATTTGTGATATATTCTTGATGATTGATAAGATTATTTGGGTGTATTCTTAATAATCTTGATGATCTTGATGATAAAAAGAGGTTCTTGATATTGATGTAATGATTCTTGACAAATCTTGATATTTCTTGATATTGAAGATAAATTGTGATTTTGATGATTTGGGAGGGATTAGAGCCCTAGGATGGATTGGGAATTTGTGTTGTAATATATTAGGTGGGAATTGACATGTTCGGGTGTTGTTTATGTTTAGAAGTCGTGATAGGATGAGTTATATGCGATTCTTGCTTTTGATCCATTAATTGACTACGTGGTGTCGTTAATTGAGTTTAAAAGTGTCTAAGCATGGTTCCGGGTTCCACAAAGGATCCCGGGACGAATTTGTGAAAGAGTCAGTGGGGGGTAGGGGAACCCGCCACCTACCCGCTGCCGGAAGATCACCGCCGGGCAGTGAGCAGGCGCAGGGCAGGCGTTCGCCCGCCGGCAACCCGCTGTCGGGCAGTGATCTCCGGCGGGCAGCCGACTACCAGCTGGTCCGTACCCACCCTGGGTCGTTAGCTTCCCCGTTTGATGTTTCCCCATCCCCCTTGGTGTCCGAACGGACCCCGTTTGTCGTGCTTGAGTCTAGTTTGATGTTTCGGGTACCGTTCGTAGGATAAAAGAGTCTAAGATTTGCATGCTAGTTGAATCGGTAACCCGTTGGCCTAGGTGGAAGTCGTATGAACCCCTTAGGACTATTCTTAGTATGTGAATGATCACACGTAAGCTTAACTATATGTCTCCCCTTCCCAATGTGCTATTATGTGCTATTGTGTGTTATGTGATGCACGATTCCCCAACTTGGTTGCGATCAAGTTGGCTATACGGGCAGTCGAATGGGCAGAATACCATCCCAACTGTTAACCAGGCCGGTTAAGATCGGTCAAGTATATAAATATTATATAGGGCTGCGGTCCACTATACGGGCAGTTGAATGGGTTGAGAACCATCCCAACTGTTAACCAGGCCGGATGAGATCGGTCAGGTATATAAAGATTATATAGGACTACAGGTGTAACACCCCAGATTTTCAAGATATTTAAAACTTATAAAATAAAGGTGAAATCTCGTTCAATCCCAAAACATAATACAAGAGTGTGGTGTGCTATGCCACACCTGAGCAAGAGAACTCAGGTGCACAGGCTAACTATCTAATATCCTTGGTAAAGTAAATGCATAAACATGGCATGCAGGCCGAAAGGGAAACTATCTACATCTACGTTCCAAGTTCTAGCGCGC
Organism: Ipomoea nil; assembly: GCF_001879475.1. Classification (NCBI taxonomy): domain Eukaryota; kingdom Viridiplantae; phylum Streptophyta; class Magnoliopsida; order Solanales; family Convolvulaceae; genus Ipomoea; species Ipomoea nil. Next base: position 1,443,491 of record NW_017619276.1, on the reverse strand, counting down.
TCCAGTGACTTATTCTTCTACGCCTGAAAGCCAAATATATCTGTTCAGCGAGAGATGCTGGTAACCCACTCCAACGCGTTGAAATACATTACATATAGAGATATATATAGATATACGAAAACCATTTTGAGCATGAAGATATATCCTACGAACTCTAGCTTTTAAAACCGGGAATGACTCGACAGATAAGGCTAGACACAAGCAACAGTTATAACAAGCGTATACAATCTACAATAAGCAAGACAGATAAAGCTGAGCACAATTAATAATCATAACCCAACATAAACAATCCCCAGCATAAATCCCATAGTCACATTCCCCAAGATACTCATAACCACAACTCATCCATATCTCATCCCATAGCACACTTTGTTGGCGTCACAGGACCAATCGCATGCCCATACATGAGGGTCAGCGCATATAGCTCTGACACGGCCCCGCAGCACCCTGCCCCGTCTCACATTACGGAGGAGCCGATCACAACCGACTGATGGACCTTTGTCCTACATAATATTTATATACCTGACCGGTCTTTACCAGCCTGGTTAACAGTTGAGATGGTTCTCAGCCCATTCAACTGCCCGTATAGTGGACCTTTATCCTATATAATATTTATATACCTGACCGGTCTCTACCAGCCTGGTTAACAGCCGGTATGGTTCTCAGCCCATCCGACTACCCGTATAGTGGAACTTAGTCCTAAATAATATTTATATACCTGACCGGTCTCTACCAGCCTGGTTAACAGTCGGTATGGTTCTCAGCCCACCCGACTGCCCGTATAGCCCGATTGATCTTAACCAACTCGGGGTTACATGCACACATAACACATAGCAAGTACATGCAACCCACATTAACACATTGGGAAGGGGGAGAAAACGTATAACGAAACCTATGCGTGATCCATCACATACTAAGAATAGTCCTAAGGGGTTCATACTTCTTCCACCTAGGTCAACGGGATACCAATTCAACTAGCATGCAATATAATAGACTCATAAACCTACGAACGGTACCCGAAATATCAAACTAGACATAGGCACGATAAACGGAGTCCGTTGGGACACCACGGGGAACGGGGGACCATCAAACGGGGAAGCCGGGATCCCGAAGTGGGAGAATTTCCAGCGGGTAGCCGGTGGGTGGGGGGCCACCCGCCGGTAACACTGTTCCGGGCAGCGGGTCGCCGGCGGGTAGCTGCCCGCTGCCGGAGATACAATTTCCGGCCGTGGGTTGGTGGCGGGTCCCCTACCCCCCACCTACCCCCCACTGACTCTTATCACACAATTTCGCCCCGGGGACCATTGTGGAACCCGAAACCATGCTTAGACACTTTACAACGCAATTAACGACAACACGTAGACAATTAACGGATCAAGTACGAGAAACGAACGGCACATAACCTATCATGCTTTTCTAAACATAATCAACACCCAAACATGCGATTTCCCCACCCGATAATCCAAGAATAATATCATACGATACAACCTAGGGTTCTAATCACTTTATTATCAACAAGGATACGATTCGTCTTCTAATTGCAAGATTCGGTAAGAATAACACATGAGCATCAAGGGCATCACACAATTATCAAGAACAACACATAATCATCAAGGACTCCATATAATCATCAAGAACACCATAATTATCAAGAATCTCCCAACATCAAGATTATCAAGATCCCTCATGGGATCATCACATCAAACATTAATAACCATCATCATATCTCGCCAATCACAATAATATGGGGGAAACCCTAAGGGGGAATTATAGCTATGAAAATAGGTTTTGTTGAGACATGGGTTACCTCTTAGTGTAACACCCCAGATTTTCAAGACATTTAAAACTTATAACAAAGGTATAATCTTATTAAATCCCAAGAAATAAATACAAGCGTACGGGGTGCTATGCCACACCTGGGCTAGAGAACCCAAGTGCATAGGCTAACTAACTAGTATCCTTAAAGCGTAATTACGTAAATGTGGCACGCAGGCCAAAAAGGAAAACTATCTACTTCTAAACTCCAAGTTCTAGCGCGCTCCAGTGACTTAGTCTTCTGTGCCTGAAAGCCAAATATATCTGTTCAGCGAGAGATGCTAGTAACCCACTTCAACGCGTTGAAATACAATACATATAGAGATATATATAGATATACGAAAACCATTTTGAGCATGAAGATATATCCTACGAACTCTATCTTTAAAACCGGGAATGACTCGACAGGTAAGGCCAGACACAAGCAACAGTTATAACGAGCATATGCAGTTCACGACAGTTAAGGCAGATAAGGCAAAGCATAAACAATAGTCATAACTCAACATAAACAATACCCAACATAAATCCCATAGTCACATCCCCCAAGACACTCATGATCACCACTCATCCATATCACAACACATAGCACACTTTGTTGGCGCCACAGGACCAATCGCATGCCCATACATGAGGGTCAGCGCATATAGCTCTGACACGGCCCCGCAGCACCCTGCCCCGTATCGCAACACGGAGGGGTCGATCACAACTGACCGATGAACCGCAGCTCATCATAGAGTTTGATCGCAACCAAACAGTGGACCACAGCCCAAGACAATGTCATCTGACCGCAGCCAGGAAAGAGGACGAACCGCAGCTCGTATAGAAACGTTTGATCGCAACCAAACGGTGGACCGTAGCCCAAGAGTATCAATCTGACCGCAGCCAGCTTCTGAACCGCAGCTCAGGAAAACCAATCCGATCGCAACCGAATTGGGGTAACACACACATATCACACAGCAAGCACATGCAGCCCATATTACACATTGGAAAGGGGGAGAAAGCGCATAACAAAACCTATGCGTGATCCATCACATACTAAGAATAGTCCTAAGGGGTTCATACTTCTTCCACCTAGGTCAACGGGGTATCAATTCAACTAGCATGCAATATAATAGACTCATAAACCTACGAACGGTACCCGAAACATCAAACTAGACATGGGCACGATAAACGGGATCCGTTGGGACACCACGGGGAACGGGGAATATCAAACGGGGAAGCCGGGGTCCCAAGTGGGACAAATTTCCAGCGGGTAGCCGGTGGGTGGGGGGCCACCCGCCGGCTGCCCGCCGGAGTGTACTGTTCCGGGCAGCTGCCCGCCCGCCGGCTACCCGCTGCCGGGCGGTGTTTCACGACCGTGGGTAGGTGGCGGGTCCCCTACCCCCCTCCTACCCCCCACTGACTCTTTCCATCACAATACGCCCCGGGAACCATTGAGGAACCCGAAACCATGCTTAGACACTTTACAACGCAATTACGACAACACGGAGACAATTAACGGATCCAATACGAGAAACGAACGACACATAACCTGTCATGCTCTTCTAAGTATAATCAACACCCAAACATGCGATTTCCCCACCCGGTAACCCAAGAATAATATCATACGATACAACCTAGGGTTCTAATCACTTTTATACCAACAAGAATACGGTTCGTCTTTTAGTTGCAAGATTCTGTACAAATAACACATAAGCATCAAGGACGCCATATAATTATCAAGAACAAAAATTAATCATCAAGAACTTCCACATAATCATCAAGGACACCATAATTATCAAGAATCTCCCAATATCAAGATTATCAAGATCCCCCATGGGATCATCACATCAATTATCAATAATAATCATCATAACTCGCCAATACACAATAATATGGGGAAACCCTAAGGGGGAATCATAACTATGAAAATAGGTTTTGTTGAGACATGGGTTACCTCTTAGCCTTAATTAATTCCTTGGCTATGAAGGGTCTTTCTTTAAGCTTTCTTGCTTTCTTGCTTTCTTCTAAGGGAATTCTTGGAGCTCTTTTGGGGTGGTGGGGCGTTAGACTTGTGGGAGGGATTCTAGGTGCCTCCTAAGTTCCCTATTTATAGATCTAGGGATCTTATTTAGTGTCTAATCCTATTGGGATTAGGGGTTGGGTTTATATATGAGGGCCCATGGGCTATGGTGGGCCTTTTTCCCTAATTAATCATTATAATTTATTCTTTCTCCTGGGTTATTGATTAATTAATTAATTGGTTTTAGGACTCGTAACACGGGGTGTTACACTCTCCCCCACTTAACAGGAAGCTTCGTCCCCGAAGCTTGGCCCCTGGTGAAAGGTTTTCTCTTAGTTACCTGGAGTGAACAGCTCGGGATACCGCTCCTTCATCGTGTCCTTAAGTTCCCATGTTGCTTCCTTGGTCCCGTGGTTGGTCCAGAGGACCTTCACCATTTCTATGACTCGGTTCCGGGTATTTCTTGTCTTGGTGTCCATGATTCTTACGTGTTTCTCTTCGTATACTAGTGACTCGTCGAGGTCTACGGTCTCGTGTTGTAGTACGTGGCTTGGATCGTGTATGTATTTCTTTAGCTGAGATACGTGGAACACGTTGTGTACCCGTTCTAGTTCGATGGGTAAGGCGAGGCGGTAGGCCAAGTCCCCGATTTTCTCCATGATTTCGTAAGGACCGATGAATCGGGGGCTGAGTTTTCCTTTTCTTCTGAACCTCATTACTCCTCGTGTGGGCGAGATCCTTAGCCAGACCTTGTCCCCGAGGTTGAATTCGGCTTGTTTCCTCTTTAGGTCGGCGTAAGACTTCTGGCGGTCTTGGGCGGCCTTCATCCTTTCCTGGATGTGTTTGACCTTAGCTATGGTGTCTTGTAGGTATTGGGGGCCCAGTGTTACCGGGTTGACCATATCTTCCCAACATAAGGGGGTTCTACATTTCTGACCATACAGTGCTTCGTAGGGTGCCATGCGAATGCTCGTGTGGTAGCTGTTGTTGTATGAGAACTCGATGAGGTCTAGGTGTTCTTCCCATGTCCCTCGGAAGTCTAGCGTGCAGGCTCTTAGCATGTCCTCGAGGGTTTGGATGGTTCTCTCGGTTTGGCCTTCTGTGGTGGGGTGAAAGGCTGTGCTTAGTTTTAGGTGCGTCCCCAACGCTGCTTGTAGCGATTTCCAGAATTGTGAGAGGAATCTGGAATCTCTATCGGACACAATGTTTCGGGGGACTCCGTGGTATTTCACTACCCGGTTTATGTAGGCTTGGGCTAGTTGCGTCATTGTCCATGTTTCCTTCATGGCAATGAATCGTGCCGTTTTGGTCAGCCGATCCACTATGACCCAGATTTTGTCCTTGCCGGTTCTTGTTGGGGGTAACCCTCTGACGAAGTCCATGGATATGGAATCCCATTTTCCTTGTGGTATTTCAAGGGGTTGTACGAGCCCCTTGGGCTTGCATCGTTCAGCCTTTACTCTTTGGCAATTCAGGCACCTGGCCACGAAATCTGCGATTTCCTTATTCATGTTTGGCCACCAAAACGTTCTCCTTACGTCTTGGTATAACTTGTCACCTCCTGGGTGAACTGAGTACGGGGAGTTGTTCCCTTCCTCCAAGATCCGTTGTTTCAAGTGAGGGTGCGTTGAGGGTACACACCACCTTCCTTTGTAACGGAGGCTACCGTCCGGGTGTGCTTCGAATGGGCCTTCCTTCCCTTGGGTTAAGTCGTGGCGAATCTTATCTAGTTCCGGGTCCTGATGTTGCCCTGCCTTGATCTCCTCGAAGAGGGCGGGTATGGCTTGCGTGTTGAGTAGGTAGGCATTGGGGCGGGTTTGTCCTTGCTCTATTATTTCTAAGTGTAGTTTTTGGAAGCCCCTGTACAGTTGGTCCGGTAGGACCCACGTGGTGTTGACGGAATGGTTCGTCTTTCGGCTTAGGGCGTCTGCAACAACGTTGGCTTTTCCCTCGTGGTATTGGATGTCTAGGTCGTAGTCTTTTATGAGTTCTAGCCACCTTCGTTGTCTCATGTTTAGGTCCTTTTGGGTGAAGATGTACTTTAAGCTCTTATGGTCGGTGTAGATTTTGCATTGTACCCCATACAGGTAGTGCCTCCAAATTTTTAGTGCGAAAACGATAGCGGCTAGTTCGAGGTCATGGGTGGGGTAATTTTCTTCGTGGGTTTTGAGTTGCCTGGATGCGTATGCTATTACCTTCCCCTTTTGCATCAGCACGCATCCCAACCCTTTCTTGGATGCATCGCTGTAGACCTCGAATTCTTCCGTTCCGGAGGGGATGGCTAGCACGGGTGTCGTGGTTAGCTTGTCCTTTAATTCTTGGAAGGCTGAGATGCAGTCATTGTCCCATCGGAAGGGGGTTTCCTTTTTCATGAGCTTAATGAGGGGTTGGGCTATCTTGGTGAAGTCGGGTACAAACCTCCTGTAGTAACCAGCCAGGCCCAGGAAGCTTCGGACCTCCGAGAGTGAGCTCGGCGTGGTCCATTCTCTAACGGCGCGAATCTTAGCGGGGTCCACCCTGATCCCATCTTTGGTTATTACGTGGCCCAAGAAGGCTACGCTATCTTGCCAGAATTCGCACTTGGAGAATTTAGCGTAAAGTTGGTTTTCTCTAAGGGTTTGCAGTGATATGCGAAGGTGCTTCTCATGTTCTTCTTTATTTCGGGCGTAGACTAGGATGTCGTCAATGAATACAATGACGAAGTCATCCAGGTGAGGTCGGAATACTCGATTCATGAGGTCCATGAATATGGCGGGCGCGTTAGTGAGGCCGAAGGGCATTACTGTAAACTCGTAGTGGCCGTAACGTGTCTGGAAGGCCGTTTTCTGGATGTCCGGTTTGGCCACTTGGATTTGATGATACCCGGATCTTAGGTCGATCTTCGAGAATACCCCTGCCCCTTTAAGTTGGTCGAATAAGTCATCTATCCGGGGAAGGGGGTACCTGTTCTTTATTGTAACTTGGTTGAGTTCCCTGTAGTCGATGCACAGGCGCATGCTTCCATCCTTTTTCTTAACGAATAGTACCGGTGCTCCCCATGGGGAGGTGCTGGGTCGAATATAACCCTTATCTAGCAGTTCCTGGAGTTGCGTTTTCAGTTCTTTCATTTCCTTTGGTGCTAGTCTATAGGGTGGTTTAGAGATCGGGGCGGCGCCCGGTGTGAGGTCTATGGTGAACTCGACCTCTCTGGCCGGGGGTGCCCCGGGAATTTCATCCGGGAAGACGTCGGTGAACTCGTTTGCCACTGGGATGGCTCGTGGTTCGAGTATTTTGGCGTTGAGGTCTTCGACTTAGCATAAGAAGGCCTCGCTTCCTTGGCCCAGATACTTCTTAATTTTCATCATGTTTACAAGCTTGATCCCCGGATCCTGGCGGGTACCGCGGTATGACACCCTCTTACCGTTTGGTCCTCGTAGGACCACTTTCTGCTCTCCGCACAAGATTTGCGCTTGGAATTTCCCTAGCCAGTCCATGCCCAAGATTACTTGCATCCCATCCAGTTGGAACTGGATTAGGTTGCTGGGAAATTCCACTCCTTGAATGGTGATTATCACATGCTCGTACATGTGATCACACTTTATGATCTCGCCCAAGGCCGCTTTGACTTGGAGCCGGACCTTGGTGCTGGCGTTAAGGTCGAGCTGGGCGGCGAATTCGGTTGCTATAAACGAGTTGGTAGCCCCCGAGTCAAATAGTATGGTGGCTGGGGTGGCGTGCACTAGGAAAGTTCCGGAGACTATGTTGCTATCTCCGATCCTGGCCTTGCTTAGGGTGAGGATCCTTCCCCGGGCAGTCGGCGTGATGGTCCGGTCCAGTGAGGTGGTTTTGGGGTTTTTAGGCTCTTTGGTGGGAATTGGGCGACTTCTTTCGGGCTTCCTTTTATACCCCAGTTGTGTCCCTTGGGGCGGGTTCGTTACCTGTTGTAGTTGACACGCCTTGGCGTAGGCTTCTCCGAGGGTCTTTGGTTCTTGGGCGGCCAAGGCCCTCTGGTGTTCGGGGTTAAGGCCTGCTAAGAATTTTCTGACTTTGGTCCCCTCGGTGGATACTAGTTCGGGGGTGAGGCGAGCCAGTTGGCAGAATCGTTGGTAGTATTCTGAGACTGGGGCTGCCCCTTGTCTTAGATGGAGGAATTCCTCGCATGTGGCGGCTTTCCGGTGGTTGGGGTAGAACCGTTCTCGTAACCGTGTTTTTAGGCCTTCCCAGTTGAATCCGGGGTCGTGTTCGTACGTAGGTCCCTCACGGACCCACCAGATGTCGGCCTCGTGTCTGAAGTAGAAGGAGGCTATCCCGACTTGGCGGTGCTCGGGGCATTGGGTTGCCCTGAATACCCTGTCGAAGGTCTCAATCCATTCCTCGAGGGTCGTGGGGTCTTCGTCTCCTGAGAAGGTGGGCGGTTGGTGTGCCGAGACTTGGTGGTGGATTTCCAAGTTCTCGTTCGTTGGTGGAGGTTGGGGAATGACAGTGCTTAGTGCCTGGGCGATTTGGGCCAAGCGTTGTAGATTCTGAGTCAGGAGTTCCTGAGTAGGGCGTCTCGGTGTCCCTGTCTGTTCCATCTTGGGTGCCATCCTGGTGGTTAAAGGTTGATATTATTTTGTGCTTTCACCTTGATGTAATAAGCGGAGGAGAGTTTCTTAATATTAGAGAGGGATGAAGTGAGGGGAGGTGATGTATAGGTTTCTCAATCTCACCGCGGGTCCTAAGATTCTTGAGACATATGTTCCTAAGTACCTAGAGTTCAAGCCTAATGTCCTAAAGTCCGGTCTTACGAGTTTTTTCCTAGGGTTAAACTTAGGCTCTGATACCAACTGTAACACCCCAGATTTTCAAGACATTTAAAACTTATAACAAAGGTATAATCTTATTAAATCCCAAGAAATAAATACAAGCGTACGGGGTGCTATGCCACACCTGGGCTAGAGAACCCAAGTGCACAGGCTAACTAACTAGTATCCTTAAAGCGTAATTATGTAAATGTGGCACGCAGGCCAAAAAGGAAAACTATCTACTTCTAAACTCCAAGTTCTAGCGCGCTCCAGTGACTTAGTCTTCTGTGCCTGAAAGCCAAATATATCTGTTCAGCGAGAGATGCTGGTAACCCACTTCAACGCGTTGAAATACAATACATATAGAGATATATATAGATATAAGAAAACCATTTTGAGCATGAAGATATATCCTACGAACCCTATCTTTAAAATCGGGAATGACTCGACAGGTAAGGCCAGACACAAGCAACAGTTATAACGAGCATATGCAGTTCACGACAGTTAAGGCAGATAAGGCAAAGCATAAACAATAATCATAACTCAACATAAACGATACCCAACATAAATCCCATAGTCACATCCCCCAACACACTCATGATCACCACTCATCCATATCACAACACATAGCACACTTTGTTGGCGCCACAGGACCAATCGCATGCCCATACATGAGGATCAGCGCATATAGCTCTGACACGGCCCCGCAGCACCCAGCCCCGTATCGCAACACGGAGGGGTCGATCGCAACCGACCGATGAACCGCAGCTCATCATAGTGTTTGATCGCAACCAAACAGTGGACCACAGCCCAAGAGAATGTCATCTGACCGCAGCAAGGAAAGAGGACGAACCGCAGCTCGTATAGAAACGTTTGATCGCAACCAAACGGTGGACCGCAGCCCAAGAGTATCAATCTGACCGCAGCCAGCTTCTGAACCGCAGCTCAGGAAAACCAATCCGATCGCAACCGAATTGGGGTAACACACACATATCACACAGCAAGCACATGCAGCCCATATTACACATTGGAAAGGGGGAGAAAGCGCATAACAAAACCTATGCGTGATCCATCACATACTAAGAATAGTCCTAAGGGGTTCATACTTCTTCCACCTAGGTCAACGGGGTACCAATTCAACTAGCATGCAATATAATAGACTCATAAACCTACGAACGGTACCCGAAACATCAAACTAGACATGGGCACGATAAACGGGGTCCGTTGGGACACCGCGGGGAACGGGGGAATATCAAACGGGGAAGCCGGGGTCCCAAGTGGGACAAATTTCCAGCGGGTAGCCGGTGGGGGTGGGGGGCCACCCGCCGGCTACCCGCTGCCGGGCGGTGTTTCACGGCCGTGGGTAGGTGGCGGGTCCCCTACCCCCCACTGACTCTTTTCATCACAATACGCCCCGGGAACCGTTGAGGAACCCGAAACCATGCTTAGACACTTTACAACGCAATTACGACAACACGGAGACAATTAACGGATCCAATACGAGAAACGAACGGCACATAACCTATCATGTTCTTCTAAGTATAATCAACACCCAAACATGCGATTTCCCCACCCCGGTAACCCAAGAATAATATCATACGATACAACCTAGGGTTCTAATCACTTTTATACCAACAAGAATACGGTTCGTCTTTTAGTTGCAAGATTCGATACAAATAACACATAAGCATCAAGGACACCATATAATTATCAAGAACGAAAATTAATCATCAAGAACTTCCACATAATCATCAAGGACACCATAATTATCAAGAATCTCCCAATATCAAGATTATCAAGATCCCCCATGGGATCATCACATCAATTATCAATAATAATCATCATAACTCGCCAATACACAATAATATGGGGAAACCCTAAGGGGGAATCATAACTATGAAAATAGGTTTTGTTGAGACATGGGTTACCTCTTAGCCTTAATTAATTCCTTGGCTATGAAGGGTCTTTCTTTAAGCTTTCTTGCTTTCTTGCTTTCTTCTAAGGGAATTCTTGGAGCTCTTTTGGGGTGGTGGGGCGTTAGACTTGTGGGAGGGATTCTAGGTGCCTCCTAAGTTCCCTATTTATAGATCTAGGGATCTTATTTAGAGTCTAATCCTATTGGGATTAGGGGTTGGGTTTATATATGAGGGCCCATGGGCTATGGTGGGCCTTTTTCCTTAATTAATCATTATAATTTATTCTGTCTCTTGGGCTATTGATTAATTAATTAATTGGTTTTAGGACTCATAACACGGGGTGTTACACTTTAAGTTTTCTTGCTTTCTTGATTTCTTATTTAGTTCCTTGGCTATGAAGGGTCTTTCTTTAAGTTTTCTTGCTTTCTTGATTTCTTCTAGGGGATTCTTGGAGCTCTTTGGGGTGGTGGGCGTTTATTGTGGTGGGGGGTTTCTAGGTGCCTCTTAAGTCCCTTATTTATATATTTAGGAGTTCTAGTTAGGAACTAATATTATGGGCTTGCTAGTTCTATTTCTTTTGGGACTAAGGATTGGGTTTTAGGGATAAGGGCCCGTGGACTATGGTGGGCCTTTCCTAATTAATTATTGTGATTTAATCCTTTCTTTTGGGTAATTGATTAATTGATTTTAGGGATCGTAACACGGGGTGTTACAACAGGTCCACATGGGCCTCGGTGATATGACCCACCGACCTGGATGCGACAGGCGGTGTCTAGGGCCAATAAGCCGAGGAAGGTTGTAGTCCACCGACCTGAGTTATCAGGCGGTGTGTAGGGCTACGGCTGGCTGCGATCCACCGAGTGATGGGACAGTGGTGTGTAGGGTCGTAGTCTCCGAGGATCTTCGCCCACTGACTGAGTCCCTCAGCGGTGTGTAGGGCTTGATCCGCTACGGTCCACCGACTGTACGCATCAATGGTTTGTAGGGTCGTAAGTCCCCCCTTGTAAAGGGGATCACGGTCCACCGACTGTGCGCGTCAGCGGTGTGTCGGATTTTGGTCCGACGTTGAGTTCGTCAGCGGTCCTCTATGGATTGGTTGCGATCAACTCCCTTCATGCCACGGTGTAAGGTAGGGTGCTACGGGGACGTGTTAATGCTATACGCATTAACCCTCATGTTTGGGGCATGCGATTGGTCCCGTGGCGCCAGTGCAGTGTGATTAAGTGTCACAAATAATGAGTGAATGATGATTAAATGATGATTGAATGATGATATGATTGATGTGAATATAGACTGTGACCTTAGCTGCAAATTCTTTATGATGATCCTCCTTAACTATTATTGTTGGTTGTGTGCTAACCTAATTTGCTGAGTCCATTCCTGCTTTTAAAACTAGTGTCTCTTAAGTATATATGTTCCTGCTTCCAAAATGATTTTTGTATATCTATATATATCTATCTATAATGTATTTCAACGCGTTGGAGTGGGTTACCAGCATCTATCACTGAACAGATATATTTGGCTTTCAGGCACAGATGAGTAGACACCGGAGTGCGCTAGACACCTGAAGCGTAGAGTAGCTAGTTCCCCTTTTCGGCCTGCGTGCCATGTTCAGGCATTACTTTGAGGATTTTTAGTTAGTTTGCCTGTGCACCTGAGTTGTCTAGCTCAGGTGTGGCATAGCACCTCGCACCCTTATGTTTAGCAATACTCTATTTTGGGATTTAATGAGAATTTACCTTTATTATATAAGCTTTAAAAGTTTCAAAATCTCGGGGTGTTACAGGGTGGCCCTCCACCCACCGGCTACCCGCTGGTTTGTTACCCACCCTGTGTCTTTGGCTTCCCCATTTGATGTTCCCCAGTCCCCGTGGTGTCCCAACGGACCCCGTTTGTCGTGCGTGAGTCTAGTTTGATGTTTTGGGTACCATTCGTAGGTTAGAAGAGTCTCAGGTATTGCATGCTAGTTGAATCGGTAACCCGTTGGCCTAGGAGGAAGATGCATGAACCCCTTAGGACTATTCTTAGTATGTGAATGATCACACGTAAGTCCACTTATGCGTCTCCCCCTTCCCAATGTGCTATTACGTGCTACAATGTGTTATGTGATGCATGATTCCCCAATTTGGTTGCTATCAAATTGGGTGTTCCTAAGCTGCGGTTCAGAAGTTGGCTACGGTCAAATTGGTTACTCATTTGCTGCGGTTCATTTTCCTGGATGCGGTCAATGATTCACTTCTTGGGCTACGGCCCACATGGGCGACGTGTGCGGATGGTCCACCGACTGGACGCGCCAGCGGTGTGTAGGGCCACTAGCCTGAGGATGGCCATAGCACACCGAATGGGTGATCAGGCGGTGTGTAGGGCTATGGTCGGCTGCGATCCACCGAGTGATGGGCCAACGGTGTGTAGGGTCACAGTCTCCGAGGATCATCGCCCACCGAACGAGTCCCTCAGGCGGTGTGTAGGGCTTGATCCGCTACGATCCACCGACTGTGCTCGTCAACGGTGTGTAGGGTCGTAGTCTCCAAAAGAGGATCGCAGTCCACCGACTGAGAGCGTCAGCGGTGTGTAGGGCTGTGATCCGCCGTCGAACTATCGGCGATCTATACGGTTGGTTGCGATCAACCCCTTCATGCTGCGGTATGAGGTAGGGTGCTGCGGGGCCGTGTTAGTGCTATATGCACTAACCCTCATGTTCGGGCCATGCGATTGGTCCCGTAGCGCCACCAAAGTGTGCTTGTGTGATATGAAGGATGATTGAATGATGGTGTGAATGATTTGAAAGTGAACTGTGACCTTAGATACATGCTTTTTATGATACTATCTCTATATAACTGATTATCCTTGTTTAATGTGCTTATCCCTATCTGTTGAGTCTATTCCGGGTTTTAAAGCTAGAGTCTCCTAAGTATATATCTTCCTGCTTCAAAATGGTTTTCGTATATCTATATATATATTTACCTATATTGTATTTCAACGCGTTGGAGTGGGTTACCAGCATCATTCGCTGAACAGATATATTTGGCTTTCAGGCACAGATGAGTAGACCCCGAAGCGCGCTAGAGATCCGGAGCGTAGATTAGTTAGTTTCCCTTTCGGCCTGCGTGCCATGATTATGTATTGACATTGCTTTGAGGATATTTAGTTAGTTTAGCCTGTGCATCTGAGTTCTCCAGCTCAGATGTGGCATAGCACCCCGCACTCTTATGTTTGATTTTGGGATTTAATGAGAATTCACCTTTATTATATAAGTTTTTAAAGTTTCAAAATTTCAGGGTGTTACATCTTCAACACCAAATATCATCATCATCTATACATTAACGTCATTTCAATTAATCAAAACATAATAAGCATAATAATTGAATCATAAGAAAATAAAAAAATTTTGAATCAATAATCAAATTTACCATGATCTGGGGGTTCAAAACCGCGTATCCAATTGCGAGCACAAAGCAATGCTTGAACATTTGAAGGAAGCATACAATTTTGGTATTTGTTCAACACACGACCTCCTATACTAAAAGCTGATTCCGATGCCACAGTATTGATAGGAATACTTAATATATCGCATGCCATGTAAGATAACTCACCGAAGCGATGCCTATTTTCCTTCCAATAGTTCACGATATCCATATCAGCAAACATCTTCATGTCCTTCTGTGGTTCATCCAAATACAAATCCAATGCTGATTTTCCATTATCAACATCATCTTGGTTACAATATTGAACAAACTCCTATATCATTTATTAAGTATAAAAATATTAAAAAGTGTTATAACAATATATAATAAAAGAATAACAAAGATGACATAAACATAAAAACTTACCTTGCTTTTTCACATGGAGGAGTGGATAAAGTTACCTTTCACATGGAGGAGTGGATAAACTTACCTTTCACATGGATGAGTGGATAAAGTTGAAGAATTAGGGGCCACGGTCATAGCCTTGCTTTTATATGCTTTAAAGAGCATATACAACTTGCTTTTCACATAATTCGACTTTGGCTTGCAAGTATTTAGATCCAATTTTTTGAACCACAAGTCCAAAAGTTTAAATTTCATCCTTGGATCAAACACCGCTCCCATAGCAAGAATAACACTATATTGTAACCAATATTTTTCAAACTTCAGTCTCATACTACTAGCCATGTTTCTAAGAACCACATCTTCATTATTCAAATTTCTTTTCAACAAAAGCTCAATTTTCCAAACTTGCATGAAATATAAGTTGGAAGTAGGATAAGTTGAACCCGAAATCAATTTTGTAATTTCATTAAAAGGCATAAAAAATTCACAAATCTTTTCACCCCTAGCCCACTCCTCATTTGAAGGACAATGCTTATAATTTTTGTCAAACAAGTGAAGACTACTAAAAGCACGTCGGTACTTAATAGCACTATCAAGCATCTTATAAGTTTAGTTCCATCTAGTGGTCACATCCGTTGACAAACCAACTTTAAGTTGAAGACCAACTATCTCAACACATTCTTCAAACACTTTCATCCTCCCCTCCGACCCTTTAACATATTTCACACTATCTCGAATTTTATTCAAAACATCACCCATCACTTTCAACTCATCTTGCACAATAAGATTCAATATATGTGCAGAACATCTCACATGAAAAAATTATCCATTACACAGCAAATCATTTTGCAAACAAAGTTGTCTTTTCAAGATATTTTGCATACTATCGTTAGCAGAAGCATTATCCAAAGTAAGAGAAAACAGTTTTTTCTCTATTCCCCACTCTTTCAAACAATCTAGAAGCTTCTTAGCTAACTGAATACCAGTATGTGGGGGAGGCATAGCACAAAAGGATAATATCTTATTGTTTAACTTCCAATTATTATCAATATAATTAGCAGTCAAACAAATATACCCCTCAAATGTGCATGTTGTCCAAAGATCAGAAGTCAAACAAATCCTACTAGGAATTCTTTTCAAGATATTCTTCAGTTTCTCTTTTTCTCTCTCATAAAACTTATAAACATCTGCTGCTGCTGTATTCCTACTTATGAATTTTTAATCAGAATTCAAATACTTGTGCAACTCTCTAATTCTCTTATATTCAACAAAAGTATACGGCAAGTCATGTTCAATGATGCTCATACTTATCATCTCACGAACCACATTATGATCAATTTTTTTTGGCACGCAACTTTCTTTCATGATCAATTAACATAGAACTCACATCATTATATTTAGGCTTTACTTTGCAAGAAGCCAAATGACGGGATAGGGTAGATGTTCCATATTTGTGTGCCCCTGCCACATAATCCTTATGACAATACTTGCATTTAGCCCTTTGTTTATCATTACTATGAATTATATCAAAATGATTCCACACATCTGAAGTAAGTCGTCTTTTCGTACCTCTTTCTTGTGTTTCTAAATTTTCAGTTTGTTTTGAAGGTTGATGTGAATCTAGTCTGTCCCCCACATTCGGCATATTAACTTCACAGTCAACATTAATATTAGTGTTTGGAGAACTTTGTTGTGGAGATGATAATGTATCCATCTCCCTGACATTAAAATAACAAAATATATTTAGTTTAAACTATAACAAAATATATATAATACAAAGAAAAGTTTTCAAACTTAATGAACCAATGCAGTGTGTGTAAAAACTGTGTTTAGAGACAAAGCAGACAATATTTTAAATTCTAATTAGCAACTAGCAATGTAGTTCTATTGCTTATTAGCCATTCAATGAAGAATAAGAGTTTGTAATTAAAAATTTGAATGTCAGTGAATTATGTTTCATAATTTTTAAATTCTTTTTCATTCATCTTCGGCTTCTTTGCTGTTTCACTATTAATTTTTAAATAATGGAATAAATTAGCACTAATCAGTAATCAGCCTAATTAGCAACTACTCAACTAGAAAGTAGATGTAGATGTATTAAATCTTTATTCAAATTTATACCTTGAGTAGAGGAGAATAGGAGACGGTGGCCAGAGACGCGTGGAGGAGTAGAGCAGCGGAGAAGTGCCGTCTTGGCCGCGTGGTGGGCTGGTGCGGTGGTGCCTGGTGGCGTCAGGCGTGCCGACGTGATGAACTGAAGGCGAGACTGCGAGAGAACTGAAACTTTGAAAGAAATAAAGAATTAGGGCTTTACCCTTTACTGCGCAGAGAGAAAGAGACGGCCAGAGAGAAGTTTGACTAGTTGGCTTAGGTTTTAATTTATAGATATTAATATTAATCATATTAGTATTAGTATTATAATATATATATATATATATATATATATATATATATATATATATATATATATATATATATATATATATATATATATATATATATATAACTTTTTTTTTAAAAAAGGGTCTGGCCCGCGGGCTGCCCCCCTACCCGCGCGAGCTTCGACCCACCGCAGGCCAGGCCCATTAGGCCCGCATTTTCGCGTGCCACTTTTCTTACAGCCCTAACCCGCCCCACTGTGAGGCGGGTGCGGGCCAACCCACGGGCTTCGGCCCACTTTGACACCCCTAACTTGAAGAATCTAGGATTGCCCAAAACTTGGCTTGAAAAAGAAGCTATCAATTTTCTAGAGAGAAGGTGGAGCTTTTGTGTTTAGGGTGTTTGGGAAATGAAATGCAGGATGATGCTAGGTTAACTTGGGGCACAAACATAAGGTAAAAAGACTTCTTTGCCCTTACTAAAGTTGGAAGAGTAAGGAGACAAGGGAACAATTCATAAAACATAGAGTACAACTCTTTGACTTGGATTGACTAGTCAATTTCTAGTCCTCCGACTATTGAATTTTCAGGATTTTAGGAATAAATTACCAATTAAGCTAGGATTAATTATCCAATTAATCCTTAAATAGATTTTGGGTTTACGGGGTGTCACATCCTCTCCCCCTAAAAAGAAGCTTCGTCCCGAAGCTTGGGTACGACGAATCCGAACAAAACAACAAAATGAAACATCAATGTGACAAGAGAATCAAAAACATCTTTTTGACCAAAACTTCAAGAATTCGAAAAGGTACAAAATGGTCAAGAAGTCATGGAATTGTAAGGTTGAAAGAAATAACCAACGAAGTCCCTTGAGCATAACAAACACTAAGGCCAAACACAACAACCAAAAACCTTCTATACAACACCAAAGTTCTAAACAGCTAGATCCTAGTAAAAACAACCCACAAAACTAACTACCCAATGCAACTAGCAAAACAAGAAAGATCACACAAGGCAAACAACAAAACAACTAGCATGCGGCAACAACATAAGGATAACAACCAGCGAGGGAAGGAAGACGAGATAACACAACCAAAACGGTCGGCTTGCGAAACGGGTGACAAAGCTTAAGAGATGAGTTGCAAACGAGGTTTTAGGCAATAAAGGTGCTTGCCAACTAACCAAAGTTAGAGAAACCAAGGGTTCAAATTAAGGTGGTAAGATTGATAGGCTTGGACACAACGAAGTTCAACACCAAAACTGTAACACCCCGAAATTTTGAAACTTTTAAAACTTATATAACAAAGATCAATTCTCATTAAATCCCAAAATAGAGTAGTACTAAACATATGAGTGCAGGGTGCTATGCCACATCTGAGCTGGAGAACTCAGATGCACAGGCTAAACTAACTAAATATCCTCAATACATCATCGTGGCACGCAGGCCAAAAAGGAAAACTATCTATCTACTCCAAGTTCTTCTAGCGCGCTCTGGGAGCTAATCATCTATGCCTGAAAGCCAAATATATCTGTTCAGCGAATGATGCCGGTAACCCACTCCAACGCGTTGAAATACATTATAGATAGATATATATAGATATACAAAAATCATTTTGAAGCAGGAAGATATATACTTAAGAGACACTAGTTTTAAAGCCAGGAATGGACTCAGCAAATAGGGGTAAGCACAACAATCAATAATAATAGTTAAGGAGAATCATCACAAAGAATACGCAACTAAGGTCACAGTCTATTTCCACATCAATCATATCATCATTCAATCATCATTTGTGACACTCAATCACACTGAGCTGGCACCACGGGACCAATTGCATGCCCCGAACATGAGGGTTAGTGAATATAGCATTAACACGGCCCCGCAGCACCCTACCTCATACCGCAGCATGAAGGGAGTTGATCGCAACCAACCCTTTAAAGACCGCTGACAAACTCAACGTCGAACCACAATCCTACACACCGCTAACGCGCCCAGTCGGTGGACTGTGATCCCCTTTACAAGGGGGGACATACGACCCTACACACCGTTAACGGGCACAGTCGGTGGACCGTAGCGGATCAAGCCCTACACACCGTTGAGAGGCTTAGTCGGTGGGCAAAGATCCTCAGAGACTACGACCCTACACACCGCTGGCCCATCACTCAGTGGATCGCAGCCAGCCGTAGCCCTACACACCGCCTGATTACTCAGGTGGGTGGACTACAGCTTTCCTCTGGTTTATTGGCCCTACACATCGCCTGGCGTGTCCAGTTCGGTGGAGAATCGTACCCGAGGCCCATGTGGACCGCAGCCCTATATAATATTTATATACCTGACCGATCGCAACCGGCCTGGTTAACAGTTGGGATGGTTCTCAACCCATTCAACTGCCCGTATAGCTCATAAGTAACCAAACAGTGGACCGCAGCCCTATATAATATTTATATACCTGACCGATCGCAACCGGCCTGGTTAACAGTTGGGATGGTTCTCAACCCATCCAACTGCACGTATAGCCAATTTGATTGCAACCAAATTGGGGAATCATGCATCACATAATACACAATAGCACATAATAGCACATTGGGAAGGGGGAAACACATAAATAAGCTTATGTGTGATCATTCACATACTAAGAATAGTCCTAAGGGGTTCATACGACTTCCACCTAGGTCAACGGGTTACCGATTCAACTAGCATGCAATCCCTAAGACTCATTTATCCTACGAACGGTACCCAAAACATTAAACTAGACTCAAGTACGACAAACGGGGTCCGTTTGGACACCATGGGGGATGGGGAACATCAAACGGGGAAGCAAAAGACCCGGGGTGGGTATGGACCAGCGGGTAACTGGTGGGTGGGGGTCACCCGCCGGCTGCCCGCCGGAGATCATCGCCCGGGCAGCGGGTTGCCGGCGGGCGAACGCCTGCCAGGCGCCTGCCCACTGCCTGGCGGTGATTTTCGGGCAGCGGGTAGGTAGCTGGTACCCCTACCCCCACCTACCCCGCACTGACTCTTTTATCACAATTACGACCCGGGATCCTTTGCGGAACCCGAAACCATGCTTAGACACTTTTAAAAGTAATTAACGACACCACGTAGGCAATTAATGGAACAAAAGCAAGAATCACGTATAACTAATCCTATTCGACTTCTAAACATAAACAACATCCGAACATGCGAATTCCCACCCAAATATATATCAAGAACATTACAACACAAATTCCCAATCCACCCTAGGGCTCTAATCCCACCGAAATCATCAAAATCACAATTTATCTTTAACATCAAGAAATATCAAGATTTGTCAAGAATCATCACATCAATATCAAGAACCTCTTTTAAACATCAAGATCATCAAGGTTATCAAGAACACTCATAAATCATCTTATCAATCATCAATAATATATCACAAATAGTATAGAGGAATTTAATCAAGACACAAGCATATAGAAGGAGGCCAAGGAAGGAGATTATAGCGAAGAAAGTAGGTTTTGTTGAGACATGGGTTACCTCTTAGCCATAATTAATACTCCCTTGGCTATTAAGGTTGTGACACCCCAAAAATCCAAATTCAATTAATGGATTAATTGAGTAATTAATCCTATTTGAATTGAGGAATTAATTCCTAAAATCCTGAAATTCAATACTTGAGGACTAGTATTTGACTAGTCAACCCCAAAGTCAAAGTTGTACCTTGAGCTTTGAAGGGAGTTACCTTGTTCCTTACATTTCCTAATGTTAGTAAGGGCATTCTTGACCTTACACATGGTGTTAGTATTGTAACCTAACCTAGTAGACATCTTCATTCTATCCCTTACACTTTCTAAAAATCTAGCTCTACCTTCTCTCGAAAAAGGTGAGTAGCTTTTCTTCCAAGCTAAGTTGAGACCATGCCAAGACTTCAAGAGTTGCTTCCAAGATTCAACCTTTCACCTATTTGGGCATCTAGGAGGGTAAGATCTAGGTCAATCTTGTGTTTTTGGTTTCATCTTAGGTGTCTTTTCTTAAAGGTAGGATCTTTATGATCTTTTGGTTTGTTCTTGAAGTGGGTTTGGAAGGTGAGCCTTGAGAACAGCTTGTTAAGGTGTAAGGTGAAGTCTTTTAGTGTACAAGAGGTAATCCATGCTCTACAAAATCTATTTTGCTTACCTATATGTGATTTCTTGGATTCTACTTGTGTTTTGCTACGAAATGTGAGTGTTTATGCATGTTCTTGTGAAAATGCATATCTAGAGCTTGTGTTTAGGGTTCTTGTGTGCCATTTCTTGGCATTTTCCTTTGATTCAAGTCATTTTGTTTTATTGGGTGAGATTTGGCATGTTTTGGACTTGAATTTGAGTTTGGAGATAAAATTCGCGGAGTGTGTTGTTGTGGTACAGGTTGTACCCGCGGGCGGAACGGCGGGTAGGAGGCCCACCCATCGCCCACCCGCGGGATACACAAGGTGGGAAGCCTGAACCTACGGGCGGAACCGCGGGTAGGGGCCTACCCGTGGGCCTACCCGCGGGTACATGTTATGGTGATGGTGGGGATTTGTTCCCCGTGATTCTTTTGACTCGGTATTCGATCTTTTGACTTCCCGATATTCTTTTGTGGAACTATTTGAGTGTCTTCTTGATATTTCGTATGTCTAGAACTATGTGGTAGGTATCCGTGTAGGACTTTGGTGTCTTGAATCGTGCTAAGTGTTCAACATTGTGTTTCGTTGAACCGTGATGTGTCTTGTGTGTTCCTCGGAACTACCTTTAGTTTATCCGTTTGATAAGCATGCTAGTTCGGTGTCTAAATGCTAGTGTGTGTGTTGTTTGTACCTTCCGATGGGTTGATGATAACTTGTGTTATTCATCGTTGTTGTTGTTGGGCTGTGACCCATTCTTTGATTGAGTATGTTTCATACCTTCGTTGTAATCTGTTGATTGATTCCTGTTGAGGTGTGATGCGTGTGTGGCTTTACCTGGATTGCACGATTAGTGGTATGGGACACTAGTCACCAAGGTATTGCAACGGTCCTCGTGGTGGTCGTGACGTCATTATGGAGTTGTGACCTTTGTGTAAGGTTCACGTGATTCTTGGGTGGCATGTGTTGCCGTGTGTGTGTACGGTACCCTCGTGTACTATGAAATTGGTGGTCTCGTTGGTGGTCGTTGGTGGGGGACGACGGTCCCAGGAGGGAAAAGGTTAGACTAAGAAGTACAGGGGTCCTGGAGGTAATGGTTGGAAAGAAGAAACAAGGTTGGGGGTAGCCATAAGGTTGGAACCGGGCATAAGGCAGGCATATCAACTCGTGATGGGTGATGTCACGAGGGCTATTGTAGCCATTGTGGTGAGTTCTTCTCTTGTGACGTGTGTAGTCACAAAGACATGTGTTGCCTTGGCATGTGTTGCCGATTGTGTGAGTCTTATTCCTTTGCGTTGTGCTTGTCGGGTTTTGATCTATTGTGTGATGATAGATCATGCCTTGACTCCCCTTGTGAGTCATGTTGTTCTTTGTGGTCTTGGGATGTGTTCCCGTGTTGTTTGTGGAGAGTGTTGAGTCTTATGTTGGCTTTTACTCTTGGTTTTACACTTATATATATGTATTCAGTTTCGAAAATGGTTTTACAACTTATACCTTACTTATGTATGTTATTTCACATGTATTGGTGGGTTACCAGCATTATTCGCTAACCGGGCGTCGTCCCATGTTTATTTGTGTTCTTTCATGTGATGTCTAGGCGAGTGCGCTGTTTAGTGCCCGTTAGCATAGCTTTCCCCGTTGGTTTTATGGCCTGTGTGCCGATCTAGTGTAGACTTGTGGAACTTTGGGATAGTGTAACAATGCAGATTTGGCCGTAGCATTCATTCTTGTTGATGAACGTGGCATAACACCCCTTGACTTGGATTTATGTTTATCCAGTTACCTTTTAGTCTTCCGCTATGCTAGTTGTTTGTTATGTTATCTGCATGTGTTAAGGCTTTTTATAGCTTGCGTTTTAGGGGGTGTCACAGTTGGTATCAGAGCCTAGGTTTGAACCTAGGAAGAGTTAAGTCTAGACTTTCTAAGTGGCTAAGTGTGGTTTGAGACCCTTAAGCGACCTTAAGAAGCTAAGTGTTAGGCTTAGGATTCTAGGTTGCGCGGTGAGCTGTGTGTTGCTTTCTGTTCTTTGCTTGTTTGCTATCTTTTGGTAACCGTGTTGTTGTTGTAGAAGTTGCGATGCCTCCTCGTCCCCGAGCTCGCACCCCGGAGACCCCGACCAACGAGCAGCTCGCTCAGAATCTCCACCAGCTGACTCAGACCATGCAGACGCTCAGTGAAGACCCTGTAGTCTTAGAAGAGTGGCTAAGGGTGTTTGACAAGATCTTCACCGTTGTGGGTTGCCCCGAAGAGAGGAGTGTGGAGTTGGCAACGTTTTAGTTTTGCCATGAAGCGGATTTGTGGTGGGTCCATGAAGGCCCGACTTTTCTTGAAGAACCCGAGTTCGACTGGTCCGCGCTCAAGGACAGAATGCGCGAGAGGTTCTACCCAGCATATGTGCGCGCCGCCATGTACAAAGAGTTTCTCCACCTGCAGCAAGGATCCATGTCTGTGGTTGAATACCACAAGAGGTTCTTGGAGTTAGCACGTTTTGCGAGGATGCTTGTGCCTACAGAGCTCGCTAAAGTCGAGAAATTCGTGGCCGATTTGAACTATGAGGCGCGAAAAGCTTTGACTGTGAGTAGGCCAAGTTCTCTTAAGAACGCTTACGTGTGTGCCGCTGATCTGTATCGCGTGCAGCAGCTTTAGAGAGGATCGTTCGAGCAAGCTAGGAAGAGGACTGAGGGCGGAGGTTCTTCTACCTTTAAGAAGCCAAGACCAGGTTTTCAGGTCAAGAACGTGTCATCTTCATCTCAAGGACCTAACAGAGTGGAACATCGGGATCAAGCTAAGACGGCTGTTTGCCGTAGGTGCGGGAAAGTGCACGCGGGCCAAAATTGTCATGGCCAGGCGTTTAGGTGTTTCCGATGCGGGGATCGTGGTCACAAAGTCGCGGAGTGTCCCCAGCTAGCCGGTCAGAGAGCGTTGCCGCCACCCCCGGGAGCCGGAGGAACATCGGGAGTTGGTTCGAGTCGTGGAGCAGTTGGAGCTAGGCCACCTGGGAGGGTCTTCGTGACGGCGCGTTCGCAGGCTGAGTCGGAGGGCTTGATGGAGGATGAGTTGGCAGGTAACCCTTTTTCCTAGCCTATCCTTGTTTTCCGCGATCATCGTGTTCTTTGTTGCCTTGAGTGTTATCTTGTGTTTCTTAGTTGTCTATTTGAGTTATGTGGCAATCCTTGGCATGCTTTTCTTTGGTAGTAATTCTTTCGAAGCTTAGTATAAACTCTTCTTACTAAGTGACTTCTTTAGTTTGGCATACAAATTTCGTTGTGAAGTTAGCTATTCATCTTTGGAATGAATTGTGCTTGGGTTGTATGTTGTTCTTACAACGATTCCTTTGTAAACTCTCTAAATTTTCCAAGTATTCTTTGAAATTGGAAAATAGCAAAATTCATACCAAAAATTCCTTCTTGTGTTGCTTAAAAGTCAAGCCTAATGTTTAATTGTAACTTGAGTTTCAAACCTGGGCCTATCCTTTGTCAACCCAACCACCAACCCATTTGAGTTAATTGTTTTTCTTGGAACCTATCCAATTTTAATTCTATCTAAACCATAAATTCCCACTTTACCCAAAATCCCCAAATTAAATCATCTTTTTCCCCAATTTCTCCCAAATCCCTAAATTTCCAATTTCTCTTCTTCTTCTTTTCATTCCACCCGTGAGTAGCCGAAACCCCACCCCCTACCCGTAGCTTCACCTGCAACCCGCCACCACCACCTGCCCGTCGCCCCACCGCCACGCCGTCGACGCACCACGGGGCCGCCGTGCCGCCTGCTGCGTGTCGCGTCGCCGAGAGAGCTCGAGAGAGAGATGGGGGCAGCGAGAGTGAAGAGGAAAGAAGATGAAGTTGTGGGTACCTTTTTGTTGAGCTTTGGGTCATCTCCTACCATGCCTAGAAGATCAAGTTTGGCTAGAAAAGCGGAATGGGTGGATACCCACTACCTTGTTCTTGAAAGTAAAGCTTTTGACCCGGAATCTTTTCCTAATTCCTTGTTGGATATGCTTAGATTCCAGGGTTTGTTGGATTGGTTTCTCGCCATAAGGGCCGAGACTTACCCGAGTTTGGTTAAAGAGTTTTATCATCACGTGGTTGTGGCAAAAGAGGGTGAGAAGCTTGAGATCACTTCCAAAGTGAGAGGTGTAAAGTTGGTGATTTCTGAAAAGAGGCTGGCTCAGCTTTTGAGTTTGACTGCTTCCGGAGTGGCTCAGTATAGTGGTCATTCCTGGATTAGTACGGATACCATGGGGTACCGGGACTACTTGAGCTACTTGTTGGGCCGTACGAGTGGTTTCACTCAAGCCTCTAGGCCGGAGAAGAAGTGGTTGACTGCGGAGCAAAGGATTTTGGTAATGTTGGTGTCGGACTGATTGCTGCCTAACAACAACAAGAGCAAGTTGCTGGGTAAGTTGGAGTGCATTTTTGCCTTCTGTCTCAAGAATATGGTTAAGTTCAACTTGCCTGCTTTGATGTTGCAACACATGGTGTTTTGTCGGGATCACAACTGGAAGAGCTTACCATACGGGATGGTGTTGAGTTGGATCTTGGTTAGGAAGGGTGTCAGTGTGGACGGTTGCCTTCCGAAGGCCGTGAGAAAGTTAGTGTTGGATGCCACCAACCTTCGGAGTTGTAATCTGTTTCAGATGGATGATGGTGAGTACATCACGCTGGAGGAAGTTGCAAGGAAAGCACCTGAAGAACGGGCCGAGTTGGCAGCTGAGCTTGGAATCCATGCCGGGAAGTTGAACCTCGCTGTTCAGAGCTTGGGAGGTGATGAGGAAGCTGAAGATGAAGCCGATCGTGAGGATGAGATGGGAGCACCAGAAGCTGTTGAAGCTGAAGAGAGTGACTCGAAGAGTGAAGAGAACCGACGAAGAAGAGAATCTCGCACCAAGAGGGAGCACGACTCCATGTCGCACGAAGAGCGTGTTGTTGCCTTGCTTCGTCAGCAGAACCGCTTGATCGAGGAGGGCTTTGCCTACATGAAGACGCAGTTCGTCGCCGTGCACCACCGGCTAGACCAGATCGAAGCCAGCTCGAGTCATAGAGGAGAAGACGAGGAAGAGTCCGAGGAGTCGGAGAGCAAGTCCTTCTAGAAGCTGTGGCTACCTTGTTCGCTTTCTTCTTTAGTAGTTGTGTCTCCTTAGCCGTTGTTGGTTGTTTGTTGTTGCTTTCATGCTTGTTTTTGCTTGTTTCTTGTGGCTTAGTTAGCTTAGTAATAGTAGCGGGTGTTTTGTGTTGGTTGTATTGTCCTTAGTGTTTGGCTAGAAGTTGATGTTGGTGTCAAGACTAGGGTTCGTGATGCTCAATCCATCCGTTTGTTAAACTCTTGCCAATCCTTGATTGATATACCATCTTTCTTGTTTGAAATTCTTGTGAAATCTTTTGAGCTTTGACCAAAAGAATTCGTTCTTGAACCACTTGTCACAATGTTGTTTCCTATCACCGTTTGCTTTTAATTCGTCGTACCCAAGCTTCAGGGACGAAGCTTCTTTGAAGGAGGAGACGATGTGACACCCCAAAAATCCAAATTCAATTAATGGATTAATTGAGTAATTAATCCTATTTCAATTGAGGAATTAATTCCTAAAATCCTGAAATTCAATACTTGAGGACTAGTATTTGACTAGTCAACCCCAAAGTCAAAGTTGTACCTTGAGCTTTGAAGGGAGTTCCCTTGTTCCTTACATTTCCTAATGTTAGTAAGGGCATTCTTGACCTTACACATGGTGTTAGTATTGTAACCTAACCTAGTAGACATCTTCATTCTATCCCTTACACTTTCTAAAACTCTAGCTCTACCTTCTCTCTAAAAAGGTGAGTAGCTTTTCTTCCAAGCCAAGTTGAGACCTTGCCAAGACTTCAAGAGTTGCTTCCAAGATTCAACCTTTCAACTATTTGGGCATCTAGGAGGGTAAGATCTAGGTCCATCTTGTGTTTTTGGTTTCATCTTAGGTGTCTTTTCTTAAAGGTAGGATCTTTATGATCTTTTGGTTTGTTCTTGAAGTGGGTTTGGAAGGTGAGCCTTGAGAACAGCTTGTTAAGGTGTAAGGTGAAGTCTTTTAGTCTACAAGAGGTAACCCATGCTCTACAAAATCTATTTTGTTTACCTATATGTGATTTCTTGGATTCTACTTGTGTTTTGCTATGAAATGTGAGTGTTTATGCATGTTCTTGTGAAAATGCATATCTAGAGCTTGTGTTTAGGGTTCTTGTGTGCCATTGCTTGGAATTTTCCTTTGTATCAAGTCATTTTGTTGTATTGAGTGAGATTTGGTATGTTTTGGACTTGAATTTGAGTTTGAAGATAAAATTCGCGAAGTGTGTTGTTGTGGTACAGGCTGTACCCGCGGGCAGAACGGCAGGTAGGAGGCCCACCGGTCGCCCACCCGCGGGGTACACATGGTGGGAAGCCTGTACCCGCGGGCGGAACCGCAGGTAGGGGCCTACCCGTGGGCCTACCCGCGGGTACATGTTATGGTGATGGTGGGGATTTGTTCCCCGTGATTCTTTTGACTCGGTATTCGATCTTTAGACTTCCCGATATTCTTTTGTGGAACTATTTGAGTGTCTTCTTGATGTTTCGTATGTCTAGAACTATGTGGTAGGTATCCATGTAGGACTTTGGTGTCTTGAATCGTGCTAAATGCTTGTAACACCCCAGATTTTCAAGACTTTTTAAAACTTATAATAAAGGTAGAATCTTATTAAATCCCAAGATATAATACAAGCATTCGGGGTGCTATGCCACACCTGGGCTAGAGAACCCAAGTGCACAGGCTAACTAACTAATATCCTCAAAGTGTGATTTCATAAACGTGACACGCAGGCCGAAAGGGAAACTATCTACTTCTACACTCCAAGTTCTAGCGCGCTCCAGTGACTTAATCTTCTGTGCCTGAAAGCCAAATATATCTGTTCAGCGAGAGATGCTGGTAACCCACTCCAACGCGTTGAAATACAATACATATAGAGATATATATAGATATACGAAAACCATTTTGAGCATGAAGATATATCCTACGAACTCTAGCTTTAAAACCGGGGATGACTCAACAGATAAGGCTAGACACAAGCAACAGTTATAACAAGCATATGCAGTTCATAACAGGCAAGGCAGATAAGGCAAGGCATAAACAATAATCATGATCCCAACATAAACGATCCCCAACATAAATCCCATAGTCACATCCCCCAAGACACTCATAATCACGACTCATCCATATCACAACACATAGCACACTTTGTTGGCGCCACAAGACCAATCGCATGCCCATACATGAGGGTCAGCGCATATAGCTCTGACACGGCCCCGCAGCACCCTGCCCCGTATCGCAACACGGAGGGGTCGATCGCAACCGACCGATGAACCGCAGCTCATCATAGTGTTTGATCGCAACCAAACAGTGGACCGCAGCCCAAGAGAATGTCATCTGACCGCAGCCAGGAAAGTATGAACCGCAGCTCATATAGGAACATTTGATCGCAACCAAACGGTGGACCGCAGCCTAAGAGTATCAATCTGACCGCAGCCAGCTTCTGAACCGCAGCTCAGGATAACCAATCCGATCGCAACCGAATTGGGGTAACACACACACATAACACATAGCAAGCACATGCAACCCACATTACACATTGGGAAGGGGGAGAAAACGTATAACAAAACCTATGCGTGATCCGTCACATACTAAGAATAGTCCTAAGGGGTTCATACTCCTTCCACCTAGGTCAACGGGATACCAATTCAACTAGCATGCAATATAATAGACTCATAAACCTACGAAAGGTACCCGAAACATCAAACTAGACATAGGCACGATAAACGGAGTCCGTTGGGACACCACGGGGAACGGGGGGACATCAAACGAGGAAGCCGGGAACCCAAGATGGGGAAAATTCCAGCGGGTAGCCGGTGGGTGGGGGGCCACCCGCCGGCTGCCCGCCGGATAATACTGTTCCGGGCAGCGGGTCGCCGGCGGGCAGCCGCCCGCCGCCGGCTGCCCGCTGCCGGAGACGTCCCTTCTGGCCGCGGGTAGGTGGCGGGTCCCCTACCCCCCACTGACTCTTTATACACAAAACGCCCCGGGAACCATTGTGGAACCCGAAACCATGCTTAGACACTTTACAACGCAATTAACGATCAACACGTAGACAATTAACGGATCAAATACGAGAAACGTAAGGCACATAACCTATCATGCTTTTTCTAAACATAATTGACACCCAAACATGCGATTTCCCACCCGATACACCAAGAATAATACCATACGATACAACCTAGGGTTCTAATCGCTTTTATACCAACAAGAATTCGATTCGTCTTCTAATTACAAGATTCGGTACAAATAACACATAAGCATCAAGAATGCCATACAATTATCAAGAACGACATATAAGCATCAAGAACTCCACATAATCATCAGGAACACCATAATTATCAAGAATCTCCCAATATCAAGATCACCCATGGAATTATCCCATCAATCATCAATAATAATATCACAAATCATCAATACACAATAATATGGGGAAATCCTACGGGGGAAATCATAGCTATGAAAATAGGTTTTGTTGGGACATGGGTTACCTCTTAGCCTTAATTAATTCCTTGGCTATGAAGGATCTTTCTTTAAGCTTTCTTGATTTCTTGATTTCTCCTAAGGGGATTCTTGGAACTCTTTGGGTGGTGAGAGATTATTGTGGTGGGGATTCTGGGTGCCTCCTAAGTTCCCTATTTATATATTTAAGGCTCCTAGTTAGGGCCTGAATGGTATGGGTTTACTAATTCTATTCCTTATAGGGCTAGGGCTTACTTTAGGGATAAGGGTCCATGGTCCATAGTGGGCCATATTAATTAAAGAGGATCCTAATCATAATCTGAATAGTAAAAGGCCTACTTCCTTTATTCCTAACAGGCTTAAGACTCTTATTCGGGCAAGGGTCCACGGTTCAGGGTGGACCTTACTAATTAATTAAAGGTAAACCTAACATAATTAAATCATATTTAATTATTATTAACGGGATTAATTAAATAATTGACCCGGGATTGAAGGCCGTAACACGGGGTGTTACAGTGCTCAACATTGTGTTTCGTTGAACCGTGATGTGTCTTGTGTGTTCCTCGGAACTACCTTTGGTTTATCCGTTTGATAAGCATGCTAGTTCGGTGTCTAAATGCTAGCGTGTGTGTTGTTTGTACCTTCCGATGGGTTGATGATAACTTGTGTTATTCATCGTTGTTGTTGTTGGACTGTGACCCATTCCTTGATTGAGTATGTTTCATACCTTCGTTGTAATCCGTTGATTGATTCCTGTTGAGGTGTGATGCGTGTGTGGCTTTACCTGGATTGCACGATTAGTGGTATGGGACACTAGTCACCAAGGTATTGCAGCGGACCTCGTGGTGGCTGTGACGTGATTATGGAGTTGTGACCTTTGTGTAAGGTTCACGTGATTCTTGGGTGGCATGTGTTTCCGTGTGTGTGTACGGTACCCTCGTGTACTATGAAATTGGTGGTCTCGTTGGTGGTCGTTGGTGGGGGACGACGGTCACAAGAGGGAAAAGGTTGGACTAAAAAGTACAGGGGTCCTGGAGGTAATGGTTGGAAAGAAGAAACAAGGTTGGGGGTAGCCATAAGGTTGGAACCGGGCATAAGGCAGGCATATCAACTCGTGATGGGTGATGTCACGAGGGCTATTGTAGCCATTGTGGTGAGTTCTTCTCTTGTGAGTCATGTTGTTCTTTGTGGTCTTGGGATGTGTTCCCGTGTTGTTTGTGGAGAGTGTTGAGTCTTATGTTGGCTTTTACTCTTGGTTTTACACTTATATATATGTATTACGTTTCGAAAATGGTTTTACAACTTATACCTTACTTATGTATGTTATTTCACATGTATTGGTGGGTTACCAGCATTATTCGCTGACCGGGCATCGTCCCATGTTTATTTGTGTTCTTTCATGTGATGTCTAGGCGAGTGCTGTAACACCCCGTGTTACGACCCCTAAGATCAATTAAATCATTTAATCGATTACCCAAAAGAAAGAATAAAAACACAATAATTAATTAGGAAAGGCCCACCATAGTCCACGGGCCCTTATCCCTAAACCCAATCCTTAGTCCCAAAAGAAATAGAACTAGCAAGCCCATAATATTAAGTTCCTAACTAGGACACCTAAATATATAAATAGGGGACTTAAGAGACACCTAGAAACCCCCACAAGAATAACGCCCCACCTCCCCGAAGAGCTCCAAGAATCCCCCTAGAAGAAATCAAGAAAGCAAGAAAGCTTAAAGAAAGACCCTTCATAGCCAAGGAATTAATTAAGGCTAAGAGGTAACCCATGTCTCAACAAAACCTATTTTCATAGTTATGATTCCCCCTTAGGGTTTCCCCATATTATTGTGTATTAATGACTTGTGATGATTATTATTGATGATTGATGTGATGATCCCATGGGGGATCTTGATAATCTTGATATTGGGAGATTCTTGATAATTATGATGTTCTTGATGATTATATGGAGTTCTTGATGATTATGTGTTGTTCTTGATAATTGTGTGATGCCCTTGATGCTTATGTGTTATTCTTACCGAATCTTGCAATTAGAAGGCGGATCGTATTCTTGTTGATATAAAAGTGATTAGAACCCTAGGTTATATCGTATGATATTATTCTTGGATTATCGGGTGGGGTAATCGCATGTTTGGGTGTTGATTATGTTTAGAAAAGCATGATAGGTTATGTACCGTTTGTTTCTCGTATTTGATCCGTTAATTGTCTACGTGTTGTCGTTGATTGCGTTGTAAAGTGTCTAAGCATGGTTTCGGGTTCCACAATGGTTCCCGGGGCGAAATTGTGTGATAAGAGTCAGTGGGGGGTAGGGGACCCGCCACCTACCCACGGCCGGAATGGTGATCCCGGCAGCGGGCAGCCGGCGGGCGGGCAGCTGCCCGCCGGCGACCCGCTGCCCGGAATAGTGAATCCGGCGGGCAGCCGGCGGGTGGCCCCCCCACCCACCGGCTACCCGCTGGAATTTTCCCCATCTTGGGTTCCCGGCTTCCCCGTTTGATGTTCCCCCTTTCCCCGTGGTGTCCCAACGGACTCCGTTTATCGTGCCTATGTCTAGTTTGATATTTCGGGTACCGTTCGTAGGTTATGGGTCTATTATATTGCATGCTAGTTGAATTGGTATCCCGTTGACCTAGGTGGAAGAAGCATGAACCCCTTAGGACTATTCTTAGTATGTGAGGGATCACGCATAGGTTTTGTTATACGTTTTCTCCCCCTTCCCAACATGTTAATGTGGGTTGCATGTACTTGCTATATGTTATGTGTGTGTGTAACCCCGAGTTGGTTGAGATCAATCGGGCTATACGGGCAGTCGGATGGGCTGAGAACCATACCGGCTGTTAACCAGGCTGGTAGAGACCGGTCAGGTATATAAATATTATATAGGACTAAGTTCCACTATACGGGCAGTCGGATGGGCTGAGAACCATACCTGCTGTTAACCAGGCTGGTAGAGACCGGTCAGGTATATAAATATTATATAGGACAAAGGTCCACTATACGGGCAGTTGAATGGGCTGAGAACCATCCCAACTGTTAACCAGGCAGGTAAAGACCGGTCAGGTATATAAATATTATGTAGGACAAAGGTCCATCAGTCGGTTGCGATCGGCTCCTCCGTAATGTGAGACGGGGCAGGGTGCTGCGGGGCCGTGTCAGAGCTATATGCGCTGACCCTCATGTATGGGCATGCGATTGGTCCTGTGGCGCCAACAAAGTGTGCTATTTGATGAGACATGGATGAGTTGTGCTCATGAGTATATTGGGGGATTTGACTATGGGATTTATACTAGGGATTGTGTATGATGAGTTATGATTATTATTCGTGATCAGCTTTATCTGTCTTGCCTGTTGTGGATTGTATACGCTTGATTATAACTGTTGCTTGTGTCTAGCCTTATCTGTCGAGTCACTCCCGGTTTTAAAAGCTAGAGTCTCGTAGGATATATCTTCATGCTTCAAAATGGTTTTTCGTATATCTATATATATCTCTATATGTATTGTATTTCAACGCGTTGGAGTGGGTTACCAGCATCTCTCGCTGAACAGATATATTTGGCTTTCAGGCACAGACGAGTAGATCACTGGAGTGCGCTAGAAGCTTGGGCATAGCTTAGATAGTTTTCCCTTTCGGCCTGCGTGCCATGATTTAGTATTGATACTATTTGAGGATATTAGTTAGTTAGCCTGTGCACCTGAGTTCTCTAGCTCAGGTGTGGCATAGCACCCCATACTCTTGTGTTATGTTTTGGGATTTAATGGGATTTCGCCTTTATTTTATAAGTTTTAAATATCCTTAAAATCTGGGGTGTTACAGTTGGTATCAGAGCCTAAATTTGACCCTAGGAAAAGACTCTTAAAAAACCGGACTTTAGGACATTAGGCTTGAAATCTAGGTACCTAGGAGCATAGGACTCAGGAATCTTAGGACGCGCAGTGAGATTGTGAAACCTACGCATAACTTCCCTACACTTTACCCTTCCCCATTCTAAAACCCTCTCCCACTTATCACTTCACAAGAAGTGCGTCGAACTCTAACTTAACATTCTTATAAACGCTGACCAGAAAGACGATAGCATGGCACCGAACAGAAGGCAATCCAGAACTCCAGAGCCCGCCACAGACGACCCCTTGACCCGAACCCTACAGCAACTAACACAGGTCGCACAGGCGCTAAGTGACGCGGCCCTTCGCAACAACAGGCCCCCACCGCCGCCGTCAAACGCAAACTCGGACGTCGCCCGACAGGTTTCAAATCACCGACCACCCACGTTTTCGGGAGAAGAGGATCCCGTAATTCTGGAAGAATGGATCCGAACCCTTGACAAAATCCTCGGGTTAGTGGAATACCCAGAAGAACGCCGCGTGGAGATAGCCTCGTTCTACTTCGGACACGAGGCCGATCTCTGGTGGATCCACGAGGGTCCCACTTACCAACAAGAACCGGGGTTCAGCTGGGAACAACTCAAAACACGACTACGAGAGAGGTTCTACCCGACACACGTGAGAGCGTCCATGTACGAGGAGTTTCTCCATCTGAAACAAGGGACAGCCACCGTTATGGAATACCACAAACGATTCCTTGAACTAGCACGCTTCGCGCCCGAACTTGTCCCCACCGAGGTAACCAAAATAGAGAGATTCGTATCGGGCCTCAACTTTGAAGCCCGAAAAGCACTAGTGGTAAGCAGACCTCGGACTCTCAACGAGGCTTACTCGAGTGCCGCCAATCTCTACCGAATCCAACTACTCCAACGCGGGGTTCAGGAGCAAATACGGAAGAGGAACCCCGGAGGAGGGGCGCCACCAGTAAAAAGAACAAGAATCGACACCAACACGAGACCCGGCAACCCGACCAACCAAAGGCCACCTCGGGAGAACAACGACGCTAGCGCCAGGGGCTTTCCTTGCCCGAAGTGCAACAAGAACCATAGAGGCAAGGATTGCATGGGCAAACCCTTGCGATGCTTCAACTGCGGAGAAGAATGACACAAGGCCTTCCTTTGCACCCAACCCCAAAGGCCACGCACTACCACCATGGGACAACATGGGGGCACCACTCATCAAGGAAACTACGGCACTCCCGGAAAAATATTCGTCATGAGCCGCACTCAAGCCGACCTCGGGAACGAGGGCGATCTCGAGGAAGGGAACCTAAGCCAGAAGACGAGGACCACGCAAACCCCGTGGGAGAAAGCCAAGAAGACGAATTCTGCCTAGGTTAGGTTGGCAATCTCTTGTAATCACCTTTGTGGTAGAATTACTTACTTAGCTTAATTACTTGGGAATATTATAAATAAAGGATTAGTTCATAATTCGGTCCTATTTGCAAACTAGCCAAACCTCACCACTAGAAGCCGAAATAAGGAAAAAGACAAGGGCCCCATCATCAAAGAGCCTAGTGTTGCCAATGAGAATAGAACTCCTGACCTCCCACTTACAAGACCAAGGTCTTGACCACTAGACTAAAGGTGTTTCTTGAAACCTCAAGGGAACACTCCCTTGTTAAAGCCCCTACAATCCCTAAAACCCACAATATCCCCAAATCAAAAACCCTTCCTCTCCTTCTTCCACACCCTCTCTCTCTCTCCCTCCTCCCTTCCTCCCTCTCCCGCTCGTCCGACCACCCCCACGAATCACCACCGCCAACCACCAAAACCACGAGCAGCCAAACGCCGCCACCGGCCGAACGCCACCCGTCCGCCCGCGCCACCGCGCCGCCGCCCAAGCCGACCTCCCCACCGTCGCCCGCGCTGCACCCAGCTGCAACCCGCTGCCACCACTGCTCGACGTCGCCACCTCGCCATCGCTCCCTCGCCGCCCGGAACCCGCCTAGCCGCCGTCTCCCTCGCAAAACACCGCGCCACCGAGAACCTCGCCAGAAAACGTGCCGCCGTCGACTCGCCGGAAAGCCACCGGAAAAGTTCGCCGGATAAATTTCCACCAAGAGAAGCTCCAAAATGCCGAAGAAGCCCCTCGGAACCCGCACCCCGGAGTGGAGCAACGCCGATTACACCGTGATCGGAGGTAAAGCCCTTGAACCCGACCAATTTTCTCCAGAATTGGTTGATATGCTTAGACACCAAGGGCTTTTAGATACATATCTCGCCATCAAGGGGATACGTACCCCGAATTGGTGAAGGAATTCTATCAACACCTTGTAGCCACCAAACGGGGCGATAAGCTAGAAATCACCACCAAGGTCCGCGGCAAGGAAATCATACTTTCCGAAGGCCGTTTGGCCAAGCTTTTGAAATTGACCACCATGGGTATGTCAAACTATGACCGGAAAGGGTGGATCGATACCCAAAACACGGGGTACAAGGACTATCTCGGGTACCTACTCGGGAAAGAAGACGGATTCACCGTGGCCACACGGCCAAATAGGAAGTGGCTATCGGCGGAACAAAAGATATTGGTTATGATCGTAACCGATAGCCTCTTGCCCACAAACAATAAAAGCAAGGACGTGGGAAGTTTGGAGTGCACCTTTTCCTACTTCTTGAAACACAAAATCAAGTTCAACCTGCCGTCCCTCATGCTAAAACACATGGAGTTTTGCAAATCAAGCAACCGACTTAGCCTACCCTACGGGATGATCCTAAGCTGGATCATGGAGAAAAAGGGGGTGGACCTAAGCCACACCGAGGTCAAGACCGCAAATGGCATGGTTTTTAACGCCCAGAACCTCCGCCGCAACGACATCTACTACACCGAAGAGGGACATTACCTCACCCTCGAAGAAATTTGCCAAAAACCCGAGGAAGAGCGAAGGGAATTGGTCGACCGGCTAGACATCTCCAACAAAAAGCTCAAACGAGCCATGCAAGACTGCGGAGGTTTGGAGGGACATGAGGACCAGGAGGAGGAAGACGAACCCAACCCAACAGTGCAACCACGATCAAGAGGAAATCCAAGGGAGCAAAACGAGGGCTCAATCAATGAACGCATACTCGCGCAGCTCAACCGACAAAACCAAATCATGGAGGAAGGATTCTCATCCCTGATCCGTACGACACGTGCACTAGATCAGAGGGTGGCAGCGATCGGGGCCACCTTGGGCACTCGCGGGGCATCCAGCTTAGGAGCAGGAGACCAAGGTAGAACTAAAACCCTTCTATCACAAACCACCAGAAACCCAGTCTACCCCAGCTAAGGCAAAAACGTGGGGCCACATTCCTAACCAGGAGGCCAAGATGCGGGATGCCTGGGGGTGAAAGAGTGGATTAACACACCGGGCTTCGGGGACGAATCCCCTCATAAGGGGGGGGAGAGTGTAACACCCCGTGTTACGACCCCTAAGATCAATTAAATCATTTAATCGATTACCCAAAAGAAAGAATAAAAACACAATAATTAATTAGGAAAGGGCCACCATAGTCCACGGGCCCTTATCCCTAAACCCAATCCTTAGTCCCAAAAGAAATAGAACTAGCAAGCCCATAATATTAAGTTCCTAACTAGGACACCTAAATATATAAATAGGGGACTTAAGAGGCACCTAGAAACCCCCACAAGAATAACGCCCCACCTCCCCGAAGAGCTCCAAGAATCCCGCTAGAAGAAATCAAGAAAGCAAGAAAGCTTAAAGAAAGACCCTTCATAGCCAAGGAATTAATTAAGGCTAAGAGGTAACCCATGTCTCAATGAAACCTATTTTCATAGTTATGATTCCCCCTTAGGGTTTCCCCATATTATTGTGTATTAATGACTTGTGATGATTATTATTGATGATTGATGTGATGATCCCATGGGGGATCTTGATAATCTTGATATTGGGAGATTCTTGATAATTATGATGTTCTTGATGATTATATGGAGTTCTTGATGATTATGTGTTGTTCTTGATAATTGTGTGATGCCCTTGATGCTTATGTGTTATTCTTACCGAATCTTGCAATTAGAAGGCGGATCGTATTCTTGTTGATATAAAAGTGATTAGAACCCTAGGTTGTATCGTATGATATTATTCTTGGATTATCGGGTGGGGTAATCGCATGTTTGGGTGTTGATTATGTTTAGAAAAGCATGATAGGTTATGTGCCGTTCGTTTCTCGTATTTGATCCGTTAATTGTCTACGTGTTGTCGTTGATTGCGTTGTAAAGTGTCTAAGCATGGTTTCGGGTTCCACAATGGTTCCCGGGGCGAAATTGTGTGATAAGAGTCAGTGGGGGGTAGGGGACCCGCCACCTACCCACGGCCGGAATGGTGATCCCGGCAGCGGGCAGCCGGCAGGCGGGCAGCTGCCCACCGGCGACCCGCTGCCCGGAATAGTGAATCCGGCGGGCAGCCGGCGGGTGGCCCGCCCACCCACCGGCTACCCGCTGGAATTTTCCCCATCTTGGGTTCCCGGCTTCCCCGTTTGATGTTCCCCCTTTCCCCGTGGTGTCCCAACGGACTCCGTTTATCGTGCCTATGTCTAGTTTGATATTTCGGGTACCGTTCGTAGGTTATGAGTCTATTATATTGCATGCTAGTTGAATTGGTATCCCGTTGACCTAGGTGGAAGAAGCATGAACCCCTTAGGACTATTCTTAGTATGTGAGGGATCACGCATAGGTTTTTTATACGTTTTCTCCCCCTTCCCAACATGTTAATGTGGGTTGCATGTACTTGCTATATGTTATGTGTGTGTGTAACCCCGAGTTGGTTGAGATCAATCGGGCTATACGGGCAGTCGGATGGGCTGAGAACCATACCGGCTGTTAACCAGGCTGGTAGAGACCGGTCAGGTATATAAATATTATATAGGACTAAGTTCCACTATACGGGCAGTCGGATGGGCTGAGAACCATACCGGCTGTTAACCAGGCTGGTAGAGACCGGTCAGGTATATAAATATTATATAGGACAAAGGTCCACTATATGGGCAGTTGAATGGGCTGAGAACCATCCCAACTGTTAACCAGGCAGGTAAAGACCGGTCAGGTATATAAATATTATGTAGGACAAAGGTCCATCAGTCGGTTGCGATCGGCTCCTCCGTAATGTGAGACGGGGCAGGGTGCTGCAGGGCCGTGTCAGAGCTATATGCGCTGACCCTCATGTATGGGCATGCGATTGGTCCTGTGGCACCAACAAAGTGTGCTATTTGATGAGACATGGATGAGTTGTGCTTATGAGTATATTGGGGGATTTGACTATGGGATTTATGCTGGGGATTGTGTATGATGAGTTATGATTATTATTCGTGATCAGCTTTATCTGTCTTGCCTGTTGTGGATTGTATACGCTTGATTATAACTGTTGCTTGTGTCTAGCCTTATCTGTCGAGTCACTCCCGGTTTTAAAAGCTAGAGTCTCGTAGGATATATCTTCATGCTTCAAAATGGTTTTTCGTATATCTATATATATCTCTATATGTATTGTATTTCAACGCGTTGGAGTGGGTTACCAGCATCTCTCGCTGAACAGATATATTTGGCTTTCAGGCACAGACGAGTAGATCACTGGAGTGCGCTAGAAGCTTGGCATAGCTTAGATAGTTTTCCCTTTCGGCCTACGTGCCATGATTTAGTATTGATACTATTTGAGGATATTAGTTAGTTAGCCTGTGCACCTGAGTTCTCTAGCTCAGGTGTGACATAGCACCCCATACTCTTGTGTTATGTTTTGGGATTTAATGGGATTTCGCCTTTATTTTATAAGTTTTAAATATCCTTAAAATCTGGGGTGTTACAGTTGGTATCAGAGCCTAAA
This sequence comes from Ipomoea nil, assembly GCF_001879475.1. Lineage (NCBI taxonomy): Eukaryota > Viridiplantae > Streptophyta > Magnoliopsida > Solanales > Convolvulaceae > Ipomoea > Ipomoea nil. The sequence goes on along the minus strand of NW_017619276.1, from coordinate 1,404,421 downwards.
TTTGACCCTAGGAAAAGACTCTTAAAAAACCGGACTTTAGGACATTTGGCTTGAACTCTAGGTACCTAGGAGCATAGGACTCAGGAATCTTAGGACGCACAGTGAGATTGTGAAACCTACGCATAACTTCCCTACACTTTACCTTTCCCCATTCTAAAACCCTCTCCCACTTATCACATCACAAGAAGTGCGTCGAACTCTAACTTAACAATCTTATAAACGCTGACCAGAAAGACGATAGCATGGCACCGAACAGAAGGCAATCCAGAACTCCAGAGCCCGCCACAGACGACCCCTTGACCCGAACCCTACAGCAACTAACATAGGTCGCACAGGCGCTAAATGACGCGGCCCTTCGCAACAACAGGCCCCCACCGCCGCCGTCAAACGCAAACTCGGACGTCGCCGACAGGTTTCAAATCACCGACCACCCACGTTTTCTGGAGAAGAGGATCCCGTAATTCTGGAAGAATGGATCTGAACCCTTGACAAAATCCTCAGGTTAGTGGAATGCCCAGAAGAACTCCGCGTGGAGATAGCCTCGTTCTACTTCGGACACGAGGCCGATCTCTGGTGGATCCACGAGGGTCCCACTTACCAACAAGAACCGGGGTTCAGCTGGGAACAACTCAAAACACGACTACGAGAGAGGTTCTACCCGACACACGTGAGAGCGTCCATGTACGAGGAGTTTCTCCATCTGAAACAAGGGACAGCCACCGTTATGGAATACCACAAACGATTCCTTGAACTAGCACGCTTCGCGCCCGAACTTGTCCCCACCGAGGTAACCAAAATAGAGAGATCCGTATCGGGCCTCAACTTTGAAGCCCGAAAAGCACTAGTGGTAAGCAGACCTCGGACTCTCAACGAGGCTTACTCGAGTGCCGCCAATCTCTACCGAATCCAACTACTCCAACACGGGGTTCAGGAGCAAATACGGAAGAGGAACCCCGGAGGAGGGGCGCCACCAGTAAAAAGAACAAGAATCGACACCAACACGAGACCCGGCAACCCGACCAACCAAAGGCCACCTCGGGAGAACAACGACGCTAGCGCCAGGGGCTTTCCTTGCCCGAAGTGCAACAAGAACCATAGAGGCAAGGATTGCATGGGCAAACCCTTGCGATGCTTCAACTGCGGAGAAGAAGGACACAAGGCCTTCCTTTGCACCCAACCCCAAAGGCCACGCACTACCACCATGGGACAACATGGGGCACCACTCATCAAGGAAACTACGGCACTCCCGGAAAAATATTCTTCATGAGCCGCACTCAAGCCGACCTCGGGAACGAGGGCGATCTCGAGGAAGGGAACCTAAGCCCAGAAGACAAGGACCACGCAAACCCCGTGGGAGAAAGTCAAGAAGACGAATTCTGCCTAGGTTAGGTTGGCAATCTCTTGTAATCACCTTTGTGGTAGAATTACTTACTTAGCTTAATTACTTGGGAATATTATAAATAAAGGATTAGTTCATAATTCGGTCCTATTTGCAAACTAGCCAAACCTCACCACTAGAAAACGAAATAAGGAAAAAGATAAGGGCCCCATCACCAAAGAACCTAGTGTTGCCAATGAGAATTGAACTCCTGACCTCCCTCTAACAAGACCAAGGTCTTAACCACTAGACTAAAGGTGTTTCTTGAAACCTCAAGGGAACACTCCCTTGTTAAAGCCCCTACAATCCCTAAAACCCACAAAATCCCCAAATCAAAAACCCTTCCTCTCCTTCTTCCACACCCTCTCTCTCTCCCTCCTCCCTTCCTCCCTCTCCCGCTCGTCCGACCACCCCTACGAATCACCACCGCCAACCACCAAAACTACGAGCAGCCAAACGCCGCCACCGGCCGAACGCCACCCGTCCGCCCGCGCCACCGCGCCGCCGCCCAAGCCAACCACCCCACCGTCGCCCGCGCTGCACCCAGCTGCAACCCGCTGCCACTACTGCTCGACGTCGCCACCTCGCCATCGCTCCCTCGCCGCCCGGAACCCGCCTAGCCGCCGTCTCCCTCGCAAAACACCGCGCCACCGAGAACCTCGCCGGAAAACGTGCCGCCGTCGACTCGCCGGAAAGCCACCGGAAAAGTTCGCCGGATATATTTCCACCAAGAGAAGCTCCACAATGCCGAAGAAGCCCCTCGGAACCTGCACCCCGGAGTGGAGCAACGCCGATTACACCGTGATCGGAGGTAAAGCCCTTGAACCCGACCAATTTTCTCCGGAATTGGTCGATATGCTTAGACACCAAGGGCTTTTAGATACATATCTCGCCATCAAGGGGGATACGTACCCCGAATTGGTGAAGGAATTCTATCAACACCTTGAAGCCACCAAACGGGGCGATAAGCTAGAAATCACCACCAAGGTCCGCGGCAAGGAAATCATACTTTCCGAAGGCCGTTTGGCCAAGCTTTTGAAATTGACCACCACGGGTGTGTCAAACTATGACCGGAAAGGGTGGATCGATACCCAAAACACGGGGTACAAGGACTATCTCGGGTACCTATTCGGGAAAGAAGACGGATTCACCGCGGCCACACGGCCAAATAGGAAGTGGCTATCGGCGGAACAAAAGATATTGGTTATGATCGTAACCGATAGCCTCTTGCCCACAAACAATATACGCAAGGACGTGGGAAGTTTGGAGTGCACCTTTGCCTACTTCTTGAAACACAAAATCAAGTTCAACCTGCCGTCCCTCATGCTAAAACACATGGAGTTTTGCAAATCAAGCAACCGACTCAGCCTACCCTACGGGATGATCCTAAGCTGGATCATGGAGAAAAAGGGGGTGGACCTAAGCCACACCGAGGTCAAGACCGCAAATGGCATGGTTTTTAACGCCCAGAACCTCCGCCTCAACGACATCTACAACACTGAAGAGGGACATTACCTCACCCTCGAAGAAATTTGCCAAAAACCCGAGGAAGAGCGAAGGGAATTGGTCGACCGGCTAGACATCTCCAACAAAAAACTCAAACGAGCCATGCAAGACTGCGGAGGTTTGGAGGGACATGAGGACCAGGAGGAGGAAGACGAACCCAACCCAACAGTGCAACCACGATCAGGAGGAAATCCAAGGGAGCAAAACGAGGGCTCAATCAATGAACGCATACTCGCGCAGCTCAACCGACAAAACCAAATCATGGAGGAAGGATTCTCATCCCTGATCCGTACGACACGTGCACTAGATCAGAGGGTGGCAGCGATCGGGGCCACCTTGGGCACTCGCGGGGCATCCAGCTCAGGAGCAGGAGACCAAGGTAGAACTAAAACCCTTCTATCACAAACCACCAGAAACCCAGTCTACCCCAGCTAAGGCAAAAACGTGGGGCCACATTCCTAACCAGGAGGCCAAGATGCGGGATGCCTGGGGGTGAAAGAGTGGATTAACACACCGGGCTTCGGGGACGAATCCCCTCATAAGGGGGGGAGAGTGTAACACCCCGTGTTACGACCCCTAAGATCAATTAAATCATTTAATCGATTACCCAAAAGAAAGAATAAAAACACAATAATTAATTAGGAAAGGCCCACCATAGTCCACGGGCCCTTATCCCTAAACCCAATCCTTAGTCCCAAAAGAAATAGAACTAGCAAGCCCATAATATAAAGTTCCTAACTAGGACACCTAAATATATAAATAGGGGACTTAAGAGGCACCTAGAAACCCCCACAAGAATAACGCCCCACCTCCCTGAAGAGCTCCAAGAATCCCGCTAGAAGAAATCAAGAAAGCAAGAAAGCTTAAAGAAAGACCCTTCATAGCCAAGGAATTAATTAAGGCTAAGAGGTAACCCATGTCTCAACAAAACCTATTTTCATAGTTATGATTCCCCCTTAGGGTTTCCCCATATTATTGTGTATTAATGACTTGTGATGATTATTATTGATGATTGATGTGATGATCCCATGGGGGATCTTGATAATCTTGATATTGGGATATTCTTGATAATTATGATGTTCTTGATGATTATATGGAGTTATTGATGATTATGTGTTGTTCTTGATAATTGTGTGATGCCCTTGATGCTTATGTGTTATTCTTACCGAATCTTGCAATTAGAAGGCGGATCGTATTCTTGTTGATATAAAAGTGATTAGAACCCTAGGTTGTATCGTATGATATTATTCTTGGATTATCGGGTGGGGTAATCGCATGTTTGGGTGTTGATTATGTTTAGAAAAGCATGATAGGTTATGTACCGTTCGTTTCTCGTATTTGATCCGTTAATTGTCTACGTGTTGTCGTTGATTGCGTTGTAAAGTGTCTAAGCATGGTTTCGGGTTCCACAATGGTTCCCGGGGCGAAATTGTGTGATAAGAGTCAGTGGGGGGTAGGGGACCCGCCACCTACCCACGGCCGGAATGGTGATCCCGGCAGCGGGCAGCCGGCGGGCGGGCAGCTGCCCGCCGGCGACCCGCTGGCCGGAATAGTGAATCCGGCAGGCAGCCGGCGGGTGGCCCCCCCACCCACCGGCTACCCGCTGGAATTTTCCCCATCTTGGGTTCCCGACTTCCCCGTTTGATGTTCCCCCTTTCCCCGTGGTGTCCCAACGGACTCCGTTTATCGTGCCTATGTCTAGTTTGATATTTCGGGTACCGTTCGTAGGTTATGGGTCTATTATATTGCATGCTAGTTGAATTGGTATCCCGTTGACCTAGGTGGAAGAAGCATGAACCCCTTAGGACTATTCTTAGTATGTGAGGGATCACGCATAGGTTTTGTTATACGTTTTCTCCCCCTTCCCAACATGTTAATGTGGGTTGCATGTACTTGCTATATGTTATGTGTGTGTGTAACCCCGAGTTGGTTGAGATCAATCGGGCTATACGGGCAGTCGGATGGGCTGAGAACCATACCGGCTGTTAACCAGGCTGGTAGAGACCGGTCAGGTATATAAATATTATATAGGACTAAGTTCCACTATACGGGCAGTCGGATGGGCTGAGAACCATACCGGCTGTTAACCAGGCTGGTAGATACCGGTCAGGTATATAAATATTATATAGGACAAAGGTCCACTATACGAGCAGTTGAATGGGCTGAGAACCATCCCAACTATTAACCAGGCAGGTAAAGACCGGTCAAGTATATAAATATTATGTAGGACAAAGGTCCATCAGTTGGTTGCGATCGGCTCCTCCGTAATGTGAGACGGGGCAGGGTGCTGCGGGGCCGTGTCAGAGCTATATGCGCTGACCCTCATGTATGGGCATGCGATTGGTCCTGTGGCGCCAACAAAGTGTGCTATTTGATGAGACATGGATGAGTTGTGCTTATGAGTATATTGGGGGATTTGACTATGGGATTTATGCTGGGGATTGTGTATGATGAGTTATGATTATTATTCGTGATCAGCTTTATCTGTCTTGCCTGTTGTGGATTGTATACGCTTGATTATAACTGTTGCTTGTGTCTAGCCTTATCTGTCGAGTCACTCCCAGTTTGAAAAGCTAGAGTCTCGTAGGATATATCTTCATGCTTCAAAATGGTTTTTCGTATATCTATATATATCTCTATATGTATTGTATTTCAACGCGTTGGAGTGGGTTACCAGCATCTCTCGCTGAACAGATATATTTGGCTTTCAGGCACAGACGAGTAGATCACTGGAGTGCGCTAGAAGCTTGGGCATAGCTTAGATAGTTTTCCCTTTCGGCCTGCGTGCCATGATTTAGTATTGATACTATTTGAGGATATTAGTTAGTTAGCCTGTGCACCTGAGTTCTCTAGCTCAGGTGTGGCATAGCACCCCATACTCTTGTGTTATGTTTTGGGATTTAATGGGATTTCGCCTTTATTTTATAAGTTTTAAATATCCTAAAAATCTGGGGTGTTACAAGTGCACTATTTAGTACCCGTTGGCATAGCTTTTCCCGTTGGTTTTATGGCCTGTGTGCCAATCTAGTGTAAACTTGTGGAACTTTGGGATAGTGTAACAATGCAGATTTGGCCGTAGCGTTCATTCTTGTTGATGAACGTGGCATAACACCCCTTGACTTGGATTTATGTTTATCCAGTTACCTTTTAGTCTTCCGCTGTGCTAGTTGTTTGTTATGTTATCTGCGTGTGTTAAGGCTTTTTATAGCTTGCAATTTAGGGGGTGTTACAAAGGTTCTTCTCTAAGATTTCCTATTTGATTGATCTCCTTAGGCTTGGTGGTGGGGAATCTCCCGGGAATATTTTTGTGTAATATAACTGTGGGTGGTAAGGGTTCTAATTGCTTTCTAATCCCCTATTTATAGAATCAGGAATCCTAATCATAATCTGAATAATAAAGGCCTACTTTCTTTATTCCTAATAGATATATAGGTCTAGGATTCCTAATTAGAATCTGACTAGTAAAAGTTTTACTCTCTTTATTCCTAATAGGCTTAAGACTCTAATTTAGCCAAGGGTCCACAATCCATGGTGGACCACATTAATTAATTAAAGGGAATCCAAACCAAATTAAATGTAACACCCCAGATTTTCAAGACTTTTTAAAACTTATAATAAAGGTAGAATCTTATTAAATCCCAAGATATAATACAAGCGTTCGGGGTGCTATGCCACACCTGGGCTAGAAAACCCAAGTGCACAGGCTAACTAACTAATATCCTCAAAGTGTGATTTCATAAACGTGGCACGCAGGCCGAAAGGGAAACTATCTACTTCTACACTCCAAGTTCTAGCGCGCTCCAGTGACTTAATCTTCTGTGCCTGAAAGCCAAATATATCTGTTCAGCGAGAGATGCTGGTAACCCACTCCAACGCGTTGAAATACAATACATATAGAGATATATATAGATATACGAAAACCATTTTGAGCATGAAGATATATCCTACGAACTCTAGCTTTAAAACCGGGGATGACTCGACAGATAAGGCTAGACACAAGCAACAGTTATAACAAGCATATGCAGTTCATAACAGGCAAGGCAGATAAGGCAAGGCATAAACAATAATCATGATCCCAACATAAATGATCCCCAACATAAATCCCATACTCACATCCCCCAAGACACTCATAATCACGACTCATCCATATCACAACACATAGCACACTTTGTTGGCGCCACAGGACCAATCGCATGCCCATACATGAGGGTCAGCGCATATAGCTCTAACACGGCCCCGCAGCACCCTGCCCCGTATCGCAACACGGAGGGGTCGATCGCAACCGACCGATGAACCGCAGCTCATCATAGTGTTTGATCGCAACCAAACAGTGGACCGCAGCCCAAGAGAATGTCATCTGACCGCAGCCAGGAAAGTATGAACCGCAGCTCATATAGGAACGTTTGATCGCAACCAAACGGTGGACCGCAGCCCAAGAGTATCAATCTGACCGCAGCTAGCTTCTGAACCGCAGCTCAGGATAACCAATCCGATCGCAACCGAATTGGGGTAACACACACACATAACACATAGCAAGCACATGCAACCCACATTACACATTGGGAAGGGGGAGAAAACGTATAATAAAACCTATGCGTGATCCGTCACATACTAAGAATAGTCCTAAGGGGTTCATACTCCTTCCACCTAGGTCAACGGGATACCAATTCAACTAGCATGCAATATAATAGACTCATAAACCTACGAACGGTACCCGAAACATCAAACTAGACATAGGCACGATAAACGGAGTCCGTTGGGACACCACGGGGAACGGGGGGACATCAAACGGGGAAACCGGGAACCCAAGATGGGGAAAATTCCAGCGGGTAGCCGGTGGGTGGGGGGCCACCCGCCGGATAATACTGTTCCGGGCAGCGGGTCGCCGGCGGGCAGCTGCCCGCCCGCCGGCTGCCCGCTGCCGGAAAAGTGATTCTCGGCCGTGGGTAGGTGGCGGGTCCCCTACCCCCCACCTACCCCCCCCCCCCACTGACTCTTATCACACAATACGCCCCGGGAACCGTTGTGGAACCCGAAACCATGCTTAGACACTTTACAATGCAATTACGACAACACGTAGACAATTAACGGATCAAATACGAGAAACGAACGGCACATAACCTATCATGCTTTTCTAAATATAATCAACACCCAAACATGCGATTTCCCCACCCGATAATCCAAGAATAATATCATACGATACAACCTAGGGTTCTAATCACTTTTATACCAGCAAGAATACGGTTCGTCTTTTAATTGCAAGATTCAGTACAAATAACACATAAGCATCAAGGACGTCATACAATTATCATGAACGACAAATAATCATCAAGAACTCCACATAATCATCAAGAACACCATAATTATCAAGAATCTCCCAATATCAAGATTATCAAGATCCCTCATGGGATCATCACATCAAACATTAATAATCATCATCATATCTCGCCAATCACAATAATATGGGGAAACCCTAAGGGGGAATCATAACTATGAAAATAGGTTTTGTTGAGACATGGGTTACCTCTTAGCCTTAATTAATTCCTTGGCTATGAAGGATCTTTCTTTAAGCTTTCTTGATTTCTCCTAAGGGGATTCTTGGAACTCTTTGGGTGGTGAGAGATTATTGTGGTGGGGATTCTGTGTGCCTCCTAAGTTCCCTATTTATATATTTAAGACTCCTAGTTAGGGCCTGAATGGTATGGGTTTACTAATTCTATTCCTTATAGGGCTAGGGCTTACTTTAGGGATAAGGGTCCATGGTCCATAGTGGGCCATATTAATTAAAGAGGATCCTAATCATAATCTGAATAGTAAAAGGCCTACTTCCTTTATTCCTAACAGGCTTAAGACTCTTATTCGGGCAAGGGTCCACGGTTCAGGGTGGACCTTACTAATTAATTAAAGGTAAACCTAACATAATTAAATCATATTTAATTATTGTTAACGGGATTAATTAAATAATTAACCCGGGATTGAAGGCCGTAACACGGGGTGTTACATTAAATCCTTTTTAATTATTATTAACGGAAATAATTAAATAATTAATCCGGGATTGGAGGCCGTAACACAGGGTGTTACAAAAACCGTCGGTTAACAAAACGAGTAACGAGGCTTAGAAATATGCGGAAGGTTCACAAAGGTAAGTCAAGAAAGAAAGGTAAGGTGATAGATAAAAGATTTACCGGTAAGGGAAACTAACCCTACCTTAAACTTAACTCCCTGCTTGAAACTAACCACCGATCTACCCAGATCTAGACGTCTAAGCAAAGACACAACCTACAGCTAAAACTAACACCAAGAGAACTCTAAAGCTAGATCACTCAGGATCAAAGAACCTGGACGGCGTCTTCCACTGTTCTCCACTGACTTCTTCAACCGAAGGAAGCAAGGTTCTCACACTACACAACTTGAGCTCGGCATCCGCTTGAACTTGATCTGTCACTTCTAGACAAAGGCTGCAACTGCCAGCTCCAAAACATGAGCAGGATGTCTTTCTCCCCAACTCTTGGGCTAACTTGATGCAGGCTGCCGACTTAATACTTGCATACACAACCCACAACCCTCGACAAAGCAACGCTTGAGAACTTCAAAGCTTCGGTTCGAATGAAAGGCCCAAAACAGGAATGATAACAAAGGAGAAAGGTAACTCAGGGGAAAGAAGGCTCACATGAAGAGATCTGGTTCAACGTAAAAGATCAAGGTTAAAGGTTTTAAGGTTTGAAAACTCGAAGATCACATTGGTTAAGAAGAGAAGAAAGATGAACAGGGCTATAACTTAGAAAGTAAGTAATCAATTGAGGGTTAAGGGAGTTGAGAAAGATTTCCCCACGAAGGGTATCCGGTTTAGGTTCAAGGATAACGCTGATTAGGAAGGAAATCATGATTTTCAAAGTCACAACTTAGGAAAGATGAGGTTGTAACCTTGAACAGAGTCGATTCGAGAGATGAACAAGAACGAGGTTTGAAAATATAGGAAAGATTTCTCGAGAAGGGGCAAGGGCTTGACGAGGGTAAGAGAAGAAAGTCGATTTCAAGAGGTGAAAGGGTTCACGTCTTCCGGTGAAACTTCGGCTTGGTGTTGATCATTACCCTTGTCAAACTGAAGGCTCTCTACCACGACTTAGACGCGGCTTAACTCTTAGACCTTGCCATCTTCCTTCATAAGCTGAAATCACCGCTGCCTTGCACTAGATGGTTTGGAAAGAAAACAAGAACAAGGTTCGGAAGAAAGGATCACTTGACAAAAAGGGTGATTGGGTTTGTCTAGGGGAAAGAAGAGATTAGAGGGGGTTAAGGGTGACTCTCGAACAAGCTAACGCCCGAAACTAACACGCAAGGAAGGGCACAAGGACAAAGGAAGGTGCAGAAAAAGGGTACAAGAACTTACTTCAACTGTTCCCACTTGCATCTGCCTCACGACTGTGGATCTTGCCTTGTCGAGGTCCCGACTTCGTACACAGGTCCTGGAAGCTACTTCCACTTAGTCCATCGTTGCTTCCACTTCGAGGCTTCCTTCCCGACCGGGGTTCGATACTACCAATTGGTTCTGAGTCCACTAAAGTCTTCCTCTTAGTCCTACACTTAAAGGACCAGTGACCCTTCTTGCCACAAGCAAAGCACTCTACCGATTTCCCAAGACAGTTCACGCCGAGATGGTCACTTCCACACTTCTTGTAGACGAAGCGCTTTCCCTTAGCCTTGTTGTTCCGGATTGACTAGGGAGCCTTACCTCTCTTAGAGTCGTCTCTTCGAAGGCTTCTTGTTGATTCAGCACCAGTAGCCATCAAACTCCTAACCACAGGTGTAACACTTCCATCAAGCTTCTTCTTACGGTTCTCCCAGATTCCTTTCTGAACTTATTGTACTCGGTAGAGGTTAGCTACACAAAGGTAGGCCACCTTGACATGCGCAGGATAGAACCGCTCACGTAACTTAACCTTCAGGTTTTCCCAACTGAACTTCGGATCTTGTCTACAAGCTGGCCTTTCAAGCATCCACCACGAGTCCGCTTCTTGCCGAAGGTAGAACATAGCCAACTACACCTGACGATCCTTCGGGCACCCCACTACCTCGAAGACCTTGTCAAACATCCGGATCCACTCATCTAGCACTGCAGGATCTTCTTCACCGTCGAAGATCGGGGGACGGAGACTTACGATTTGTCGTACTTTGTCACGATTCTCATTCTGAAGAGGATGGTTGATGAGGAGGGCGTTGCTCAGCGTCACGGTGATCTGGTTCAATTGATGGAAGCTTTGAGCTAACTGCTCGTTGGTGACCGTTTCTGAAGACCTTGCACGACGTCTGATCTCGATGGTCCCATCCATGACTTCTACAGCAACAGCACGATAACGGGAGGAAACTTAAGACCCGCACCCTTACCTGGTGCCTTAACTAAAGAGAAGCAAAGCTAAAAGCAAAACAAAGCACAGGAAGCACAACAAAAAAATGATAAAAGAACTCACAACCTCACCGCGCGTCCTAAAGATCCTAAGTCCTAAACACTTAGATACTTAAAGGTCATCTTATGGTCTCAAACCACACTTAACTTCTAAAAAGTCTAGACTCTAACATCGTAGGCTCAAACCTAGGCTCCGCGATTTTCAAGACATTTTAAAAACTTAATTACGTAAGGCAAGGTAACTAACAGGTAATATATAACGTAAGCAACAGCGGAAGTCTTAGATTAAAACGGGGAAAACAAGGAAGTGCTATGCCACATCCACCTCAACGTGGATGCACAGGCAAGTCTAAAACCAACAATCTATCTTGTTTAACTACCATGGCACACAGGCCCAAAACACTATCTACAAAGTTCAAGGGAGCTACACTACAACCAACAGCTAGCGCACTCGCCATATCTACTCAGGACCTGTAAAGCAACATAAAGAAAGGGGACGACGCTCGGTCAGCGAATATTGCAGGTAACCCATCAATACGCGTTAAATAGCATACATATATAGTATAAAACAAGTACAACTCAAGATGTATTCTACTGATCACAATGTAGAATACCACTTGACATGCTCATCAGAAAAGAATAGACATTTACACATTGGCAACTACATGCCATAGTGACACTTCATATCACAAGTTCCAACCTTATGCCCTGTTCCAACCCTATGGCTACCCCCCAACCTTATTACAGTTCTAACCATTACCTCTGAGAACCCATGTACTTCTGAGTCCAACCTTATGCCTCCGGGAACCGCCGTTCCCCTGCCAACAACCGCCAACATTTCCGCCAACATATCAGTACACGAGGGTACCGTTCTTTTCAATCACACAACCTCCAACAAGTGAGCCTAAAGCTCAAGTCACACCGCCAATTTCATTTCATGGCCACCACGAGGACGACATATGTACCTTGGTGATTAATGTCCCATACAATTAACCGTGCAATCAAGGTACAGCCAATACACACATTTCCATCACAAGAATCAATCAATGGATCGCAACAAAGATATGAAACCATATTCAACAAGGATGGATTACAATCCGACACCAACGATGGTCAACACAAGTTGCCATCCACAGTAGGAAAGAACAAACCGCACACACTAGCATTTCAACATCAAACTAGCATGTTTATCAAACGGGTAAACCAAACATAGTTCCTTAGAACATACAAGACTCATCATGGTTCAACGAATCACAAAGTTGAACACTTAGCACGATTCAAGACACCAAATCCTACATGGATTCCTAACATTCTGTTCTAGACATACGAAACATCAAGAAGACGCTCAAATAGCCCAACAAAACAACATCGGGAGGTCAAAACATCAATTACCGAGTCAAAAGAATCACGGGGAGCAAATCCCCGAACAACCACCAACATGTACCCCGCGGGTGGGGCCATCGGTGGACCTCCACCCGTGGTTCCGCCCGCGGGTACCACTGCCCACGAGAGGTGTACCCCGCGGGTGGGGCGACGAGCAGGCCACTGCCCGCCGTTCCGCCCGCTGGTACCAACCTGTACCAAAAATAATCCCTTCGGGGATTTTCAACACCAAGTCCAAAACACCCAAAATATCACAAAATACAACAATATGACTTGAATCAAAGGAATAGCCAAACATTGGCATACAAGAATCCTAATAACAAGCTCTAGATATGCACTCCCACAAGACAATGCATCAAATCTCACATTTCATAACAAAAATCACAAGTAGAAGTCAAGAAATCATCATATAGGTAAGAAAATATATTTTGTAAAGCATGGGGTAACTCTTGTAGCCTACTACTTCACTTTTCACACCCTTACAAGCTTCTCTTAAGGCTCTCCTCCAACTCCAACTTCATAAACACACCAAAAGACAACAAAGATTCCATCTTTAGAAAAAGACACCTAAAAAGATATTAAAAACACTAAGGGACCAAGGATCTTACCCTCCCTTATGCTCAAGCTTAAGAAAGTATGAATCTTGGTGTAACACCCCAGATTTTCAAGACTTTTAAAACTTATATAATAAGGATAGAATCTCATTAACTCCCAAAATACGATACAAAGAGTACGGGGTGCTATGCCACACCCGAGCTAGAGAACTCAGGTGCACAGGCTAAATTCTAAAACTTCAAACAGTATCAATGCTAAATCATGGCACGCAGGCCGAAAGGGAAAACTATCTAAGCTATGCCCCAAGCTTCTAGCGCGCTCCGGTGATCTACTCGTCTGTGCCTAAAAGCCAAATATATCTGTTCAGCGAGAGATGCTGGTAACCCACTCCAACGCGTTGAAATACAATACATATAGGTATATATAGATATACGAAAACCATTTTGAACATGAAGATACATCCTACGAACTCTAGCTTTTAAAACAGGGATAGACGCATCAGATAGGGCTAAGCACAGACAACAGTTAAACCAACATATATAGTTACAAACAGGCAAGACAGGTCAAGATAAGCATAATTAATGATCATAACCCAACACATGCGATTCCCAGTGTAGATCCCCTAGTCACATCCCCAAGATACTCATAACAACAACTCATCCGTATTTCATCACATAGCACACTTTGTTGGCGCCACAGGACCAATCGCATGCCCCTACATGAGGGTCAGCGCATATAGCTCTGACACGGCCCCGCAGCACCCTGCCCCGTATCGCAACACGGAGGGGTCGATCGCAACCGACCGATGAACCGCAGCTCATCATAGTTTGATCGCAACCAAACAGTGGACCGCAGCCCAAGAGTATGTCATTTGACCGCAGCCAGGAAAGTATGAACCGCAGCTCATGTAGAAACGTTTGATCGCAACCAAACGGTGGACCGCAGCCCAGGAGTGTAAATCTGACCGCAGCCAGCTTCTGAACCGCAGCTCAGGAATAACCAATCCGATCGCAACCGGATTGGGGTATCATGTACACATAACACATAGCAAGCACATGCAACCCACATTATCACGTTGGGATGGGGGAGAAAACGTATAACAAAACCTATGCGTGATCCTTCACATACTAAGAATAATCCTAAGGGGTTCATACTTCTTTCAACTAGGTCAACGGGATACCAATTCAACTAGCATGCAATATATAAGACTCATACAACCTACGAATGGTACCCGAAATATCAAACTAGACATAGGCACGATAGACGGAGTCCGTTGGGACGCCACGGGGTCGGGGAAACATCAAACGGGGAAGCCAAAATCCCAAAGTGGGGTTCAAACCAGCGGGTAGCCGGTGGGTGAGGGATCACCCGCCGGCTGCCCGCCGGCGGCAGCTAATCCGGGCAGCGGGTGCCCGGCGGGCAGCTACCCGCCCGCCGGCGTTGCTCAAGAAGGCCACGGGTAGGTGGCGGGTCCCCTACCCCCACCTACCCCCCACTGACTCTTTCATCAGAAAAATGCCCCGGGAACCTTTGTGGAACCCGGAACCATGCTTAGACACTTTCAAATGCCATTGATAACACACGTAGACAATTAACGGATCAAAATCAAGAAACATACGGCATATAACCTATCATGCTTTTCTAAACATAATCAACACCCAATCATGCGAATTCCCACCCCATATACCAAAAATGATATCATACGACACGACCTAGGGTTCTAATCACTTTTAAATCAACAAGGACACAATTCATCTTCTAATATCAAGATTCGGTGAGAATATCACATAAACATCAAGAACATCTTACAATTAACAAGAACATCATATAATCATCAAGAACGTCATATAATTATCAAGAACACCATAATTACCAAGAACCTCTCATCATCAAGATCACCCATGGAATCATCCCACCAATCATCAATAATAATATCACAATCATCAATACACAATAATATGGGGAAATCCTACGAGGGAAATCATAGCTATGAAAATAGGTTTTGTTGAGACATGGGTTACCTCTTAGCCTTAATTAATTCCTTGGCTATGAAGGGTCTTTCTTGAAGCTTTCTTCTTTCTTGATTTCTCCTAGGGGAATTCTTGGAACTTCTTGTGTGGTGAGGGATTATTGTGGTGGGGATTCTAGGTGCCTCCTTATGTTCCCTATTTATATATCTAAGAGTCTTACTTAGGCCTAATTACTGTAGGTTTGCTAACTCTATTCCTTTTGGGACTAAGGATTGGGTTTAGGAATAAGGGCCCATGGACTATGGTGGGCCTCCCTAGTTAATTGTTGTGATTTAATTCTTTCTCTTAGGTGATTAATTAAATGATTTAATTGGTTTTAGGGATCGTAACACGGGGTGTTACACTTGGAGACCAACTTGAAGAATCTAGGATTGCCCAAAACTTGGCTTGAAGAAGAAGCTATCAATTTTCTAGAGAGAATGTGGAGCTTTTGTGTTTAGGGTGTTAGGGAAATGAAATGAAGGATGATGCTAGGTTAGCTTGGGGCTCAAACATAAGGTAAAAAGACTTATTTTCCCTTACTAAAGTTGGAAGAGTAAGGATACAAGGGAACAATTCATAAAACATAGAGTACAACTCTTTGACTTGGATTGACTAGTCAATTTCTAGTCCTCCGACTATTGAATTTCAGGATTTTAGGAATAAATTACCAATTAATCCTTAAATAGATTTTAGATTTACGGGGTGTCACATGTCGGATTCTGCACACCCCTAATAATATCCAAGCATGTTTAGAATAAGGTCTGTATAACTTCAGAAATTGACTCTTCATGAAAGTTATTTATTGCCATTTTTTTTTTGAATTGGTTAGTTGATAGTCTAAATTGATTTATCACTTTGTAATATTTTAACGTGATTGCAAACTTTCTCGTAAATCTAAGAATTCATTATTTTGGAATACAAAAATAATGTAGTCTAAGGATATTGAATTCAACGAAATGTATAAATGCTAATATGACTAATTGTAGTTAACCAATTGCTAAATAGTTGAGGTATAAACATGGGGACCAAGCATTGGTCATTTCATTTAAGAGGTCGTTGAGTCATCATGGTTTAACCCTTCATTATTTTGTCGGATTGAGTGTTAGACATTAGGGGCGACTCCGCCTTTTAATGGCGAGGTATAAATATGACAACTAATGACAGCTCATGCAAGTTACGAAGAAATCTAGCATTGATTTATGTTTATTTCATTTTATTTACCTTAATTGTTTATGGAGATGTCAATCGGTCAGCCTGTTCAGTTTTGAGATAGTGTTATCAGACTGTCAGGTTTATCGGTTTAGGCTAATCAAGTTTTTTTTTTTTTGTTGTGTTTAAAATTCTTGGCCATATCTCTAAAATCTCATACTTATCGGGCAAACTCATTTAAAACTTTTGTCATTTCCAAATTAGCATTCTAAACTTTCAATTGCAATAAACTATAGCATTTACATTAATAAATATAAACATATACATCATTTAATCAATCTAAACCTATATTTCAAAATTTCAACTAAAAATAATTAATATATTTACACTATAATATACTAATTATAAAAAGTTTTTTTTTCATTATTATTTTCACAATTAAAATATTTTATTTTGTAATAAGTTTATTAAAATTTTATTTACGAATTTAATAAAAGTTACTAAGATGAACTTACGTATAAACTCCATGTATAATTTGTTTCGCATCACATGAGAAATAAGGAATAGCCTTAAATGGATCGGGGTATGGGCTAACCCACTAAATTTCAAGCTAGCCCGTTTGAGCCATCTAGTTTATCCACTTCAAGCTTATCGAGCTGATTTTTATCAGATTCAAATTTTTTTGTTCTAACCCTATAATCTTATTAGGTTAGCTCTTTGAAGAAGAGTATAATTTGGGGGGTGGGGGATGAGATTATCATTCTCTTCAGGGTTGGTGATAGATGTAAAGCTTATGTATCTCAAGCACAAGGTAGTAAGGTACACAATCTTCTTGTGGAAATCTAGCTCTCATATATAAAAGATTGGTTGATGCAAATAACAAAACAAACACAATTGTAATGAATAACAACTAATAAGAAATTAAAGGAGGGGAATATGAAGTTGGATTAGGTCATTAAGGTAATGTAACCATATCGGGAATAAGAGAAAGAGTTAATTGGTTTGATAACTGATGCCTTTTAGCTGGGAGGAAGCCTTCCTCAAAGTCATTCCACACTCTTAGAACACTTAAGAACATTCTCATGACTCATAAATGGCTAAGAGACATTTCATCAAACACATTGATCTTGGCATCCTATACTTCCCTTTTCTCAAAGGTGAAGTAAGGTTAATTAACCCCTTGAGCCTAGATTAGGTAATTACTTCCTAATTGAAACTCAATCATGCATGTTAATCAACATCATCAAATTAAATCCAAGTCTCATCTCCTTTACTCAACCAATTCAATGTCACATCTCTATGAACCTAATCTACACGTCTCCCTCCAAAGAGGATTACGCACACATTATCATAATGAAAATAGCAATGGATTCAAAATCAAAGAGGAATTTCATAACAAACACAAATTAAAGTATAAGATCAAAGCACTAAAAGAAAATAAAAAAAATTAGTATGAAATAAAATTGGAATTGACTTATTTATTTGATGATGAAAATGCAAATCCAAATATTCAATCCTCACTTCCAACAATGTAGATAAGTTTTAATCTAACTAGACTTGAATTGGAA
The DNA here is from genome assembly GCF_001879475.1 of Ipomoea nil. NCBI lineage: Eukaryota > Viridiplantae > Streptophyta > Magnoliopsida > Solanales > Convolvulaceae > Ipomoea > Ipomoea nil. Next base: position 1,386,466 of record NW_017619276.1, on the reverse strand, counting down.
TTGTAATCGGACTTGAGTTTGGAAAGTAAATTATAGAGTTCCAAGGAATGGAAAGTAAACTAGGAAAATTGGTAGTTGAATTTTACAAAAGAAGGTAACTAAGTCTAGAAGTAAAAGCTCAAAAGTCAAAAGTCTCCAAAAAGAATCTAATTTCTCCTATTTATATCTTTCGAGAAATGTCGTGTCACAAGGCACATCATGTCGTGATGACGCCTCATGATGGTCATGATCACCTCGCATGAACATTCATGTCACGAGCCCTATCACGTTGTGATGGCCAATCATAACAGTAGAACACCCCTTGCAGAAGATGTTTTCCTTACGAACCCCTTGTCAATCTACGATGCTCACTTGTGATAGTAGAGATTAGAAAATGACTTTATGAAGTTGTTCCTCATGATCTGCGTTACGAGCATGACACCCCTGCGTGATGGCGTTATTTTGGCTTTTCATCTTATATTGCTCCCTTTTCTCTAAATTTCTCTTGAAATTGCCATTTTTACCTTCAAAAATAATATTGCTCTGAATTATCTCTCCCACATACTTTATTCAATAATTAGACACTTTAAACACAATTAAAACAATTATAAGCCAAAATTGACCAAATTATTCACAAGAAAAGTAGAACAATTAAGTACCTATCACTTATTAGTTTTGAGCTCAAATTAAATTGGCATCCCCAATTGTTTCTTGATTTTAATTAATTTGGGGTTCTTTTAAGGGAAAATTATATCATGGACCAAGATCTACCATGCATTGTGAACTCTGGTCTAAAATGATATTCAGATTGTGTGTTTGTAATTAACATATTATGTGCCTGCAGTTAACATATTATGTGTCTTCAATTAATAGACTATATGTCTATGAATAAATTAGAGGTCATAATATGTTAATTACAGATACATAATTTATTTACATAATCTTAAGCCATTATATTAATTGTGTTTTAAGTGGCAAATTATTTTGTGGGCAAATTATACCGTGGACCGCAGTCCACAATGTATTGTGATTCAGGCATCAAATATACACTGCAGTTTCATTTTAACATAACTACAGTATCATTTTTGTAACACCCCCCCCCTCCCCCCCCCCCCCCCAACATGCTATATAAAAAGACTTAACACATGCAGATAACACAACAAAACACTAGCACAGCGGAAGATAAAAAGGTAACTGGATAAAAGTAAATCCAAAACAGGGGTGTTATGCCACGTTTACCAACAATGATAAACGCTACGGCGGTCAAATCTGCATTGTGTACACAACTATCCCAAACTCATAAGTCTATCTCTACATCGGCTCACAGGCCATAAAGCAAAGGAAAGGTACTATACTATCGGGCACTAGACATCGCGCTCGTCTAGACATCACCTGAAAGAACACAAAGATAAACATGGGACGACGCCCGGTCAGCGATAATGCTGGTAACCCACCAATACCTATTAAGTATCATACATAGATAGGATATATATACAAAATCATTTCGAAACGGAATACATATATATATATATATATATATATATATATATATATATATATATATATATATATATATATATATATATATAAGTGTAAAACCAAGAGTAAAAGCCAACGTAAGACTCAACACTCTCACAACCAACACGGGAACACATCCCAAGACCACAAGATCAACACGATTCACAAGAAGAGTCAAGGTATGATCTATCCTCACTCAATAGATCAAAACCCGACAAGTTCCACGCAAAAGAACAAGACTCACACAACAGGCAACACATGCCAAGGCAACACATGCCTTTGTGACTGACTACACACGTCACAAGAGAGAACACAACCACGGCTACACAAGCCCTCGTGACGTCACACATCACGAGTTGATATGCCTTCCTTATGCCCTGTTCCAACCTTATGGCTACCCCCAACCTTATATCTAGTTCCAACCTTTACCTCCAGGACCCCCTGTACACCAAGTCCAACCTTATTCCCCCGGGAACCGTCGTTCCCCCTCCAACAGTCCCTCCAACAAAACCACCGATTTCATAGTACACGAGGTACCGTACACACACATGGCAACACATGCCCTGGTAGAATTTTGTGTTACGGTCGCTCGAAGTGATCCACTTTTCTCTAGATCTTTGATACCAAAGAAGCTCTTCTTGGTAAAGAATTTCCTCATATTTCCTTTCTGAGCTTTTTATCCAACTTGATCAAATCCGGCCTGAAGTTGAAAGAGAGACTTTGTTGGACTCCTTCAAGTCTGGCAATAACTCTCCATTTACGGTGGAATATATTGCCAAATGTGTTCTGGTTCCAGCTTTGTAATCTTTCTGCTACCTTTATCTTGCATGCTTCCAGATCGTCACTTGAGTTCCAATTGAGTCTTATGACCTTAAAAAAATCCGGATGTGTAACCCAAGCTGCATTGTACTTGAACTAGCCTGAACTTCGATGTTGCTTTGGTGGAGAGGTTCGAACCAGAATATCAACTTTTATAGTTTCCTTCCAAAAAACCATATTCCCCCAGAAAAGCCCACAACTTCAACTCTCAACCATTCATCAAAATCTAAATAAAAACAAACGTCATTGGTTTGATTTCCAAAAACTTTTGGTTCAAGGAGATAAGCAATGACAGGATTATGGTCACGCATGTAAGTTAATCCTAAAACATAATATCTTCAGAACACATGCCTTTCACATACTGTATTTAAATAGCATTCTGGGAACATACCTGGCTCCATTGTTTTCCCGTAGTTGCTTGAGTTAGAAACTTGGTTTCTCCCTCCAGACCTTTAACATTCACTTAATCTAATTCTCTGATGGAGAGAGTTTTTTAGTTTTTACAGAGGTTGGGGAGAGGACCAGAGTCTCAGAATGAAATATAAATAATAATACATTCCATCAACGTAAACCTGATGATATGCAGTTGAAACTGCAATCTTATCTTCTTAACTGACCAATCAGAGGATTATCTTCATTATTAAATTATAAATAGATATTTAATTATGAGCCATAATAAAACATAATGAACCATAGAATAATAATAATAATAATAATAATTCTAACATTCTCCCACTTGGCTCATAAGTCATAAATTTAATAATGAACTTGAAACATAATATGCATAGTATAAGTTAATTCCTTTGTTATATTGGTCAGAACATAAGTCATCTTTAAGTTAGAAATTAATAAGAATCATGGCGGTAATACGTCACTAATTTAACGCAGTCCCTTCCATGTATCACAATATTAATTTCGAACTCAATATGATTCATAATGAACTTTTTCATAATGGTCCACGGTAATGTCTTTGTCAAAGACAAATCCTGTTTATATTAACATATTAAAAAATTCATGTATATATACTTCATAAACTAAACAGGATACTTTAATACAGAAACGAAACTATATTGAGCTCTAAGTATCAAATATTTCAAAACACAACCTTAACATAACGTTAACAGTTTTCAATAACGCCCATTCTTTCAACATGCTCACGAAATGCCTTCGGTGGCAATGCTTTAGTTAATGGGTCTGCAATCATTAATCTAGTGCTTACGTGTTCAATTGATACCCTTCGTTCCCGAACATCTTCTTTAACGGCAAGATACTTCAGATCAATATGTTTAGCACCACTAGTATACTTGTCGTTTTTAGAAAAGAAGACTACTGCGGCATTATCACAATAAATTTTCAGCGGCTTGGCAATACTGTCGACAATTCCAAGTCCCGAAATAAAATTTCGCAGCCATAATCCATGATTTGTGGCCATAAAACATGCCACAAACTCAGCTTCCATAGTGGATGCAGCAATGACAGTCTGCTTCGCACTTTTCCAAGAAATAGCTCCCTCGGCTAAAAGGAATAGATAACCAAATGTGGACTTCCTTGTGTCCAAACACCCGGCAAAATCTGAATCTGTGTATCCTATCACCTCAAGGTGATCAAATCGCTTATAAGTGAGCATGTGCTCCTTTGTACCTTGCAAGTACCTTAATACCTTCTTTGCAGCCTTCCAGTGATCCATACCAGGATTACTTTGATAACGACCAAGCATCCCAACAGCAAAGCTAATGTCTGGTCGGGTACATGTTTGAGCATACATCAAACTCCCAACGACAGATGCATAAGGAATATTTTCCATTTCTTTACGCTCCAATTCATTCTTAGGGCATTGCATAAGGCTAAACTTATCTCCCTTCTGAATTGGAGCAATTGATGCAGAGCATTTTTCCATTCTAAATCTTTCTAAGACTTTGTTAATATATGTTCTCTGAGACAATCCTAACACTCCTTGTGATCTATTACGAAATATTTCAATTCCAATCACAAAGGATGCCTCACCCATATCTTTCATTTCAAAGTGCTTAGAAAGAAATTGCTTGGTCTCATGCATTAAACCAAGATCATTAGTAGCAAGCAAAATGTCATCGACATACAGAATCAAAAATATAAACTTGCTCCCACTGACCTTCAGATATATACACTGATCAACGGTGTTTTCCTTAAATCCAAAGGTCGTTACAGTATCATTAAACTTAAGATACCATTGTCGGGAAGCTTGTCTAAGGCCATATATCGATCTGTTAAGTTTACACACCATGTGTTCCTTTCCTTCAATTGAAAAACCCTCAGGTTGGTTCATGTAAATTTCTTCTTCCAAATTTCCATTCAAAAAGGCGGTTTTCACATCCATCTGTTGTAGCTCTAAGTCATAATGAGCTACTAATGCCATAATTATTCTAAATGAATCTTTCTTCGAAACAGGTGAAAAATGTTTCATTAAAATCAATACCATCCTTTTGAGTAAAACCTTTGGCAACAAGTCTGGCCTTGTATCGTTCGACATTGCCATTTGAGTCGTGTTTGGTCTTAAAAACCCATTTACAGCCAACTGGCTTACAACCTTTAGGCAATTGAACAAGATCCCATACTTCATTATGTTCCATTGATTTTAACTCATCTTTCATGGCTTCGACCCATTTAGAAGAATTAGGACTATTTATAGCATGTGAAAATGAAACTGGATCTTCATCAATACCAATGTCAAAATCTGATTCTTGAAGATAAACCACATAATCATTAGATATAGCAGATCTCCTTTGTCTTTGAGATCTTCTTAATGCTACTTCTGTAGGAATATAATTCGTGGGTTCATTGTTAACTTCATCATGGAGTGGTTGATCATTAATCTCTTGATCATTAATTTGTTGCTCAGGCAAGTAACTAAATTGTTCAACCGTTGCAGGATGAGCAATTTGAGTAACTCTAGGTAGAGTGATTTTTCGCACAGGAACAACAATTTGAGAAGAAGATATCAGAGAATCTTGCACTGTAACTTCTTTAAGTTCCACTTTTCGTGGTTCAACGCTCCCACTTATGTTATCATTCTCAATGAACTTGGCATTTCCAGTCTCAACAATTCTAGTAGTATGGCTAGGACAATAGAATCTATACCCTTTAGATTTATCTGGATAACCAATGAAAAATCCACTAGTTGTTCTTGAGTCCAGTTTCTTTTCATGTGGATTATAAATGTGTATCTCTGCTGGGCATCCCCAAACATGAAGGTGCCTTAAACCAGGTTTCCTTCCTGTCCACAGTTCAAATGGTGTTTTTGAAACTGCCTTACTAGGAACCCTGTTTAATAAATAGGCAGCGGTTTTTAAAGCATATGTCCATAATGATAAGTGTAAAGAAGAATAACTCATCATACTCCTAACCATTTCCATCAATGTACGATTACGCCTTTCTGCAACGCCATTTTGTTGTGACGTACCGGGCATTGTGTATTGAGCACAAATGCCACGTTTTTCAAGAAACTTAGCAAATGGACCTGGGCATTGTCCATTTTCAGTATACCTTCCATAATATTCACCACCCCTATCGGATCTTATAATTTTCACCTTTTTGTCCAATTGTCTTTCAACCTCATCCACAAATACCTCTAAGGCATTTATTGATTGAGACTTTTCATGCAACAAATAGACATAACCATAACGTGAAAAATCATCAATAAATGTGATGAAATATTTTTCTTTTCCGAAGGTTGGAACATCAAAAGGTCCACATATATCAGTGTGTATAATTTCAAGGAGTTGTGTGCTTCTTGTGGCTGCATTCTTATTTGTGCGGTTTGAATGTTTTCCTTTAATACAATCCACACAAATACCTAGATCAGTAAAATCTAATTCGGGAAGGATTTCATTCTTTACAAGTCTTTGAATCCTTTCCTTAGATATGTGACCCAAACGTTTATGCCACAAGTAAGCTGATCTTTCATCCACTAAACTTCGTTTAGATCCAATACAATGATGCAGGGTTAAAAGAGTTTCAGCAAAAAGATTGTCAAGCTTTAGTTTGTACAAGCCATCGGAAAGAATACCAAAACCAATAAAATGATTTTGTTTGAATAAACTAAAACATCCATTTCCAAATTTAAAGGAAAAACCATAATAATCCAGTTTTGACAAAGAAATTAAATTCCTAGAAACTGAAGGAACATAAAGAGTTTCAAACAAATTCAAATGATTTCCAGTATCTAAAATTAAACGGTAAGTTCCAATGGCTTCTACTGGAGCTTTGACACGATTCCCCATGAACACAAATTTTTCATTTGGCTTTATGGTTTGAGTCATAAGGAATCCCTGCATAGTATTCGAAACATGAGTAGTGGAACCAGAATCTATCCACCAAGTATTATAAGGAACTTCAGTTAAATTTGATTCGAAACATACTGATATATAATGTATACCTTTCTTTTCGGACCATGCCTTTCGCTTAAGGCAATCTTTCTGAAAATGTCCAGATTTCTTACAGAAATGACACTTGTCATTCTTATGTTCCTTTTTGTGGATTTGAGAAGAGGACTCATTAGTCTTCATTGGTCCTTTCTTACCCTTTTGATTCTTCTTTCCAAACTTTTTACTAGCCCTTGACTGACCCATGAGATTAATTGAGTGGATTCCTTGTCTCTTAAGCCTCGTTTCCTCTCGAGTTAGCATTTCATGCAATTCAAATACATTCCACTTATCTTTAATGGAATTGTAATTCACTTGGAATGTCTCATACTCAAGAGGCAAAGAGTTTAAAATAAATTGTACAAAGAAAGTGTCATTCATGTCCATTCCCATGGACTTTAATTTTGCTGCTAAGCTCAACATCTCAGTGACATAATCATGCATGGAACACGAACCATCAAATTTCATGTTGGTTAGTTTACTCATAAGAGTGCCTGCTTGGGCCTTATCAGCACATTCAGAATGTGAATTTTCCTCCACATGTTTCAACATATCCTTAGCACTGTCAAATTTGGGAATTGTGGACTTAATGTTGTTTCCAAATGTCATTCGCATAAGCATTAAGCTGAGTTTATTCGATTTTTCCCATGCTTGATAGAAAGCAACATCATCATCACTGCTATTATCATTAATAGCAGCGGGCTTGTCATTCAAGAGTGCTAGATCAAGATCCAAAACACCGAGGTGAAACTGGATTTGTTCATGCCACTCAGCAAAATTCAGCCCATTATACTTAACAATAGACGCAGCTTGCGAATGAATTGAAACACAACTAGATGCTGCAATGAATATAAAATACTCAAACATTAATTATATTTCAATACATAAACAGATAAACAGATTTAATCAACATAATCATAAACAATTAAGTACATTGAAGGTCTCCTTTGGGTGATCCAACAACATATAACTTTAAACATAATCCGATGCAAAAATAATTCATATAATTGGCCATTAAATATATTATGACTGGACTTGTTTGCTATCTTTGGATATGCTAAACAACCCAATCAAATATAAATAATTAACCACTATTATGTTTATAATTATGAAATAATTGATCACCTTTGGGCGACTCTTAAATATTTCAAAATTATTAAACTTCAATTTACCCAATACTATAGAAAATAAAATCATGTTATCTCATTATAAGCATCACATAATCATGGGTAATTGAATTTTATTTAAATTTGATATCTATTAAAACTTTATAATTTGGCCACTTTGGTGACTAACAAATTAATCATAATTAGATACCAAGTTAAGGGATATAATATAATAAATGATATCATAAAATATCCACATACATAATTATCACTATTATGCAAGCCAAATGATTTGCTTCATTTACATGGGTGGGGACCGAACCCCTCATCTCAAGTTTAATGGACAAGGTTCTAAACCACCATGCAAACCGATCATGTTGGCTACAAAGAATCAAAATTAATCTACATGCACAATTAACACATAATTAATTAACAAATTAATCTGCAAGCATTAAAATGGCGGAAGCAATCCATACATGAAAACATCCAACAAATTACATAAGTTTGCTGCATGGTTGACTCAAAAAGCAAGAAATGAACCATGGGATATGACCAGTGCATACATACATATGCAAAACAAAATTAACAGTTTGTAAGAGATACAAAATCTGATTCTAACATTATAAGAATTCTAATATAATAACATCCCTGCATGATGAATATATATAATGCTCTTGGCAATTCTAATACGTATATATACATACAGTAGCACTATTAGCAATTTACATATAAAATAACACAAATAGATTGGAAGAGCAGTCATTCATGTGTTTAATTCATACTATCATACACAATATACGCAGCACTGTATATACGGTACTGCAGAATACATATATACACATTATACGCACAATACATATATGCAGTACTGCAGAATACATATATACACATTATACGCAGACCAAATATGCAATTCATATTTGCAGCACTGTAGAGATTTAGCATTTAGTGTACATAGTGAGATGCCATCAACAGTGAGGTGAATATAACCATATATTTGCGTACAACAGAATAATTCATGCAATTTCTTAATGCTTGTTCATCATAATATATGGAAAAACATATGTTCTACAACTTGGCTCATGATACCATATGTAAGTTAATCCTAAAACATAATATCTTCAGAACACATGCCTTTCACATATTGTATTTAAATAGCATTCTGGGAACATACCTGGCTCCATTGTTTTCCCGTAGTTGCTTGAGTTAGAAACTTGATTTCTCCCTCCAGACCTTTAACATTCACTTAATCTAATTCTCTGATGGAGAGAGTTTTTTAGTTTTTACAGAGGTTGGGGAGAGGACCAGAGTCTCAGAATGAAATATAAATAATAATACGTTCCATCAACGTAAACATGATGATATGCAGTTGAAACTGCAATCTTATCTTCTTAACTGAGCAATCAGAGGATTATCTTCATTATTAAATTATAAATAGATATTTAATTATGAGCCATAATGAACCATAGAATAATAATAATAATAATAATTATTCTAACAACGCAAACATTGCTTGAGGTCTTGCTGTTTCTTCACCTTGCAAGACTTTTTGCGAGCTGAAAGTTGCACCTGGGATTTCTTTCCCACTTCCTTCTTCCAGTGGGGATGAGGTCCCAACAGACCCTCTGACTAGGATGTGCTCCTCCCCAACCGCAGCTCTACCAGGAGTTTTAATTCTCACTCCCTTACCCCTGATATATTAGGAGCATGATGGGTCCTGATGTTTCTAGGAGCATTTGTGGGAGACAACACAGTCTGAATGTTATCCTGAACTCCAAGATTATGAGCAGAATTTGCTGCTTCTTCTCCTTACATGACTTTCTGCGTACCGTAAGCTACACCTGGGGCTTCTTTCCCACTTCCTTCTTCTAGTAATTCAAGCGGGCCAAATAGTGGATTGGAAGATGTTTTCTGTTTTTTGATATCTCGTGCACCTCCAGATGTTTGTTGATCCGTTCACACGCCTTTCTGCTATGTTCTCCTTGGTGCTCGTCTTTCTTTTTTCTTCGTTAGCATCCATGAACCAAACCTCTTGTCAAATTTGATGGAACGTCCAGCCTTGTCTCCGATTCGTTGTAGCATGACATCGTCCAAGTATTCAATCGGGATGGCTGGTAATCTGAGCCAAGCTAAAATTTTCTCTGTTTTGTTTGATCGTGGGTTAAAGTTAGGAACCCATTCTTGGACTGTGAGGTAGTGGTCCAGGATCATCCATGGACCTTCAAACCGTGCATAGTCGTAGTCTTTCTGTGATTCAAAACCAGCCAAGAAGTAGTCATAGTCGAGATCAATGAGTTCAAAGTGATTGCTTGCAGTCTTCGCATAAGGTAGTTATATCCCACTGATTTGCCTACCACTCGAATGATCAAAGTTCGTCACCATGGACGTCTTATTCTTTCTTTTTCCTCTTTCGAAACCCTGATTCTTTGGCATTCTGGATTCTCATATCTCATGATGGCTTCATCATCATCTGAGGTTTCTTTCATCGGAAGATCATAAAATATATTAATAAAACTTTTTGGAGTTAAATTTAAGGGGAAATCGCACTTTTGGTCCCCCAATTAGTGCCCCATATACAATTTGATCCTCACTTTCTAATTTGGATAGAATTGGTCCTTCAATTATTTCACCGTTAGTCAATTTAGTCCTTCTGTTAACGGTGTTAAACAACTGTCAATATAAGTGTTTGGTTGATTAGCTTTTTGTAACTCCAAAATGCTAAAATTTAAAAAGCTGCTTAAAGCAACCCTTTCAATTAGCTTTTTGAGAAAAATAAATTATACTAAACAACTATCAGCTAACAACTAATTTACCAACACCTTTCTACAATCTGATGATGTTATCAACTAGTTATACCCTTTAATTAACTCAATCAGTTAACAGCTAACAACTATCAGCTAACAGCCATTTACCAAACAAGGCTATTATGTTTTCAATTTTGATGCTCGAGTTTAAAATCAGTCAAATTTGATTGTCAACTATTACAAATGTGATAGTTTTAGTTCTTGTAACACTACTTCTAATGCTAGAACTAAAAGTGGCATATATTGTAAATAAAATTGAAACATTTTTTAGTAATGACGACTAAATTTATAAATTCTTGAATGGAATTCAAAGATCAAAAGTATAAAATAATAATAATAATAATAATAATAATAATAATAATAATAATAATAATAATAATAATAATAATAATAATAATAATAATAATAATAATAATAATAATAATAATAATAATAATAATAATAATAATAATAATAATAATAAATGAATCAAATTGAAATTAAATAAATTTTTTAATCGTTTGAACCATTGTTGACAAACCTAGTGGGGAAAAAGTTGAGATATATGGTCTAAGGTGAGATGCATCTTAAATCCTTTCAACTTTTCAAGGGATCTAAATTCTTGAAACAACGTAGTTGACTTTTCCCCATTTTGTGTTTTGTTACTTCTTTTTCTTGTGCAATATTACTCTCTTCTTCTCAAAAAAATTATAATTTCACTTTTCAATATTGATGAATGCAACATATGTTTAAACAACAATTTAAGGTAAGTTTGTTGAAAATTTTAGGTTGCAAGTATCAAGAAAAGTAGCATGTGACGTAACATAGATTAACATATTCAAGAAAATTGAACATGCACTCTATGTAATAATTATTTTCGGTAGGATTCAAATTTAAAATAAAATGGACGATCTCTTCTTCTTTAATTTGAAAGTAACTAAGTCAAGAGGGCTTTTCAAAAAAAAAAACAAAAACAAAAACAAAAAAAAAAAGAAACAAAAAAAAAAAAAAAACAAAACAAAAAAAAAAAAAACTAAGTCAAGAGATTGTTGTTGTTGTTAAGTGTATTCAATATTTGACCCTTGATTATAGCAATATTTCACTTTGGGTTATTAATTTTGATTTATTTTAATTTTTTTATTGACTATATATAAAAATTCTTTTATTTTAATCCAAAATACATTAAAATGTCTTAATTCGTAAAAGTTGTACAAAACTTTATTTTATTGCATTTGCAGACATTTTAGGCTAAAAGTAAAAAACTTTTAAAGTTGAAAATTAAAAACAAAACATAACATAGTTAAAAATCGATAATATATGTTATTATAGTTGAAGAATTGGAAGTAGAATGAACCCCGTTATTAGCAATAGCATGTAATTATTGTCTCCTTTAATTTTTTATTATTCATTTTTTATCTTTTTACAACTTCAATTTAAGAGTATCAAAGTTTTAAGTTGATTTAATATATGTAATTTAATTATAGAACAATTAAAAATGAAGGGATAGGATTTTTTTTTTTTTTTTTTTGAATACGATTAACTTTGTTACAATGTATTATCTGTTTATAGATATTTTCTCAACCTATTCTCTCCTTTAATTTCTTATTACTAAACCACAAAGGATATGATATATTATAATGATTTGAATGTGCTTTGATGTAAAGATGGGAAAGGGTTGGCACTTTTTTATGCCAACGTTGGCAGGTGGAGAGCCAATCGTAGTGCTTTAGCAACGTGCTATGCTTTATTGAATATATAATAATTTGTTTCAAAATAATTGGAATTGAAACTTTTTTTTTTTTGTGGTGCATTCAAGTTTAAAAGTTGAAAAGATAATCAATTTAGTAATCATATATATATATATATATATATATATATATATATAGTGAAAGGTTCCCGTGCGGTTGAATGCTTCCCGTGCGAATGTGCGGTGAATTAATGTACGTGAGATTTGTACTCAATGTGCGTGAGTGTTGTGCTTAATGTGCCTGAGATTTGTACTTAATGTGCGTGAATGTGTAAAATGCAGCAGAAAATATTGATGTTAGCTTCTTCCCCATCCCCAGTAGCCATTTGCCCCCTCCCTGATGATGATGATGCGGAGGCGGGCTATGGTGGTTAAGAATTATGGGAATAATACAACAGAAATCCACATTTAGCTGCTGTGCAAATTTTACTGTGCGTGCGTCATTTATATAAACATTCAACTGCACTGAAGGTAGCTGATAATCCAGAATCCATGGCCAAATTGAAGGAAGAAGTAACAAGAAGCTTGGACGTTAATGTGCGTGAGTTTCTGTTCTGCTTCCTTCTGAGCTCGTAATTCTGAAATACTCACGCACATTAAACACAAATCTCACGCACATTGAACATAATACCCAGGCACATTAAGTACAAAACTCACGCATATTAACATGACGCACATTAAGTACAAATCTCAGACACATTGAGTACAAATCTCACGCACATTAAGTATAAACCACACGCACATTAATCCACCGCACATCCGCACGGGAAGCCACAAATGCACCTGATCCCTTCCATATATATATATATATATATATATATATATATATATATATATATATATATAGGAAAAGGTTTAAACACGCCACAATGAAATGCAAAAAAAAAAAAAAAAAAAAAAAAAAAAAACATAACAGACCCAAAAAAAATAGACCATATAGCTCACCACACCCCAATGATGTATTTTCAAACACTGTATGGTATTTTTACTCACACCTAATGGTGTGTTTTTGGTGATGCGTACCTAATTTGTGAGTGTTTTTATGGTGCACTTTCCTAACGTTGATGGTACATATTTGTTGAACTATTGGTGACGTCACACCTAAGGACATCGATGCACTTGAACCTTCATCCATATATATATATATATATATATATATATATATATATATATATAAAGAGTTAATCAAGTAATATAACGTTTGGAGCAAATATATATTAAGAGAGAAATTTAAGAGGTAGTGATCAAGCGGATGAAATAGGATTCTCGTACCTGAATGTCACAAATTTGATTATTGTCAACACGTTTTTAATCAACCTGTCACATAGTCTAATTTTTTAGTGCAACCCACAGATAGTAATTACTGGTTCACTTAATTACCAAAAAAAAAAAAAAAAAAAAAAAAAAATTGTTGTGAATAATTAGTTTACTTAAAGTGATCAATGAGTTGCACCCAAGTAAACATTTGTCAATTACTTATTTATCTATCTATCTATCTATCTATTTATTTATTTATTTTTGCAAACTGTATTAGATTCTAATAACTAGTGTAATTTAGTTGCAACACAAACTACGTATAAATATTCAAAATATTTCAAGGTGTAAAATTCTCAAGGAACAACAATTAAGAAAGAATGGATGCTAAGCACTATTATTCCTCCTATCATTATAATTGCCAGTCAATTATTACTTAAAACCATGTACTCAAATGTAACAAAGATTAATAATAGCAACAAACAATGAGAGAAAATATATAGGATTTGGCTAACTCTTAACTTATGCTCATGCTAACTTAAAGTACATATGAATGGTGATTTAATTCAATGAATTGTGGTAAAGTTACATAGGTATATGAAATCACTTGTATGAACGTCTAAATGTCTAATATATTCATACTATCATGGTTTACAAAGCAAATTAGTTAATTAAGTTAGCCAACTAACACAGAACTATGGAATTTTCCTTATAAAGCTCGTCAATTTATATGAAGAGAATAAGTGAATGCAAGAACAAGTTAATATCACACCTAACTTTTATTATCATGCAACATCCATAGTATGTATGTATTTAACTTGGACAGGGTTAAACACAATTACAAATTAAATCCCGCATTCAACAATATTATCAACTAACTTTTTTTGTAAATAACAAAAATCTTTACACTTTATAATTATTTATTTACGAATTCTTATTTATTCTTGAAAACCACTACTAAGCATTGTATCCATATGTTGTTTTGATGGCTCGTTGCAACTAAGCAGCAACCTCAATGAGGCAAATGGAATGGTAAGTAGACAATTTTGAATTTATCGGAACAAATTCAGAATCATGTTGTTTTGCCAAGCTATTTATTTGGATCAAATGATCTCGTATCAAACAGGCACCACTTTCAGTAGATGCGCTGACTCCAAGAAGATTATGATCGAAAGGGAAGAACAGGAGGGAGATAGAATATAATTAAAGGAGACAAGATAGAGAGAATATAAAGAGAGACATAATTAAGAGGTATGAGGTATAGAATGTCGCTATGGAGAAATATAGACACATTATATAATTATTATGGTTCACATGTTCTCCTACATAATACATGGGGCCTCTTATTTATAACATTGTATTCTTAAAGTTTAACTGATTCTAATATGTCAATGACATTATGGTCTAGTGGCATTGATTGACTCTCTCAAATGGGATATCATGTGTTCGAGGTCCTAGTGAGGACTGTATTGACTCTTTGTATTTCAATAAATTGAAAAAATAGATATGAATACATACTTCATTATAATAGAGTCAGTGATACTCAAAAAACTAATTCTAATGTTTTACTAATTCGAATAATATAATATTCATATTCTATCTAATAATATAATAACTCTTATTATAATGTTCCTTTAATTCTAATTAATAATACAATAATTAATTATTCATATTCCTATGGACTTATCAATCTAGCTATGAAGCTATCTAAGCATATGATAAAATCTATGTTGCATCGGTTTGTGGCAGGTGTTTAATTGTTCTACTTTTTTGTGCATTAATTGGTAAATTTTGGCTTAGTATTGCTTTAATTGTGTTTAAAGTGATCAATTATTGAATAAAGTATGTGGGATGAGCTAATTGAGAGCAATATTATGTTTTGAAGGTAAAAAGGGCAATTTCAAGGGAAAATTAGAGAAAAAATGAGCAAAATATATAGCACGAAAGCCAAACATCCCTCCCAGTCCATTGGCTTGTGGTCCTAACCTTTACCCACACACCAGCGTTCGATTTGTTGGTGGAAATACACGAAAATACAATAATAATCCTACGGAAAAAAATTATTATTTTTCTAGAAAACTGGAAATTTCTGGAAAAGGACAACCACAGGGACGAAGGGATAATGAGTAGGTGGTTAGTACGAGTCGAGCGAAGCACTCTTTCCTTAAAACCTTATTTGTCGTCCCCCAAAGACGCTAAGAGCGTTACGGCCTAGGTTTCCCAGGATAAGACGTACTACGCTTCTAAGCAATGTTGCAAAACACGTTAGACGCCCTCTAAGCGCCGATAGGCGCCAATTTTTTATTTTTTATTTGTGTTTTTTTTTATTTTTTTTAATAAAATAAAATTAAAAATTAAAAATTATCAAAATTCACTTATAAAACATAAGGTTCCCATAGTTATTTCTTACAAACTATTTACGTAAGTGGTTGTAAAATTGTTCAAAAGATTGTTTAAACTGTCTAAATACATACACGATTTGAAAAAAAATTGTTCAAAACGGACAACCGAGTCAAAATTTATGCCTCGACAAAGTTTTAAACCCTAAACCTAAAAAAAAATAATAATAAAATAAAATAAAATAAAATAAAATTAATCGACCGAACCGACCGGCTAGGCAGTCTCCTAGCCGGCCGGCCTAGCGCCTAGGAGCGATTTTTGCAACACTGGTTCTAAGTTATGAGCACTCAAACTTAGAACCCAACGAAATAGCTAGAGCAGGGTTTCGCGAAGAAGAAGCTTAGGGGGGTGTATTCAATCATGACTTTTGTAGAGTTTTAAAGACTTTCAAAATGATAGATTTTAATAAACTTTGATTGACTTTCATAGAGTCGTTCAAAACATTTTAAAACTTTATAAGACTCCATACAAGTCTATATAAAAGACATTCATAGACTTTTATCGACTTTTTATTTTAAAAAGTCTACAAAAGTCATTGAAATTCTAAATTGAATACATCCTTACAAACTTTCAATGATTTTAATTCCTATCATTTATAATTTTCTTACAAAATATTTATAATATATCATAAAATTCTTCTTAATTATTATATAGTTCTTCACACACATCAACATTCTCAACATTATTATTTTTATCCATAGTATGCTGAGACTTGTATGCTAATTACTTATTCTTCAAAAAAAATACTAATTACTTATATATATTATTAATAAACATCAAAAAAAAAAAATATTATTCATTAGAAATCATAACAATATTGAACAATAAAATTTATAATAAAAGAATAGATCAAATAAAAATATTTTAAAATATAATTACAAGTTGCATAAAAAAAATTGTTGTTGCAAACAGTAGTTCGCTATTCGTAGTAACATGTTGTTAAAAAAAAAAAAAGAAAAATATATATTACGAATATAAACATTAAAAAAAAGAATAAAAATCAAAATATATAAGTATTTATATGAATATTATGAAACATATACTAAAATTTGACGATGAAAAATTTGCTTTATTCATGTATTTAGGGAGAATTAGTGAAAATTAGGGATAACAAATTCGTAGAAAAAATAAAAATCAATATAAACGAGCAATAATGAAGTAAAAATAATATTATTTCAATTTTTTAGATGAAGATTGTAAAGTTTAGGAGAGAGAGAAAAATTAGTAGAGTTTAGGTATGAGGAAAATATAGGTTAATGAAGAAAAAAATAATTTTATTGAATTTAGATAGGTTTATAAAGTTTAAATAGGGAGAAAAAATAGAGTTTAAATAGAGAGAGAAAATATTCAAAGTTGTTAGAAAGAAAATTTTGAAATCTTGGGGTTGATGGTTGGATTTCAACTATTTATATTTGAGAAGAAACAGTCTACAAAAGTCTTAAAATTAAAAAGTCTACAAAAGTTCATAACTTTTTGAATACCACATGACTTTTAAAGACTCTTTAAAAGTCTTAATCGAATACCACATGACTTTTAAAGACTCTTTAAAAATCTTGATTGAATACCGCCTGACTTTTAAAAACTCTCTAATAGTTTGAATTGAATACCTCTGAACTTTTAAAGTTTATAAAAGTCTTTAAAACTCTATGAAAGTCATGATTGAATACACCCCCCTTAGATTTTCTCAGTGTGTAAAAATATGAGTTGTACGGTTAATAGTAGGAGTCGTGCATTCGTGCACGAGTCAAACCTTTTCAGGCTTTTCCCATGTGCGCGAGAGAGAGCCTTTATGCTATATAATTCAATAAGCCTTAGAAAGGCTCTTATATAAATAGTGGTGCAAACCCACTTTCCAAACCAATGTCGGACAAATGCTACTTTAAAGCCTTTCCCCTTCATTTTTTCAACTCAAGTGGGTCTACTTTGAGAATCAATTCAATTTCTCATTCACCTATTATCTGTTTTGAGCGTACAATATATCAATCTCTTCGTCTCACTACGAAGAATCTGAATCCACTTTGACCGGACCAAAATAGAAAGTGGACCCCACTAATATGTGTACCACAAAATAGCCGCTTAAAATGTCATTTTATGCTATTTTTCCAACACGATTCCTAGCAACAACATTATTATTTTTAGTCCACTATTAGAGTTATAGTATTTATTATTTATATGTATTCTTTAGGCCGCTATTTTGGGCCAGTATTTCGTGCTTTGTACGTACTATTTTGAGTCTAGCGCCCTAGACGATAATACTACTACTTTCCTACCCCCGTTTTGTACGTACTTCAATACCCGTTTATGGTGGACCCAATCTCAAAAAAACCATCATTATCAATATTATATAAAAAAGAAAGTAAATACCATTTTAGAAAAGAGTTTTACTATATGTATACTCTTACATTCTACTCCCTCACTTTTATTACAATGATAAACTATTTTCATGTATCTAGAAAAATGTGTACACCAAAAATTTGAGAGTGAGAATAAAAGTTAAGAGCATAAAATTAGAGTCAACATACTATTTTCTTTTATAAAAATAATTTTCACACTTATTATGCTAATCATATTCATTGATCTTTGTATTATGAACGGCTAAGATTTTTTTGGTACTTTTTGTTTTCCATTTTTGTATTCTAGTGAGGGTTGTTTAGTAATTTGATTGTCTATTTTAAATGTTTTAATTTTTTTATTAGATATTATGTATGACTTTAGGAATTTTGGTTTAAGTAGAATCTTTCTATGCTAGCGTTTTTAGGAGATTTACTACATTTTTGGTTCCGTCGGTATCACCAGCAGCAAATTATGCATGATTTTAATTGTAGCATACGTCGGATTCCCTATATGCACACAACACTGGCCTGCATCACCACCATCGGATTATGCATGATTTTGGTTGTTGCACACTTTGGATTCCCTATATGCACACAACACTCCTGGCAGTTTAGGTGAGTAACGGTGTTGTACATTATTAATTACACTTTGGACTAACGGTATGCACAGTTGCACATTATTGCAAACGGAATTGCACAATTCACCTCAACTAGAAATTGAGTGCATGTGTGGATCCGTGTGAGCTACACGCTAGAAAATACAGAGATGCACACAATATACACTTTGCCTAAAAAACACTCAAAACCCAGGACCACAAAACCAACAACAAACTTCGAATCGTAATCATTCGATATACAAAACAAAACACCAAACCACATTCTATAATAGTAGCGTTGAAGGGGAGATGCACACAACACGCACACGAACAAAACACCAAATTAGAAATTCACCCAGAAAAACAACAACTAGTAAGTTCATTAAGTGAAAATGTGTATTCATGTGTAAATAATAAGTATGCGAGAGTGTGCAAATTAGCTTGCAGGTGTGCATGCGTATAGTTAGGAGTATGCATATGCGATAGCGTGCATGTCTATTGTGTGCATGCCTAAGCTCTTCACCCATATCTCTGTCGACGTTGCACTCTTACACGAATGGAAGGAGAAGAATTGATGGAGTTTAATGCTTGAGTGGAAGGAAATGAGACTAGCGACAGTTTAATCCCAAAATTCTAAGGATTAGTGTGCAAGTGGCATTCTAAATTACCCCTAAGCCTTGATTACTTAGCTAAAATAGTACGTGCACAAAATAAGGGATTGAAGTTTTTAAAAATCTTTTATTTTAAACCCTAGATCTTCATATTATAATGGTTAAGAGTTGTCTACATAGACTCATAAGAACAAGTGATCTCATATTATCATTAGTGTATATATATATATATATATATATATATATATATATATATACACAATTATAATAAGAGCCAATAATGTTATGCCCTTAACTGGAATAAAAAAAATGTTGGTACTACTTGTTTCTTAAAGAATGGTTCATAGTATTTTGATTTTAGTATTTTTAATGATTTTCCTTATTTACCCTTTATTATATTATTTTCTTTCCTTAAATAACCTTAAATTTCGTTAGTATAAACTTTATTAACGGAATATTCCGTTAACTATTTTTTTTTTTGACTGACCGTTAACTATTTATTATTCTTAACTTACTCATTAATTTCTATAAGAAAGGTCTTAGGTTCGAACCTCATTCCAATTAGAGTTAGCATATAATATACTACGAATATGTTAAAATGTATTAAAAAATAAAATATAAAATTTAACATAAACTTTGGTCAAATAATTAGCCCGACTAAATACATAGCATTCAATGATGATTATAAATCAGGAACTTTGATAATCATTTGATTTTCTTTAATTAAAAAAATAATAATAAATTTAAGTTCAGTTTTTTTTTTTCATTTAATTAATCTTCTTTTGATTATTGAGAACAAAACTTAATATTTCAATTATGTTTTTATCAATGCATAAAAACTTCTAAAGAAATTTGTAAGTTAATTTTTACTATATATTATTATAACAATGGACTTGTTTGGTTATCAGCGGTTAGTGGTTAGCGGTAGCGGGTTGTGTTAGCGGTTATCAGATAGCGGATTGTATTAGCGTGTTTGACAAGCAGATTGTATTAGCGGTTTATAAAAAAGTGTTTGGTAAAATTAGCTGTTTAGATTAGCGGTTAATATGTAAAATGACCTATATACTTATAATAATTAATGATTAATAATTAATAATAATAATAAAAATTAAAAAAAAAAAAAAAAAAAAAAAAAAGGGAGCAGCGCAAGCTGCTCCCCTCTTGGCTCTTGTATTCCCACTTTTCCCACCGTCCCACATCGGTGGGAAAAGTGGGAATGGAGCCTTGAGGCTCCTATTTAAGGAGCCTCAAGGCTCCACAAATTCATTCGTTGCCCATCTGGGATGGGCAACATTGAGGTTTTGGCTCCTCAAATTGAGGAGCCATTTCGGCTCCTTAAATAAAAGTTTATAGGTTTTTTTTTAAAATAATTAATAATATATAAACAGGGACGTTTTGGGGAAAATTTAATTTTCCCCAAAACGCTAACTGCAAACGCTGCATTTTGCAGCGTTTGCGAAAGCGGCGGTTTGACATGGTCAAACCGTTAAAAATGGCGGATCCGTCGATAACCAAACAGGGCCAATATCAATTGTAACTTTATATTTTGAATTATTTATTATCATCATCTATTGACAGCAATTGTCATTGACAAACTCTCAAAACAATTTGTTTCAACAGCGAATGGAAATTTAAAAAAATCAATGATTTCATTATTGTGGATGAAAAGTATGTACGCCACTTTATTCAATTGTTATGCCGTGGAACTGTGTCCACCTTGCAATGTGGACACAGTTCTATATTCATAATTACTGAACTATATGTTCATAATTATAAAGCTATATATTCATAATTTTTTAACTTCATATTCATAATTATTGAACTCTATATTCACTATTACAGAACTCTATGTTCATAATTATTGAACTATATGTTCATAATTATAAAGCTATATATTCACAATTTTTTAACTTCATATTCACAATTATTGAATCTCTTTATTCATAATTATAGAAGTATATGTTCATAATTATGTTCACAACTTTATGTTCATAATTTTTGAACTATATATTCATAATTATGAACAATTTTGGAACCGTGTCCACCTTTGTCCACCTTGCAAGGTGGACACGGTTCCACATCATAATTTTCCCACTTTATTGCTCTTATTACTTAAATTTAAAAAAAAAAAAATAGTAGCTACAACAAAAAATAATATATATGCATTTAATTAATTTAGAATTAGATGTCTCACAACACATGAAACATGTAGGGAAAACTACCATTACCAAATATCAACATGTGCTTATAAGATAAAGAGTTCATAGCATAACTAAGATCCCAGTCATATACACAACAAGACAAATCTAAAACTTCATACACCATAATCTCATTGCATGATGAATCCCTCTATGATACTACGAATAAACCAATTGCACATGACACACTACCAATAACAAGAAAAAAAAAAAAAAAAAGAGACATGTACTGAAAATGAAAACAATAACAATGCTACCTAAAAGAGAATTAGAAACATTTAAACCAAAAATAGTATTTATTTAGACTATGCTTTTAGACTTAATACTTAGATTAAAGTTATTACAAAGTTGCAAACATTTATTTTTGTGACAGTTATATATAATCAATTTCTCATATATTATCTTGCATTTATATACTTTAAATTACCGATTCAAATAAACAAATTCAACATTTATTTACCTATGCATGAACATCTTCTATATAATATTGCATTGATATACTTTGAAATACTTATTTAAAAGTAAGTATTGGGCATTATCTTATTCGCGCAAAGCGCGTAGAAAAACTAGTAAAATTCTAATAAGAGCCAATAATGTTAGGCCCTTAACTGGAACAAAAAAAAAAATGTCGGTAGTATTGTTTCTTAAAATGAATGGTTCATATTATTTTGATTTTAGTTTTTTTTTTTTTAATGATTTTCCTTATTTACCATATGTTATATTATTTTCTTCACTTAAATAACCTAAATTCCGTTAGTATAAACTTTAGTAACGGAATATTTCGTTAACTATTTATTATTTTAAACTTACTCATTAATTTCTATAAGAAAGGTCTTAGGTTCGAACGCATCCCAATTAGAGTTGACATAATTGTTAAACATATACTACGAATATGTTAAAATGTATTAAAAATATATATAATATAAATTTTAACATAAAATTTGGTCAAATAATTAGTTCAACTAAATACATAACATTCAAAGTTAAGCATCAAAGATTATAAATTAAGAATTTTAAAAATCATTTGATTTTTATGCATTTAAAAAAAAAGTTAGGTTAAGTTTTTTTTTCGTTTAATTAATCTTCTTTTGATTATTTAGATCCAAAAAAAAAAAAAACTTAATATTTCAATTATACTTTTGCATTATTGGTATGATTTAGGTCGTTATGGTATTAAAAATTTTTGTATGTATTTTTATAATGGTATAATTGTACATTACTTTACAAATATTATACTATTATTTTTTTATCGAACAAAATTGTTCTTACATCATTGTCAGACCTGCACGACCTAACTACAAAGTTGTTGATCATAAATACAATTACACATGGACTCTTAAACGGTAGGACCATTTTCCAAATAATTGACAATGTTGACATCCTACTGGCTCTAATTGAACAAGTTTACACATCAGAATTTTATCAATGCATGAAAGCTTCTAAAGAAATTTGTAAGTTCAGTTTACTATATCATAATAACAATATCTATTGTAACTATATATTTTGCATTATTTATTATCATCCTCTATTGACAGGAATTGTAACAATTGTTATTGACAAACTCTCAAAATAATATCTCAACAACGAATGTAAATTAAAAAAAAAAATCAATGATTTCATTATTGTTGATGAAAAGTATGTATGACACTTTATTACTCTTATTAAATTAAATAAATTAGTAGCTACAAAAAAAATACATATGCATTTAATTAGTTTAGAATTAGATGTCTATAATTACTTTATTTAAATAAATTCAATATTTATTTATTTATGCATGAACATCTCCGATGTAATATTGAATTGATATACTTTGAAATACTTATTTAAAAATAATCATTGGACATTATTCCATTCGTCCAAAGCGCGTAAAAGAAATAGTATATATATATATATATATATATATATACACACACACACACAAAGAGAGCCATGCAAGTGTTCAAAGTTGCCAACATGGGTTAGTGCGCCTTTTGTTCTTGAAACGACTTTTCTTGAGGTACACTAATGATCATGATAAATTGGATCCGTGTACAAAAGAATAAATAAATTCGGAAACAAAAATAAAAATAACAAATAAAAAATAAAAAATCTTAAAGATGGGTTGCGTGAGAGTAACGCAGAAAGTTGAATAAAGATTCTTAATGGACCCCAGCTTGTAGTGCCATTACTTTCCAATCTGTTCACTCAATTGACTAAAATCAGCCTTCCAATTTGCAACAAAATAGTATACAATAAATAAATATATAAGTATATTATATAATTATAATACCAAAAACTCAACATACCTATTTAAATTATTATTTTATCTCAAAATAAGTGGTCGAGTCTCTATTGACTTAGACATGATTATATACTTAAAATTAATAAGTTTGATTTTTACCAGCACTCTTCCGATCGAACTCTCAGCACAAGATATTTCTAATATAATTTACTACTCCTGTGTAGTTTGAAAACAAACTAGAAATTTCATTAACTGAGATCAAGATGACAAAATATTACAAATAAAATGAAAGTGAAAAATCAACTATAAAAGCATACTCTCAGACTAACATATAAGTGCTTAATTATGCAACATTTAGATTACAAGTCAACAAATATTTAAATTAATTCCATATATTTTTGTATCTGAGTACAAGTTTTTTTGTGGTAGTTAAAGTTTTTTACACCTCATTGCAATATGAATATCATTTTATAGAATACAATTTTTATATATTGATACAAAAATTAGGGATAAAGTACAAATAAGTCACCGAACTATTTGGGAAATCGCAATTAAGTCACCCCACTCAAATAACCTACAAATAAGTCATTGAACTCGAAAAAAAAGAGCAATTAACATTTTTAACAGGTTAACTCCAAGTTTTTGCTAACTGGATTTCCAGATGTTTATTTTATTTACATTTTTTTTTTATTATAATCCACATACATAGTACTCCGTAATATATTTTAAAGTAATTATAATCAAAATAATTTTGTCTTGTTTAGATCTAATTTATTTATTTGTTATTATTTTTTAATAAGAAGATCTAGTGAAAAATAATAATAAATCAATCATTCAATCAATAAAACCTCGACAAGACAAAACTATTTTAATTATAATTACTTTAAAATATATTATTATGTAGGTGGATTATAATAAAAAAAAACGTAAATAAAATAAACATTTGGCAATCCAGTCAACAAAAACCTATAGTTAACCTGTTAAAAATGTTAATTGTTTTTTTTTTTTTTTCTGAGTTCAATGACTTATTTTCTCTCTTTTTTTTTTTTCAGATTCAATGACTTATTTGGGAGTTATTTGAGTTTGATGGCTTAATTGCTGTTTCCCAAATAGTTTAGTGACTTATTTGTACTTTATCCCCAAAAATTATTATCAAATATGTTATGAATTACTCCCCTTTGTCCAATATTATATTTCATATTTCATATTTCATATTTATTAATTAAATTAATATTTTTTCTGAAATATGTTAATAAATAAAAAAATTAATTTTTTATTTATTAACATATTTCTTTAATAATTTATGTAATTCTCAAATTTATATTTTTATATTTAATACGTAGTAGAAGTTTTAAACATATAAAATTTATATTATATTAAATAGTAAATATTGTAAGTCAAGTATTGTTATCTAAATAGAATACGGAATATTAGAATATACAAAAGGAGTAGTACTCAAAAAAGTATTCTCTTTTTCTTTTCCGTATTTTATATGCAAATATTATTAAATTAATTGTTTTCAAAAATATGTTACGGAGTATTAAATTAATATATTATTGCAGCTTGGCCAATTAGTTCAAGCCGAGCTTTGCTTCACTAATGTAGATACGCCGTCGTTTTGTTTACATTTTGCGTTTTGAGAATTTGAGTTGTCCAAGCCGACTCATCTGAGCCGATTCTTTCAGCGCCGGCTTCAGCAGTCAAGTCTTTTTCTCATTACGCGGCGCCAAGTAATTGATTCAATCCGCAGCCACACACTAGAATTGGGTATTCCAACCACACAGTATAATCGCCCACCTGAGAGGAGAGGCGCTGCTTCATAAGAAGAGCTCCAACGCCCTTCTGCCACACACAGAAAGTCGGTTTCCTTCTCTGGTTGGCAAAGTCTCTCTTGGGTCCTAATTCAGTACAGCGAAAATGGTGAGTTCTTTGTTTTTTTTTTTTTTTTTTTTTTTTTTTCCTTTAAAAAATCCATTTTTCTTTTCTGGGTACTGCGTTTTCTTGGGTGTCATTTGATTCCATGTATGGGTTTAGTGCTTGATCTGTGTTCAAATGGGAATTGATGATCATCTGTGGCTTGAGATCTTTAAAAGGTTCAGAATTTCGGTTCTTGATTGTTTAAGCAGCTCATGCAATTCAATATTGTGTAACTCTTTTGTCGATGTGGGTTGAGCTGAGCTGGAGATTCAAGATTGTGTTCTGAGCATTACTGTAATGGATCTGAAGTTCTTGATGATTTGTGCTTGATCCACTGTGTTCTTACTAATCTGAGATGGTACTGTTTGATATTTGGATTTTTTTTCTAGTAGTTTCTGATAGGAATTGGTGATTGGGGATAATCCTGTATAGGAATAGTTGTGGATTGGAATATAGGTATTCAAATAATTTTATCTATGATTGGTACAGTGTCATAGGAGAAAGTGCTGTACCTTTTTTATTGGCTTTTACTTGAATTTGTTGTTAAGATATATGATTGAACTTCCATAGGTAATGTTTTGTAATTATTGTGGCATGTATGCATTTCTTTCTATGCTCTTTCAGAGGGCCTTTAGGATTCTGTATTGGTTCATGTTACCCCTAAATCTAGCTTATTCATTACTGATGGTGGTTGGGAGTAAGGTTTGTTGATTGGACATAATTTTTGAATCCAATTGATTGCCCACAAAAGGCGAAATTCCCTAGCTCCGGCCCCGGCCCCGGCCCCGGCCCCACACTTTTGCCAGACAATATAGTGGAGGGTAAATAACGATGACTCAGCGGCCCACTAGTGCCTGTTGCCCAATTGCTACTCATGTTTGTTGAGTGCTTAGAAAAACATCCTGGAGCTTCATCAATCTCGTTAATTGTATGAGATTTTGAATTGTCTTGCTTTTTTGATGGATTGGGATTAGAGATTCCTGAGTAAATAGTGCATATTTTCTAAATTTGAACTGTTCTGAAGTTCTTGGGATGGTTATTGTTGGTGTTTCGTTTCTCGTGGAAGTTTATGCAATCCATAGTTGTAGAATTCTTCTTACACTTCATCTTTCAGGCTAATGCAGCTTCTGGGATGGCAGTGCACGATGACTGCAAGTTGAGGTTCTTGGAGCTGAAAGCGAAAAGAACGCACCGTTTTATTGTTTTCAAGATCGAGGAGAAGCAGAAGCAGGTCATTGTCGAAAAGGTTGGTGAGCCAGCGCAAAGCTACGAGGATTTCACCGCTAGCCTTCCTGCTGATGAATGCCGATACGCAGTTTATGATTTTGATTTCGTGACAGCGGAGAACTGCCAGAAAAGCAAGATTTTCTTCATCGCATGGTACTCTTGTCGTTGGCAAATGTTTATTTAGTAAATTTATCTTCCGAGAGCTGCTCACGTGTTTTCTTTTGTCGTCTTAAGGTCCCCCGACACATCAAGGGTTAGGAGCAAGATGATATACGCGAGCTCCAAGGATAGATTCAAGAGGGAGCTCGATGGAATTCAGGTGGAACTCCAAGCGACCGACCCGACTGAAATGGGTATGGATGTGATTAGAAGCCGCGCTAACTAGATGCAGCAGAGAGAGATGGATCGATAGACTTCTGATAGACATTGTAAGGGAGAACTCACTGCAGTCTTCTTTACTCGGTCAAAATGTTTTTATGGTTTGTGAAAGGGAAAAACTTGGCTACCGATAATATTTGATTGCCAAGGGCTACCATATGATCTTCTTCTTCTATTTATTTTGAACAAAATTTGTGGTGTCTGGTATATGAGTTGATGATTTGTTGCCTCAAAAATTCATTGTGTGTGCCTCACTAATAGTTTGATGCCTATGATCCATAATGTTAAAGAGCTTGCAAGGGGGATAGATGCTACTTTTAGTTTCCCTTTTTTTGCCTTTATAGTAGTTCATCTGATATTTCACCCTAGCTCTGTCTTGTGATCAGATCAGAAATATGAATATTTTGTTTTCTTCAAGTTAAGAGATGCAAGAATCATAGTGCTGTTATATTTGCCTTAATGCTGTCCCATGATGTTTCTGCAACTTACCTGTAAAATGTATGGGGTAGATGGAACTCATGATTCATACAAGGTTGTTTGTACATGAAGGGGGCTCTGCCCCTTGTGCGCAGTGAGTAAAAGTCTAGTTTAGCCTCCTGTTGGTCAGTTGAGTCACCATGATTTATTCATCTGCAAACTGTCAGGTCGGAGTGTGGGGGTGTTTGGGGTGGGCAATTCCACCTCGTGGAGTTAAAAAAATTCATTACAAAACTTAAAAGTAGAAGAAGAAGAATAGTTTTGAGCGGTTGGAAATGTGATGAGGGCCCGCAATCAAGAAAGCCAATAGATTGTTTGGAGTTGAATTTGTGACTTTGTAATTATTAAATAAGAAAGTCAATAGGTTGTTGGGAGTTGAAATTGTGACTTTGTAATTACTAAGTCAGCTTGATGGATTTGGTTGAGGTTGTCCCATTTGTGGTGAATTTTTAATGATATGTTTTGACATAATTTTTGATATTTTTTGAAATATAATGTTGAATTTGTTAAGGAATTGTGGACTCCCTTGAATTCTGAATAGATGGTTAGAAATGCCTTAATCAAGAAGTTTTTGAAGACTAATTTTAATAATCATATGGTAATTTATGGTTGTCCTAATTCCTATGATGGAAAAGTTTCATGGGATTCATCATATTTTATATAGGCTAAAGTGAACATTACATGTACATTGATGAAACCATTATGGTTGTATCTATAATTGACAAATTACTCCTTTTTGTGAAAAGAAATTAATAACATCCATAGTAGCTTAAGTTTATTTAAGAGTTTTTTTTTTTTTTGGAGACCTATAAGCCAGGTAAGAAAACGAATCAAAATAATAATAACAAATAATAAGAAAAGTGTAAGTGGTCACCAATTGAGGACCACTCACATGTGCCTACCTTTGCATGTCTACGGCATAAATGTATCAAAATATAATTATTGAGGTTTATGAGGTCATCTCATGCAATAATAAACTCACATTTATCATTAGTAAGAACCACTTTCAATGCTTGTTTTGTTCTCCCAAAAGAATGAATCCCCAATCCTATTAAAGGCGCTTTATGTCACACTATCGATGTCGAGTTATACTAAACTTTTAAATTGACCATCTGTGGTTCTTTGACTTTCAAATCGTTACCACCCGTGTCATAATCCTTCTAGGTGGACCATGTCTGGTTAAATTTAGAAAGTTGAAGGGCCATGAGTGATTAACTTGAACCATAGATGGTAATAATTTGAAACTCGAAGGACCACTGGTAATTAATTTGAATGTTTAAGACTAAATGTAACAAAATCACTATATTCGGAGGATCTCATATGACATTAATTCTTTTATTAATTTATGTCACAAAATATTGAATATTTTTTTGTAGTTAGCATGTATTTTAGTTTAAGGAATCTTAAGATTTAAGACTATCAAAAATCAACAAACGATGACAACAAGAATCAATTCTTTCAAACAAGGCTATTAACATGAAAGCTCTGGGATAACGTGTTGATGCGTAGGCTTTTCCAAGTTACTATAAGATGATAATGGATGAATAGGAAAGATTGACAACTTAAAACGTGGACAAGTTATTACCATGTTTAATGTACATGTTGAGTTGGAAAATTTTAAATAAACTCGAGGGGTGTATTCAATCAAAACTTTTAAAGAGTTCCAAAAACTTTTAACGATTTTCAATTTAGATTTTTACAGGGCGTTTGGTTGGAAGGAGGGAATTAGGGGAGAAAAGAATAGTAATTCGGTGTGAAAAGAATAATGTGAGAATTTAAATTACATTGTTTGGTAAGAAAGAATAGGATGATGGGAAATTGAAAGGGAAGAAGTGAATAAATAATAAAATGTCCTTATATGATATTAATATAATAATGATAATAAGGGTAAAGTGGTAATTTATAATAGAATTGCAATTCCTAGGGGGCCATAAGAATTGCAATTCCATGGTTGGAGGGAATTGCAGTAATTCCCTCCAACCAAACCATAGAATTACAATTCCATGGAATTTGATAGGAATGGAATTGCAATTCCATCCCACCAAACACCCCATTTAAAAGTATCGATATTCTCGATTCAAACTTTTCAAAAGTCATTAAAAGTATACCGGTATTCGTTTCAGACTTTTATAGAGTCTTTAAAAGTCTACTAGTATTCAAAAATTTATCAAATTTCATAAACTCTATCAGAATAGGATTTCTGTACACTTTTTCTTTATTAATATAAATAGATGAATCCATCCCTCTAAGTCTCTAACCCCAAACTTTTCAATTTTCTCTACAACCTTTTTTCTTTTATTTAAATCAGACAAACTTTTCATCAATTTTTATCAACAATCCTTTCATAAATATTCATATACTTTTTATATTTTTATCATTTATACAAACAAATTTCTTCATTTATTATTTTCGCTAAAATCTACTGCGGACAGCAGCAAGCATTGCTGCTCGCAACAGAAATCTTTTGCTACGACCAGTAGCAAGTTGCTATTGGTCGTAGTAAAATTAACATACTCAATTTTTATTAATTTTTTTTTATATAATTAACATAATTTTATATACTTGTATGATTGGTTATATTTAGTGAAATTGATTATTTTTTATTTATGTATAATATACTCTATTTTTTGACAATCAATATTTTTTTTTTTACAATACATTAATTTATTTATGATTTATAAAAATATATTTTTGTAAGAAAATTATAAATAATGTATTAATAGAAGGTATGGAATGTCTATAAGAGTGTATTCAATTTAGAGTTTTAATAATTTTTGTAGACTTTTTAATATGATTTTTTTTTAAGTCTATAACTATTTGTCCTACGGATTGTGATAGACTCTTACAAAGGCTCTGTTTGACAAACCTAGTTGAAAAGCTATAAGGTAGGAGCTGATAGCTGAAAAGGAGCTGAAAATCTATAAGCTTGGAGCTGAAAATTGAAGAGCTGTTAAGCTAGCTGTTATGATTGAAAGTGTTTGGTAAAATTAGCTTTTTGATAAGCTGATAAATGTAAAAAGACTAAAAATGATATCTTCATAAAATTTAAATTAGTTTGTTTACATATTAAAATTTAACATTTCGTCTTCCATAAACACTTTTTAAAATAAAACTATTAGCATGATCATGATCTAGCATCCTATAATGAAGTAGCAATATTGTTGCGAATCTCCTTCATCTCCATAGAGGTGTGACTTAAATTTTCGTTGATGGAGATATTCCTACTTGAATCTTGAAGTTTAACAGGCGGTATGTATTCTGGATGCTGCTCAAGCACATTAAACATCATGTCATATTGTGAATTCTTCCGAATATAATTATGTAGTGCAAATGTGGCCATAATAACATCAATTTGGGTCTCCTCACTAAACTGCGGCATTTTAGCAAGTATCTTCCATCTCTTATTCAATACTCCAAACGACCTCTCAATACAACTTCGAAAAGAAGAATGTGCACAATTGATGCTTCTTGAGCATTAGTTGGCGGCTCTTGTTCAATTTGAGATTGAAGCCATATTGCTAATTTTAAAATAACATTAATAATAATAATAATAATAATAATAATAATAATAATAATAATAATAATAATAATAATAATAATAATAATAATAATAATAATAATAATAATAATAATAATAAGCTAAAGTTTCAACATAATTGTTTAGCAGGAAACAAGACTAAGGAAGGGATTGACGGGAAAGTTGGGATAGGGGAAGAGAAAGGGTTTTAATTCATAAGGTTAAAATATGTCATTACTTTAAAATAATAAGGGTAAAGATGGAAAAAAAGTTAGGAAACTAGTAGCTTATTTTGAAACGCTACATAAAGTAACGTTCTAAAATAAGCTCTTATTTTAAGCTAAGAGCTTATTTTGAGAACATTACCAAACAGAATTTATAGCTTATTAGTAGCTTAAAATAAGTTATAAGCTCCTAGCTTAGCGTTGCCAAACAGAGCCAAAGTTGATGAGAGTTTAAAAGATTTTAAGAAAATCTACAAAAACTCTACAAAAGTCTTTTAAAATTAATCACTTTAAAAATCTTTGAAAGTATTTAAATGTTTGATTGAATACGCCCCTTAAGAATCTTAAGTTAAAGGATTCCTTCCTTTTTTTTTTTTTTTTTTTTTTTTTTTTTTTAGATAGTTGAAATATGTAAAATTTATACAATTACTTATTTGTCTTTTAGTAATATTGAGTTGAAAACTTATTTTTAGATTACTGATATACGTAATTTTCCTCTTTGCATCTCTCTCACTCTCTTATTGTTGCACTCTTGCACCAAGCTAAAAACTTATTCATTCTCTCATTCATGATGTAAATTTTGTCCAACCATCCAACCATTGTTATTAAAGTATAAAATTTGGATGTTGAACTATGAGTAACTAAGAGATTAAATCTAAACTATGTTGATCATTGATTAACAAAAATGTCATTTTTCCAACAAAAGAATGCATCACATGCCAAATAATTATTGATTAAATACTTAATAAAATAACTTGATTTGCACCCTAAGATTATAGTTACCTTAAAACTAGTAACAGAGTGCTTCATTGCGGTTAAGATCATACTTAACTTGAACAAGATTAATCTCCGTATATTGTTATAATTAACTAGCTTGATTAATCTTGGTATGAGTCTTAATTGATTGACCAAAAAAGTTTATCCTTTTGGGTGTGGGTCTCAAAAGAAAAACATGCTCGATTTACCTCATCATGACCTAAGGAGGGGTTTATAGGACTTAGGATTAGTTCGATGAGAGGTAGAATAACGTGAAATAAATAATACTCCATAACAATTAGTTTGACTAGCATCCTCCAAATAAAAATAAAAAATAAAAAAGGAAAATAAAAATTGTACTCAACTCTTCAAAGGGAGTAACTACCTCCACTTGTATGGATTTTATTGGAGAAACAAAAAATAAAAATAAAGGAATCAATATTTTGTCCCACTTTTTTTTTAATAGATGAATCAAAGTACGCCACGTCATAAAGGAGTAGAAAATGAATTAAAAAGGGAAAAATGGTCAAATAAACCACTAAATCAGAGACCAAAATTCAATTGAGTCATTGAATCAATAAAGAGTTTGTTGTGATTTATTGTGCCCGTTGGCCATTAGCTCCTAACCGATGAATGAGATGATCCTCTTCTTTTCTCCCTTATCTCTCTATTTCTGAATATTCTTACAACAGAGTTCAATTAAACCACTCACCATTCAAAAGTTATCCAATTTTTCAATATAACATGTTGTTTCAGGTCCACGCAAGTTAAATAAAAATTGTTGGTATATATATGATGTGGAAATACTTTCTTTATTTTATTGATTGTTGGTGGCATAAAATCTCACGAACCACACAAAATTTAACCTGCATGAATCTAGAATAACATATGATAGATACCCCAAATCTGGCACTCAGCCAAGAGGTACGAACAGTAATCAGACCCGATTGTGGGATGACACTTGGCAGTACAAAAGGAAGGGATTCTCTCGTAGCCCACGACGATGCAAGCATCAGGGAGACCAGGCCGCCAAGCGGGTATACACCTGGTAGGGGTCTTCGGCTGGCTCAGGTGGGTGACCAGGCTCAGTAGTCGGGGTGTCCTTGACCGAGCCCTCACAAAGGTTCGGATGGGCGACCAGGCTCTGTGGTGGGAGTGTCCCCGTCTGGGTGCCTTAGCCTCCCTAACTGGGCTACCTCGTCAGGTAGTCGGCGCGCCCCCGACCGAGTGCGCGCTCCGGAGGCAGTTAATGACAGATTCTGCGGAAATTCCTTTCCTTGTTCTCGCATTAATTATAGTAGATTCCTAAGTTAATCTAGTTATTCTCTTGCCCTACTTACCATGTAAAGGGCCTATTCTCTTGTATAAATACCCCCTGGGGGTCACCATGTAAAGGGTCGGATTTTGGAATAAGATATCGACATCTCTTATTCCATTCCAAAACCCTAGTATTTTATGGTAGTGTTGGCCCGTCGAACAGCTACCCTAGGCCGTAAACCAACATTGGTGCCATCTGTGGGGAATCAAAACAAAATGTCTCATCTCTAAGCTTCGCTAATAGCTCGTACACGACGCAACGGTCGAAACGCTGTCGACCCGGCAGCCAACGTGCATGTCACCGTCATCGCGAATGCGGGGGTGCAACCCGCAGGTAATCGCGCCTCCGTAAGATATCTGAGGGAACGCTTAAACCACTGCGCCTCCGGTGAAAGGTTGACTTGTAACACCCCACTTTTCTTAAACCTTATTAACAGTCTTAACCTTGAAAGGTAAGCTAAGGCAGCGGAATAAACTTACTAAACGACTTAATAGAGGTGTCACTGCCACAATCACCATTCATGGTGATTGCACAGGCAAAGGTTAAACAACTAAATCATTCAAGTCTACAACATCAATCAAACGAGGGGATAAGACCCCGGTGTCCAGCACCATCAAAACAAGGGTAGGCAACTACAAATCTCAAAAGATATAACATCAAGAGTTTAGACTACAACAGCTAACTATGCTAGTCAAGTCTAACTCGTACTCTTTCATGCACTGGGCCCACCTAAAAGGGGTTAACAAACAACAAGTAGAAAACAAACTCGTTAGCATGAAGCTAAGTATAACGCCACTCAACTATGTAAAGTACTACAGTATATAATTTTGGAAAACATTTGCTTCACATACTTTGATCCAGTAATCTAAATCACTTAGGCAACACTTTATTATGATTAACAAGGTTTCTATATGCTTGCAACCTAATTAACAAATGGGCATACTTTCATAATTATTTAGCATATCAATAAGCTCATACTGTCACATACTTATCTTATCAATAAACTCATATCATCATATATCTCAGTAAGCAATCTCATGATAACACATAACTCAATAAGCAATCTTGTGCTATCATATAATCTCAAATCAATCTCATTCTATCATATACTCATCGTGCAATCATATAATCTCTAAGCAATTTCATGCTATCACGCACTCAATATACAATCTTGTGCAATCATATAATCCATAAGCAATCTCATGCTATCATATTCTCAATATGGAATCTGATGCAATCATATAATCTATAAGCAATCTCATGCTCAATATGCAATCTCGTGCAATCATATACTCAACATGCAATCTCGTGCGATCATATAATCTATAAGCAATCTCGTGCAATCATATACTTAACATGCAATCTCGTGCGATCATATAATCTATAAGCAATCTCATGCTATCATATACTCAATATGCAATATCGTGCAATCATCTTGGTCATGCAATAAAATAAACATGATGCTTTAGTATAAGTATAGATAGATATACATATACACTCATTTGTAAAAAAATAAATATTTTTCTAAGGCGGTTTCTTAGAGCCACAATGACTCGCTTTGCTCTTCTTTTCTAGAGTCTCAATGACTCGCTTTGCTTAGACACGCAATGACTCACTTTCTTTAGAGTCGCAATGACTCGCTTTCTCTAGAGTCGCAATAACTCGCTTTCTTTATACTTGTGGGCGAGGTAGGACTTCACCATAGTGTGAATGAACCTATTTGGGCTCGGCATCTATCCGGCCTAATACTCATCTCTCCCACAGAACCACACACTTGGTTCTTTTCTCAAACACTGTGGAATCAGGTATCGAACTAATAGTGTGCGCACCCCCAGACCAGGATTGTAACACCCCCAATTTTTAAATCATTTAAAACTTATAAAATCAAGGTAAATCTATTATTAATCACCCAAACAGAGCATAAACTAATCATAAGAGTCGGGATGCTATGCCACACCTAGGTTTGAGAACCTAGATGCACAGGCTACAACTAACTAATCCAAGCATAATCCACAATTAATATTGAAATACAATTCCAGGCACACAGGCCATAGCAACTATGACTAGAACTAACAAATGCTAAATCTGCGGGTCCGTCTAGCACACTCCGAAGCTACTAGTCAGTGCCTGAAAAACATGCGGTGTAACAACTGTCAGCGAATAATGCTGATAACCCACTCCAACGCGTTAAGTACAATATATGTAGATATAAGAAAATCATTTTGAAACTAGAATACATATATAACCTACGAGACTCTAATTTAAATCCAAGATCAAGACTCAAGACACGGTAATAGACTCGACAATATAATCATAAAGGCTAGCATGCGTCCTACGAATACGATACAAGACATGATAGATAAATAAGATCGTAAATAACAAATAAAGACAACAATGGCATTCAAAGACAATCAATTAACAGGTAAACATCAAGACACACAATCTATCTTCCAACCTTATACCAAGTTCCAACCTTGTAGCTCCCCTCCGTCCTTATATCAGTTCAAACCTATACCTCCAGGCCACCCTTATATCGCCTCCCTTATTCCTCCGGGCAACTACATTCCCCCACTGACAAACCACCTTTCAACCACCAACATATCAAGATAGCGCCGTAGTGCCATTCACATGATCCGCACCTCTAGTGCCAATATCAAGGGGTCAGCGCATATAGCCCTGACACGACACCACAACACTTATAACCTGACTCATGCTCAACGGCAAACTAGTCGAATGTGGGTTTGTGCCTTTAGCACAGTAACCGCTAGGCCTGTACCTTTAGTACAATGACCGGGCACAAGTGGTGCCAACCGCCAACAATTCATTTCCACCAATCACAATTTCATCATCATCATCATCAGTCACATCGGCCATTGCGCAATGACCACGATACTCATCACCATTCAATCAATCAACACATAATTAATCAATTAACAATCAAGACACAACAACAACGATACGTATTACACATAAATTCCTAGAACGATACTCAAAACACCAAACGAGACTCATACACGACAAACGGGGTACAACAGGACACGGGGAAACAACAAACGGGAAAAAACATCACGACGCACCATACAATTCCACCGGGTGGGTGGCGGGTGGAGGACCACCCGGCGGGCAGTCGCCTGCCCGCTGGAACAGTACCCACGGGCAGCGGGTAAGTGGCAGGTACCCGTGCCCCCACCTACCCCCCGCTGATACTCAGGCAACTTTCCGGTCCCGGGATCTCTCGTGGAACCCGAAGCCATGTCCAGACACATCCAAACACATAAAGACAACACCACGTATTCAATTAACGGGATTAAATCAAGAATCGTACCAAATACGTTCTAACCCGATTCCTAAACATGTCAAGAATCCAATTTAATCATATAACGGTTCAGGAACATCCGGAACCACAAGAACATCAAAAAATCTATATGCAAAGTCCTAAATACAAGACCTAGGCTAGACTCAACACCCGATCATGCATAATCCCTCTCAAATATACCAAGAACATCATAATACGAAATTCACGATATAAACCCTAGGGCTCTAGACGTAATTAAAATACGAGATCATATGTATAATCAATCACAATATCAAGAATATCGAGATTATCAAATAAACACAATATGAACTATAATCAAAGCTCTACCAAGACTCAATCACAGAATTACACATACGATTATCAAAGGAGCAAATGAATAAGATATAGCAAAGAAAACAGGTTTTGTAAGACATGGGTTACCTCTTAGCCTTAATTAATCCTCCCTTGACTATTAAGGTTCTTCTCTAAGATTTCCCTCCGATTGATCTCCCTAGGCTTGGTGGTGGGGAATCTCTTGGGAATATTTTCGTGTAATATAATTATGGGTGGTAAGGGTCTTAATTGCTTTCTAATCCCCTATTTATAGAATCAGGAATCCTAATCAGAATCTGAATAGTAAATACCTACTTTCTTTATTCATAACAGATATATAGGTCTAGGATTCCTAATTAGAATCTAACTAGTAAAAGGTATACTCTCTTTATTCCTAATAGGCTTAAGACTCTAGTTTAGGCAAGGGTCCACGGTCCATGGTGGACCACATTAATTAATTAATGGGAATCCTAACCAAATTATATCCTTTTTAATTATTATTAACGGAATTAATTAAATAATTAATCCGGGATTAAAGTCCGTAACACGGAGTGTTACACCTTCCCCCCTCACAAGAAGCTTCGTCCCCAAAGCTTAGAGATCATTTTGGGGATAAAGAGTCAGAATTAATATAGTAGTACATAAGGAAAGTATTATATTGGAAATATATACATATACACATATAAATGTACTGGGTTTAAGCCTAACTATTGTGCTAGCAAAATGCACCAAATAATAAGGTTATGAATATGCAATTCACATTACGTTACTTTTATGAATGAATAATAACATAACATAGAAGTCTTACCCATGACATGTTCATTGTTTAAATAATTTATAATGATTTAACATATAGGATCACAAGTTGCACCGAACATGCAAATATAATTATTTATGTACCTAAATAAGAGGCTAATACCATGCGGGTGCAGATTCGAATAGCCACATAATCATTATAAAACACACATGCACATATATCAACACAGGCGAACCACATTTACGAGTGGATGCAAATATTTAATATGTAGTGTAGCATGTCGTGAGCCAAATGCCATATATACAGGATCTATACCTAATTATTGTGCTAAACAGACTATACCAAATTCTCGCGATTACAAAATAACAAGCCTAACACGTATAATAATTAACTATTTATGTGTGGAACCTACAAGTTGGCATGCCTATATGTATACAGTCGTAATTATGCTAAATATGCAATTTCTTAAGTCTATAGGCATAGAGTATGAATGCATGTGAACATATTTCAAATCTTAAATAATAACTAGTCCTATGGAATCACACAACACATATACGTATTATTCAACACGTTAAACTAGTGCATAATTAACAAATAAATTCACGTACTCAACATTGTGGCATAACCAAACAATTGTCATATAAATTCAGGAAGGTCATAAATCATATAACAATTACTCGAATTAATAAAAGATCGATTTTTTATGAAAAGATCTTCATGTAAGCAATTAGGAGAAAGGTTCTTGTTTCTTATGGGCTAAATAAACTTTGGGGAGACAATAGAATTAAGACATTTATTTTACACATCATGAATAATGATGGATAATCACATAACAAGTATTTACATAAATACTAACGTTTAGCACATACGGAATATTTCACTGGATTTCATAGACGAATACTTTATGTCTAATTCATACGCCATGAATACGCGAGGTGTTATACGGGATTGTTCATGGCATACTAAGTATACAAGTATTGGCATGTATATGCATATTGCTTGCAATTAATAATATTGTATATATGCATAGTGGGATTCCTTATAACATACAGTTTTGTCTAAGATGCTTTATATATACATGAATGTGCGTAAGTATGTATTTCAACACAAACATGCGAGCTATCTGATTTGACACATAATACATACACCATGAAAATATAAATCTCCACCTACAATTTGAACATACAATTCGCATACACATATTCTTTAATAAGTACGAGTAAAATAACCTAGGTTCATAAATACTAAAAGATTTATCTTTGAGAAATCTTGACAGAATTTGATCACACAAGCACTTAGGAAAATTAGTTTTATCTCGGGGTAAATAAATTTTAGGTAGGCATAAATCTTACCTCTAGAAGCCCAGAATACCTAAACAACTTAGAATTGAAGAACCTTGATTGCTAATTCCTGAATCAATTGATGACTTGATGACGAGGCTAAAGTTTTTAATTATTTAGGGAAGATAGGAGTGACAATAGAAAGATTATGCGAGGAGGAAATATAGAATTAGGGTTATCTCAAGATATGTGTGTGTGTGTGTGTGTGTGTGTGTGTGTGTGTGTGTGTATATATATATATATATATATATATATATATATATATATATATATATATATATATATATATATATATATATATATATATATATATATAGGGTAGGGTTCCAGTGAGAACATGTGCTTAGGTGAGAACGTGAGAACACATCATGTGCATCCATCTAATATTTTTTAATTGTCTAGATTAAATTAAGTGTGTGCGAACGCGCATTAAATGTGTGCGAACGCGATTTAGTGTGTTTGCACACATTTAATGCGCGTTCGCACACACTTAATCTAATCTAGACCATTAAAAAATATTAGATGGATGTACATGATGTGTTCTCACGTTCTCACCTAAACACATGTTCTCATATGATCCTAACTCTCTCTCTCTATATATATATATATATATATAAAAGAGTAATGTAATTTGTACGGAATAATATTTCAAGGTTAGGATACGCTAAGTGTAAACTTGTAGATACATATATGATTAACATAGCTAGGGTACATATGTATTATTTAGGATTAGGCAAAGTGATTAGGTTTAGGATATAATAATAATAATAATAATAATAATAATAATAATAACAATAATAATAATAATTATTATGTGCTTGTTAGTGTAGCATACGAATATAATTGGGATTACTATACTTTAGGAACATGTGTATATATATATATATATATATATATATATATATATATATATATATATATATATATATATATATATATATATATATATATAATAGAAGTTTAGGGGAATATGTTTATAATAGAGGGATATACCTATTTATGTATAAATGTTTGTTCATGGGGTTCTTATCTTAATGGTCAAGAGCATCAGACAAGGCATTGGAAGCTTGTGGTCCATCATCCCGCCCTTGAAACACTTTGGTAGTGCTCCTGGATCAGAAATGCAACATGGACCGAAGTCTAGAAGGATAGTTTTAAATAGTTTGGGGGGTCAAGATGGATTTCTTCCAAAAATAGTTTTGAAGTGGCCACTTAGTTTAGGTTTCCCAGATTTCTCCCGGTTTCTCTCAGATTGTCTTCTGGGTCAAAACTTGGTACAGGTATGTATAACTATGTACACGTATATTAGAACTACGAGTATAGTATTGGGCCCAACATGTAATAGGGTTTATGACGATATTAGGTTAATAGAGTTAGGGGACAGGGATCACTACGTACCGTACATATATATGCTCCTACGTACCTATGCATTTATCTTTTAATTATATATATATATATATATATATATATATATATATATATATATATATATATATAATTAGGAAATAATCCAACCTTCATGTCCGAGTATAGATTGTTATTCACATGTTTAACACATAAGGAATCATCAAGGAAGGCATACAAGCGCACAATGGATCAATAAAACGAGAAGTCAAGAAATCAACATACCGTACCAGTGGGCACGCGGTGGGCGGTCGACCGCCTGCCAGGGTCCCACTGGAATGTGACAGTGGGCACGTGGTGGGAGGTTGACCTCCTACCAGGATCCCACTGGAACGTGACTGTGAAGAAGGAATCACTTCGGGAAAAGTCCCAAGAATGCACAAATTCAAGTCCAAACAATTCCACACTCATATGAACAACAAAAGGTACTTGAGTATATGGTAAACATCAAGAAATAACATTATTATGATATCAACAAGGAACACGGGAGACTTAAACGAAAGTTCAAGACATCATAAGGATCACACATCACATTCCTCCCCTCCTAAAGAATAAAGCTACGTTCCCACAACTTTTAGGCAAACTCATGCAAGTATTTATCAAGCTATAAGTAAGTTAACTATCAAAATAATCGAGCAATCACAATTAAGAAAAAGCGAGCAATTATCGATCAAATAAGGTCGCCAATTGCAAGTTCCAAAATATTCCATCAAATAACAAATATCCAAATAATGCGTATTGACCAAACAATTAAGCAATAATATGCAAGTCCTTAGCCGATATATGAATGAATTAATTAGGAAAATAACCAAACTTTCATGCTTAAGCAAATAACCAAGTCCAGCATTTATTTAAGAAACAGAATCAATAGCAAGTCAAGGTAAATCATTAATAATCAAAGAATGATATGTGACAAAGCATGTAAAAGTATGTAAGGATATCACAACTTTGGAGCAAGCGTAGGAAACAAGGAACAAGTATAGGGAACGTAACAGAAAGCGATAAACTCACAGTTTCACCGCGAGTCCTAAGATTCTTATATCCTAAGAACTTAAACACCTAGAGTTCAAGTTTAATGTCCTAAAGTCTTGTCTTAAGGGCATTATCCGCGTGTCCTAAGATTCTTATATCCTAAGCTCTAATACCAACTGTAACACCCCTAATTTTTAAAACATTTAAAGCTTATGAAATCAAGGTAAATCTATTATTAATCATCCAAACAGAGCATAAACTAATCATAAGAGTCGGGGTGCTACGCCACACCTAGGTTTGAGAACCTAGATGCACAGGCTACAACTAACTAATCCAAGCATAATCCACAATTAATATTCAAATACAATTCCAGGCACACAGGCCATAGCAACTATGACTAGAACTAACTAATGCTAAATCTGCGGGTCCGTCGAACACACTCCCAAGCTACTAGTCAGTGCCTGAAAAACATGCGGTGTAACAACCGTCAGCGAATAATGCTGGTAACCACTCCAACGCGTTAAGTACAATATAGGTAGATATAAGAAAATCATTTTGAAACTGGAACACATATATAACATACGAGACTCTAATTTAAATCCAAGATCAAGACTCAAGACACGGTAATAGACTCGACAATATAATCATAAAGGCTAGCATGCGTCCTAAGAATACGATACAAGACATGACAGACAAATAAGCTCGTAAATAGCAAATAGAGACAACAATGGCATTCAAGGACAATCAATTAGCAGGTAAACATCAAGACACACAATCCATTTTCCAACCTTATACCAAGTTCCAACCTAGTAGCTCCCCTCCGTCCTTATATCAGTTCCAACATATACCTCCAGGCCACCCTTATATCGCCTCCCTTATTCCTCCGGCAACTACATTCCCCCACCGACAAACCACCTTTCAACCACCAACATATCAAGATAGCGCCGCAGTGCCATTCACATGATCCGCACCTCTAGTGCCAATATCAATGGGGTCAACGCATATAGCCCTGACATGACACCGCAACACTTATAACCTGACCCATGCTCAATGGCAAGCTATTCGAAGGTGGGTTTGTGCCTTTAGCACAGTAACCGCTAGGCCTGTACCTTTAGTACAATGACCGGGCACAAGTGGTGCCAACCGCCAACAATTCATTTCCACCAATCACAATCTCATCATCATCATTATCAGTCACACCGGCCATTGCGCAATGACCACGATACTCATCACCATTCAATCAATCAACACATAATCAATTAAAAATCAAGACACAACAACAATGACATGTATTACACATAAATTCCTAGAACGGTACTCAAAACACCAAACGAGACTAATACACGACAAACGGGGTACAACGTGACACGGGGAAACAACAAACGGGAAAAACATCATGACGCACCACACAATTCTAGCGGGTGGGTGGCAGGTGGAGGACCACCTGCCGGCGGCGACCCTCTGTTCCAGCGGATGCCCGGCGGGCAGTCGCCTGCCCGCTGGAATAGTACCCACGGGCAGCGGGTAGGTGGCGAGTACCCGTACCCTCACCTACCCCGCACTGATACTCATGTAACTTTCGGTCCCGGGATCTCTCGTGGAACCCAAAACCATGTCCAGACACATCCAAACACATAAAAACAACACCACGTATTCAATTAACGGGATTCAATCAAGAATCGTACCAAATACGTTCTAACACGATTCCTAAACATGTCA
The DNA here is from genome assembly GCF_001879475.1 of Ipomoea nil. NCBI lineage: Eukaryota > Viridiplantae > Streptophyta > Magnoliopsida > Solanales > Convolvulaceae > Ipomoea > Ipomoea nil. The sequence continues at coordinate 1,342,867 of NW_017619276.1, read as the reverse complement.
AGACTCCGTATTAATCATATAACGGTTCAGGAACATCCGGAACTACAAGAACATCAAGAAATCTAAATGCAAAGTCCAAAATACAAGACCTAGGCTAGACTCAACACCCGATCATGCATAATCCCACCCAAATATACCAAGAACATCATAATACGAAATTCACGATATAAACCCTAGACGTAATTAAAATACAAGATCATATGTATAATCAATCACAATATCAATAACATCGAGATTATCGAATAAACACAATATGAACCCTAATCAAAGCTCTACCAAGACTCAATCACAGAATTACACATACGATTATCAAAGGAGCCAATGAATAAGATATAGCAAGGAAAATAGGTTTTATAAGACATGGGTTACCTCTTAGCCTTAATTAATCCTCCCTTGGCTATTAAGGTTCTTCTCTAAAATTTCCCTCCGATTGATCTCCCTAGGCTTGGTGGTGGGGAATCTCTTGGGAATATTTTCGTGTGATATAACTATGGGTGGTAAGGGTTCTAATTGCTTTATCTAATCCCCTATTTATAGAATCAGGAATCCTAATCATAATCTGAATAGTAAAGACCTACTTTCTTTATTCATAACAGATATATAGGTCTAGGATTCCTAATTAGAATCTGACTAGTAAAATGTATACTCTCTTTATTCCTAATAGGCTTAAGACTGTAGTTTAGGAAAGGGTCCACGGTCCACGGTGGACCACATTAATTAATTAAAGGGAATCCTAACCAAATTAAATCCTTTTTAATTATTTTTAACGGAATTAATTAAATAATTAATCCGGGATTAAAGTCCGTAACACGGGGTGTTACAAGGACTACAAGCCTGGCGGGAAGTTGCCAACCTAGTAACTCGGGAATATCGACCTCGTTACTTCATATCGGATCGCAATGTCCGTTTCTTTCTCTTTTATTCCGAAAGGACATAGTCCTAACGGTCCTCCAAAACAAATTTTCCTCACAATAGATACATATAAATATAACTCATGCAATGCAATCTTATGCAACAACTTTACTTATGCAATCTTGTGCACATAACTTCACAACAAATTCTCTTTTCTCGTAAAAAGGAAATCAGATATCATGCTACTATTCAATGCAGCTAGATAATAATTTTCCAAAATAGATATATGTTTTTAAAAGAGTACTTAGGCTTTCTCTAAGCCACTTATGCACTTTAAGTCATGCTATGCTCAAATATGCAATTTACTGTAAAACATACTTCAATTTCGATTCACTGTGAACTCTCAACAAATTCTTAAACATGCTAGTAAATCATAACTTAACAAATCTTCTTAGCAAACTCTTAGCAAGTAGTCAACATGTACTTGAATTCAAAATTCTCAACTTATACTCATACACTGCAAGTTTAGCATTCAAGGAAAATATGCTCTGTACACTTTTACATATGTGATACTCTTGGCAAAATTCTCAACATGTCATAATAGACATCTAAGTATGATTTTCTAGCAAAACTTAACAAATATTGATCATCGTTCATTATCTAACAATCATATAATTGTCTTGCTCCTCAAACAAATAGCCAAGAGCTAACACTTAACATTCTCATTTACTGTAAATACTCTCAGACATTTTCTGTAGCATTCTTCATCACAAAGTCTAACACAGAAAGCTCATTTCTACTCCAAATTCAAAGAAATCAACATCTATTCGTGCGTCATGAAGGCCTCATGTGTCTGAACCTCGAGGGCCCGCGAGTCCCGGTCCGAAACGACACGTAGCTGAGCCACAAGGGCTCGACACTACATAGCTTCTGCTTGGCGGGGCTTGGGATGGCTCGCCTACTAGCTCCGTCATTCCACGGCTCAGGGCCACGACCTTCACCAAGGACCGTGCCCTGGGGCCACCTACTCATGGGGCTGGCCAACGGCTCCTGCCTAGGGCCGTTGGCTAGGCCCGTGAGACTGTTTGGTGCACACTGCCTTGTGCACCAGATGGTCTCTTTCACCTGCAATAATTATTTCAGGCATTCTAACACTTCCAAAACCTCAACAACACAACATAGATCAACAATAGATCACTTAAAAGCTCAAACAGTTCAATAAACTAGCATTTCTAGCATCGCTTTGGGAGTCCATGGGGTTATACCTTTGTAGATTTCCTCCTTTGAGTTGGGATTCCACCTTCTTCCCAAGCTAGCTACACCCTCCTTCACCCCCTAAACATCTCAAACAAACCACACAAAACTTAAAACTAGAACCTCAGAGAAGGGAGAAGAGCTAGAATGAATGAAAAGCTAGGATTGAATGGAGAAGAATGGTGAAAACTTACTGTGTTGACTCTTGATCTTGCAGAGCTCAAAATGTGGGAAGCAAAGAGTGGAATAAAGAGGCAAATGTCTGATAGTGCTCTTATTTATAGAGGCAAAAAACTCTAGGATGATATCTCATGATTGGTGGAGGGCAAAGATGTAAAGTTTGGCTAAAAGTTGAATCAGACAAAGGTTTTTGGATTGCTTGTGGTCCACCATGCTTCATGAACCAAGGACTAGAATTGAGTTTTAAAATAGTTTGGGGTTGAAAGTGAATTTCTCAAAAAGACTTTTGTAGATAAACACTTGTTTTAGGCTTCTCAGATTTCTCCCGGTTTCACTCAGACTGATTTTTCAGCTCAAAACTTAGTACGCAATGTACCCGAAGATATAGGATTTTAGATTTACATCATGTCTTGGTATTGAATTTATTTCAAAATGGTTCAAAATAATTTATTCAAACACCGATTTCATCGCAAAAATTTTTATAGAGTGAAAAATGGCTATTTTGGAATTTCTTAAAACGAAATTTATAAAATTAATTTTTGGGTTGTCACATTCTACCCTCCTTAAAAGAAGTTTCGTGCCGAAACTTAGGATAAACGAATGGTTCACTTGGTATGGAAACTTTCAAAAGGATGCTAAGAGTTTCAAGATTTGGCTTAAGAATTTCTTATGGAATACTTTGGAGGATTAGGAATCTCTGAGTTCCTAGTTACATTAACTAAAACCCTCCTCAAAACTTGCCACGCAAGCAAAGCTACTAACTGAACTTTTAAGGCTTAACGGTTACCTTGATCAAAGAGAGCCAGATAACGACTTCTCATATCCTCTTTGGTCTCCCAAGTGGCCTCCTCAGATAACGGATTGGACCACAAGACTTTGACTAGCTTCACCTTTTTCCTTCTCGTACCTCTCGTCTTATGATCGAGGATCCGTACTGGTATTTCCTCATAAGTTAGAGATTCGTCCATCTCTACTTCTTCGGATTGGATCACTTGAGTACTATCCGGAAAGTACTTCTTGAGTTGTGAGACATGGAACACATCGTGTACCAACAACTCGATTTCAAGGTTACTTCTAAGAAAAGCTACTATAAAACTCATATCCAACTCTAGGGATAATATTTTACCTTTTCCAACTCCATAGGCAAGGCTAAACGGTAAGCCACCGCTCTAATCCTCTCTACTATATCATAAGGTCCGATAAAACGAGGACTTAGCTTTCCTTTCCTTCCGAATCTCATCACCCCCTAAGTGGGAGACACTTTTAGCAACACCTAGTGTCAATACAAGGTTAAAATTTCAAAAACTTAACGTTTACTCGTTTACAAGTTCAAAGTTGGGTAATTACCTTATCTCCCACTTGGAACTCGCTGGCTTCCTCCCTTGATCGGCATACGATCTCTGTTTATCTTGGGCAACTTTCATTCTTTCTCGTATTAGCTTGACTTTCTCCACTGTTTCTTGCAAATACTAAGGCCCTAGCACCACATTCTCGACCACATCTTCCCAACACAAAGGACTCCTACATTTCTATCCGTAAAGAGCCTCGTATGGTGCCATTTTGATACTCGAGTGGTAACTGTTGTTATAAGAGAACTCGATCAGGTCGAGGTGCTCATCCCAAGAGCCATGAAAATCCATCATACAAGCTCTAAGCATATTTTCCAGTGTCTGTATGGTTCTTTTAGTCTGTCCGTCGGTCTCCGAATGAAAGGTCGTGCTCAACTTAAGCCTGGTTCCCAAGGTAGCTTGCAAAGTCCTCCAAAACTGTGATAAGAAACGGGAGTCTCTGTCGGATACTATGTCTCGGGGTATCCCGTGATACTTCACCACTTTCTCAATATAAGCTCTGGCCAGCTGTTCCATTGTCCACGTTTCTTTCACAGCTATGAATCTAGCTGTCTTGGTTAACCTATCAACAATCACCGAAATTTTATCTTTCCCAGTTTTTGTCAAGGGTAGACCTCCCACGAAATCCATAGAGATAGAGTCTAATTTCTTTTCTGGTATTTCTAGAGATTGCATTAACCCCTTAGGTTTATTCCTTTCCGCCTTAACTTTTTGACAATTAAGACATCTTTGTACGAACTCGGCTATCTCTCTTTTCATCTTTGGCCACCAAAAGTGTTTCTTAAGATCTCCATACAATTTATCCCCACCTGGGTGTACTGAATAAGGAGTGCAATGCCCTTCTTCCATGATTTGCTTCTTAATCCCTTCACATTTCATCGGTACGCACCAGCGTCCCTTGTACCTAATGCTCCCATCGGCATGTATCTCAAAGGGTCCACATCTCCCATCAATCATCTTTGCCCTTACTCGCTCCAACTTGACATCCCCCGGTTGATTCTCTCTTATCTCGTCGAAGATACTTGGTGTGATTCTCAAAGTATACAATGCTATCTCTTGGCTAACTTCACCACCATTCTTTACTTCTAGATTCAGTCGCTGAAACTCTCTACATAGCTCATCAGGCATCACCCAAATACCACTCAAGGAATGACTAGATTTTCTGCTCAGGGCATCGGTTACCACACTTGCTTTCCCCTCGTGATATTGGATTTCCAGGTCGTAATCTTTAATCAACTCTAACCACCTTCGATGTCTCATGTTTAATTCTTTCTGGGTGAAGATGTACTTCAAACTTTTATGATCTGTGTAAATTTTGCATCTCACTCCATATAGGTAATGCCCTCCAAATCTTCAAGGAAAACACCACTACTGCTAGCTCTAAATCAAGTGTAGGGTAGTTAACCTTGTTAGTCTTCAACTGTTGCGACGCATATGCTATAACTTTCCCATTTTGCATCAAAACGCATCTGAGTCCTTTATGCCATGCATCGCTATAAACCTCAAACCCATCCTCTCCTGAGGGCAAGGTCAAGACTGGTGTCGTGGTCAATCTCTGCTTGAGCTCTTGAAACGCTTTTTCACACTCTTCAGTCCATAGATATTTGGTTGCCTTCTTTGTAAGATTAGTTAAGGGTTTGGCTAGAATCGAGAAATTCTGTACAAACCTCATGTAGTAACCCGCTAAACCCAAGAAGCTCCTCACCTCCGTGACTGATTTAGGTAATGGCCACTCCATCACTGCTTTTACTTTGGCTGGGTCTACTGTCACTCCTGCTTTCGTGACGATATGCCCCAAGAAAGCTACACTATCCCTCCAAAATTCACACTTTGATAACTTAGCGTAGAGCCGGTGGTCCCTCAACTCCTGCAACACAATCCTCAAATGCCTCTCGTGATCACCGACATCCTTTGAATAGATCAGAATATCGTCGATAAACACTACCACGAACTCATCTAGGTATGGTCGAAATGCCCGATTCATCAAATCCATGAAGATGGCTGGTGCGTTAGTCAGACCAAACGGCATTACAGTGAACTCATAATGCCCGTATCTCGTGCGAAAGGCCATCTTTTGAATATCCTTATCCGCCACCCTCAACTGGTGATACCCCGATCTCAAATCTATCTTAGAGAAAACTCCTGCTCCCTTTAGCTGGTCAAACAAATCATCTATCCGAGGCAAGGGGTATTTATTCTTCACTGTAACTTGATTCAACTCTCGGTAGTCGATGCACAAACGCATGCTCCCATCTTTCTTCTTCACAAACAAGACTGGGGTTCCCCAAGGTGACACACTCGGTCTAATGTAGCCTTTCTCTAGTAATTCCTGTAACTGTCCCTTGAGTTCGGCCATTTCTTCGGGTGTCATCCGGTAAGGAACTTTGGAAATGGGTGTTGTGCCCGGCTGCAAGTCGACTGAAAACTCTACTTCTCTTACTGGGGGCAATCCCGGTATCTCTTCAGGGAAAACATCTGGAAATTCCCTTACTACGGCAATTTGTTCTAGATCCTTATCTTTGGCATTCAAATCCTGTAGAGTGCATAGGTAAACTTCATGCCCTTTGCTCACATACTTCCTCATCTTAGTCATGGATACCACCCTCATTCCTGGTGGTTCCGAGTTCCCTTTGTAAGACACGTATTTTCCTTTTGGTCCTCTCATTATCACCTTTCGCTCTTCACATAGAATCTTGTCTTTGTGTTTGCCCAGCCAATTCATTCCTAGGATTGTGTCCATGCCTTCCAATCCTATCTTGATGAAATCTCCAGGAAAGATTACTCCCGATATTTCTACGGGCAAATCTTCTAAGATGTCCTCGCAATTAATCATTCTCCGCGATGCTAAATGGATGCTCATTTTCTTCTTGCTAGTAAGCTTCCAACCCAACTCATCTACTAATGATGATGATATGAACGAGTTGGTGGCCCCGGAGTCGAACAACACCACGGCAGGTACGTTATTCACATGAAACGTCCCGGTTACTAACTCCACTGGAACGACTGGATCTAAACAAGTGGTGAACACTCCCCCTTGTGCTCTCTCTTCCTCCCCGCTCGTCCCGTGAGATAGCTTGCTGCGCCAATTCTTGGCGATTTCTTTTCTCCGGCCCGACCGGTTCTTCTTCTTCTTAACTCCCCCTCGGATTGACAAGCCAGGGGTACACTTGTTTCTAGGAGGTAACTCATTCTCATTGAGCTGCCTCGGTGGCATTTCACCACCCTTAAACGCAAACGGAAAACTAAGTTAGAGTTTCTTGGAGTTAACTGCTTCTAACTTTTCTATTCTCAAGTCAAGGCTTACTACAAGCAAAACACACAAACATACAAACACACATAAGTATAAAATTGTATACTTCTTACTCTTAACAACCTCACAAGGTTTTTCTTTCATACATTAACTTCTAGCTTTCCTTTCTATTTTAGCTTTCGAAGTCTCTACTTCTAGCTTTCTTAGCTTTTCACTTCTACTTTCAACTTCCAAACTCTTGGTTTTTCTCTTTCAATTCTCACTTTTAACTTCTCTACTTTACTTTCAAAAGATAAGCAAGAAGCACTTTAAACACATTGATAAAGCACATAAATAGTTAAGCAAGCGTAAGGAAACTCACAACCTCACCGCGTTCCTAACTGATACTTAGAGTTTTTTCTTAACTCTGATTCGCATACTTAGTCACTGAACTTAGAGTCTTTCTCATCTCAAATTTCATAACTTAGGGCACTTTCCACTACAAGAAAAATGCACATAGACAACGGTTAATAACCGTTGTCGTAGGGCTATAATTTCTGTTGTTGAAGCCGGTGTTGTTGTAAGTCTCGCGCATAGACAACGGTTTTTTAACCGTTGTCTTTTCTAGAAAAGACAACGGTTTTTTAACCGTTGTCTATTAAGTGTTGTTGAAACCGGTGTTGTTAAAAATCACGCACATAGACAACGGTTATTAACCGTTGTCTTTTCTACCAACGACAACGGTTTTTTAACCGTTGTCTATTAAGTGTTGTTGAAACCGGCGTTGTTAAAAGTCAAGCACATAGACAACGGTTATTAACCGTTGTCTTTTCTACCAACGACAACGGTTTTTTAACCGTTGTCTATTAAGTGTTGTTGAAACCGGTGTTGTTAAAAGTCACGCACATAGACAACGGTTATTAACCGTTGTCTTTTCTACCAACGACAACGGTTTTTTAACCGTTGTCTATTAAGTGTTGTTGAAACCGGTGTTGTTAAAAGTCACGCACATAGACAACGGTTATTAACCGTTGTCTTTTCTACCAACGACAACGGTTTTTTAACCGTTGTCTATTAAGTGTTGTTGAAACCGGTGTTGTTAAAAGTCACGCACATAGACAACGGTTATTAACTGTTGTCTTTTCTTTAAAAGACAACAGTTATAAACTGTTGTCTATTGTGTGTTGTTGAAATCGCTTTTGTCACACCCATAAACTGTTGTCTTTTGTAGAAAAGTCAACGGTTTCTAACTGTTGTCTATTGTAAAATAGACAACTGTTTTTAACCGTTTTTCACCTGCTTAAATTATAATCATATAAAAAACAATTTATCCATTCACCATATGTTGCAAAGTGTAGTTACATAATTGTGCACAAGCTAATAAGGTTCAAAATAACAAGTCAAAAGACTTCCAGGACCAATTCTAATTATCATCCAAGTCATAATACTACTACACAAAAAACAATTCCACTAACCAATTCAAGTCCAAATGACCACAACGTTCTAATGACCAAATCATACCTGTTAAATAATGATGCGCAAAGACAACGGTTATTTAAAATCGTTGTCTTTGTAGTGTTGTGTATTCAAATACGCTTAAAGACAACATACCAAAGACAACGGTTAAATAAAACCGTTGTCTTAAACAAATAAAGAACGCGCAACGACAACGGTTATATAAAACTGTTGTCGTTTTAATGTTGTGTATTCGAGTGCGCTTAACGACAACACACCAACGACAACGGTTAAATGAAACTGTTGTCTTTTTTTAAAAAAAAAAGAGCGCACAAAGACAACGGTTTTAAACAACCGTTGTCTTTCTAGTGTTGTGTATTCCAGTGCGCTTAAAGACAACACACCAACGACAACAGTTAAAAAAACCGTTGTCTTATTTAAAAAAAAAAACGCACATAGACAACGGTTTTAAAAAAACCGTTGTCGTTGTGGTGTTGTCTTTTCACAAAATGCACAAAGACAACACACTTATAACAACGGTTAAGTAAAAACCGTTGTCTTTGACAAAAGTGTTGCATCAAAGACAACGGTTTTGGACCAAACTGTTGTCTTTTATACAAAAGACAACACTTTTCTTAAAAACTGTTGTCTTTCTAGTGTTGTCTATGTGCATTTTTCTTGTAGTGTTCCCTAATCTTATCCTTCCTAGGATTTCACTTAGAGTTCTCTTCTCACCTTGTCCTTCCTAGGACTTCAACTCAAAGGTTTTTCCTTAACTTGTCCTTTCTAGGACTTTTCACATAGAGTTTTTATACTCAATCTTAAGGGTCAAACTTCCTAAGTTTCCTGCGGTTCAAACCACTCTGATACCAACTTGTAACACCCCACTTTTCTTAAACCTTATTAACAGTCTTAACCTTGAAAGGTAAGCTAAGGCACCGGAATAAACTTACTAAACAACTTAATAGAGGTGTTACCGCCAGAATCACCCTTCACGGTGATTGCACAGGCAAAGGTTAAACAACTAAATCATTCAAGTCTACAACATCAATTAAACAAGGGGATAAGACCCCGGTGTCCAGCACCATCAAAACAAGGGTAGGCAACTACAAATCTCAAAAGATATAACATCAAGAGTTTAGACTACAACAGTTAACTATGCTAGTCTAGTCTAACTCGTACTCTCTCATGCACTGGTCCACCTGAAAGAGGTTAACAAACAACAAGTAGAAAAAAAACCCGTTAGCACGAAGCTAAGTAGAACGCCACTCAACCCTGTAAAGTACTACAGTATATACTTTTGGAAAACATTTGCTTCACATACTTTGATCCAGTAATCTCAATCACTTAGGCAACACTTTATCATGCTTAACAGGGTTTCTATATGCTTGCAACCTAATTAAAAAATAGGCATACTTTCACCATTATTTATCTTATCAATAAGCTCATACTGTCACATACTTATCTTATCAATAAACTCATATCATCATATATCTCAGTAAGCAATCTCATGCTAACACATAACTCAATAAGTAATCTTGTGCTATCATATAATCTCAAATCAATCTCATGCTATCATATACTCATCGTGCAATCATATAATCTCTAAGCAATCTCATGCTATCACGCACTCAATATACAATCTCGTGCAATCATATAATCTATAAGCAATCTCATGTTATCATATACTCAATATGCAATCTGATGCAATCATATAATCTATAAGCAATCTCATGCTCAATATGCAATCTCGTGCAATCATATACTCAACATGCAATCTCGTGCGATCATATAATCTATAAGAAATCTCATGCTATCATATACTCAATATGCAATCTCGTGCAATCATCTTGGTCATGCAATAAAATAAACATGATGTTTTAGTATAAGTATAGATAGATATACATATACACTCATTTGTAAAAAGAATATTTTTCTGTGGAGGTTTCTTAGAGCCACAATGACTCGCATTGCTCTTCTTTTATAGAGTCTCAATGACTCGCTTTGCTTAGAGTCATAATGACTCGCTTTCTTTAGAGTCGCAATGACTCGCTTTCTCTAGAGTCGCAATGACTCGCTTTCTTTATACTCGTGGGCGAGGTAGGACTTCACCATAGTGTGAATGAACCTATTTGGGCTCGGAATCTAGCCGGCCTAATACTCATCTCTCCCACTGAACCACTCTCTTGGTTCTTTTCTCAAACTCTGTGGAATCAGGTATCGACCTATCAGTGTGCGCACCCCCTGACCAGGATTCCAAGCCTGGCGGGCAGTTGCCAACCTAGTAACTGGGGAATATCGACCTCGTTACATCATATCGGATCGCAATATCCGTTTCTTTCTCTTTTCTTCCGAAAGGACATAGTCCTAACGGTCCTCCAAAACAAGTTTTCCTCATAATAGATACATATAAACATAACTCATGCAATGCAATCTTATGCAACAACTTTACTTATGCAATCTTGTGCACATAACTTCACAACAAATTCTCTTTTCTCGCAAAAAGGAAATCAAATATCATGCAACTATTCAATGCAACTAGATAATGATTTTCCAAAATTGATATCAGTTTTTCAAAGAGTACTTAGGCTTTCTCTAAGCCACTTATGCACTTTAAGTCATGCTATGCTCAAATATGCAATTTATTGTAAAGCATACTTCAATTTCGATTCACTGTGAACTCTCAACAAATTCTTAAACATGCTAGTAAATCATAACTTAACAAATCTTCTTAGCAAACTCTTAGCAAGTAGTCAACATTTACTTGAATTCAAAATACTTAACTTATACTCATACACTGCAAGTTTAGCATTCTAGGAAAATATGCTCTGTACACTTCTACATATGTGATACTCTTGGCAAAATTCTCAACAAGTCATAATAGACATCTAAGCATGTTTTTCTAGCAAAACTTAACAAATATTGATCATCGTTCATTATCTAACAATCATATAATTGTCATGCTCCTCAAACAAATAGCCAAGAGCCAACACTTAACATTATCATTTACTGTAAATACTCTCAGACATTTTCTATAGCATTCTTCATCACAAATTCTAACACAAAAAGCTCAATTCTACTCCAAATTCAAAGAAATCAACATATATTCGTGCGTCATGAAGGCCACGAGTGTCCGAGCCTCGAGGGCCCGCGAGTCCCGGTCCGAAATGATACGTAGCTGAGCCACAAGGATTCGGCCACTGCACAGCTTCTGCTTGGCGGGGCTCTCGGCGGGGCTTGGGATGGCCCGCCTACTAGCTCCGTCATTCCACGGCTCAAGGCCACGGCCTTCACCAAGGACCGTTCGTACCCTGGGGACGCCTACTCACGGGGCTGGCCAACGGCTCCTGCCTAGGGCCGTTGGCAAGGCCCGTGAGACTGTCTGGTGCACACTGCTTTGTGCACCAGATGGTCTCTTTCACCTGCAAGAATTATTTCAGGCATTCTAACACTTCCAAAACCTCAACAACACAACATAAATCAACAATATATCACTTAACAGCTCAAACAATTCAATAAACTAGCATGTCTACTCATTTCTACCACAAAAATAGACCTCACAGAGTCTAAAATAGCTTTGGGAGTCCATGGGGTTATACCTTTGTAGATTTCCTCCTTTGAGGTGGGATTCCACCTTCTTCCCAAGCTAGATACACCCTCCTTCACCTCCTAAACATCTCAAACAAACCACACAAAACTTAAGACTCGAACCTCAAAGAAGGGAGAAGAGCTAGAAGGAATGAAATGCTAGGATTGAATGGAGAAGAATGGTGAAAACTTACTGTGTTGCCTCTTGATCTTGCAGAGCTCAAAATGTAGGAAGCAAAGAGTGGAATCAAGAGGCTAATGTCTGATAGTGCTCTTATTTATAGAGGCAAGAAACCCTAGGATAATCTCTCATGATTGGTGGAGGGCAAAGATGCAAAGTTTGGCTAAAAGTTGAATCAGACAAAGGTTTTTGGATTGCTTGTGATCCACCATGCTTCATGAACCAAGGACTAGAATTGAGTTTTAAAATAGTTTGGGGTTGAAAGTGAATTTCTCAAAATGACTTTTGTAGATAAACACTTGTTTTAGGCTTCTCAGATTTCTCCCGGTTTCACTCAGACAGGTTTTTCAGTTCAAAACTTGGTACGCAATGTACCCGAAGATCTAGGATTTTAAATTTAAATCATGTCTTAGTGTTGAATTTTTTTCAAAATGGCTCAAAATAATTTATGTAAACACCGATTTCATCGCAAAATTTTTATAGAGTGAAAAATGACTATTTTTGAATTTCTTAAAACCAAATTTATAAAATTAAATTTTGGGTTGTCACACGACTGCACGTACCGAATGTACTGTCGTGCCAACCCATGAGACACTGGGAGAAACTCTCCGCCGCCTATCGTTCAGGCCCAAACCACCTTCGTGGAGTTGTTGGCGTAGGCCTTCGATGCATACGCCCGTGAAGTCGGCCAAGCGCCCAACGCCGCTACTCTCCGACCTGCGCAGTCAGTTCCCGTCGCAGACCTAAACAATGTGGCCTCAGAGCACTCACTGTGTTCGGAGGGGCGCTCGCCGGGTCATCCTCGAGCGGCCCGTTCCGTGCACTCGCAGCTTGGCCCCATAGCTCCCGCTTTGTCGGTCATGGATTGGTTGGGCGATCGAGCGGGGCAATGTTTCCTCGCTCAGTCAGTTAGGAGGGGAAGAGAGAGGCCTGAGGAAGAGTCGCCACGAGCCATCATTCAGAGAAGGATCGCTGCAAGGCATAGGCAGGAGGCTGTTGAAGGTACTGGAGAGTCACTCATGCTCCCACCCCAAGAGTGGCCGATCTGGCAGCCGCAGTTCAGGAGCTCCACCAAAAGATAGAAGGGAAAGATAAGCCGATTGCTGATAGCCTGTTGACTTCATCCCTGTTCTCGGCGAAAGTGTTGTCGTATAAGGCTCCGACTGGGTTCAAACTACTCGATGACCCTACCTGTGATGGATCTGGAGATCCGCGCGATCATGTGATTAGTTTCTAGGCCAAGATGCAGGTGGTCGAGGCTGATGAGCTGATGATTTGTCAAGCATTCTTTCCTACTCTGATCGGGCCCGCCCAACGGTGGTTCATAAAGCTCCTCCCCCCAGGATCGATCAATAGTTTCAAGGAATTGGTTAATCAGTTCTTGCTGCACTTCGCCGGGAGCATGAAGCCCAAGAAGTATATCTTGGATTTATCCCGAGTGCATCAAGACGAGGGGGAAAGCTTGCGCAAGTATATAACGCGTTGGCAGAAGGAGGTCTAGGCAGTCGAGGGCCTTGATGACAAGACTACCCTGACGTTCTTCATCGAGTCCCTCCGAGCGGATGTGCATTACAGTAAGTTAAGGGACGAGAATCTCAAGACGTACACCTAGTCTATCCAGAGGGCTAATCAGCTAGCGGACACAAAAGAGGCGGTCAAACAAAAGCGCAAGCAGGAGGTTTCCACCTACAAGAGGCTTCGGACAGATAACGTTCGAGATGGTCGAACGGAGGACACGGGAGGTGCGCGTGTGAGAGCTCGTCAGGTGCAAGACCGGCTGGGAGCTCCTGCCTACCGACTGGTGGCACAACCCGTCCATGAGGTTCGTGCTCAGTTACCTCCTCCTCCACCCGTCCGGCCAGGAGACAACTCGCAGGTGGTCGATGCGAACGCAGCCCCCTACTACAGAAATTGAGGCGCTCATACAGCGTGGTCAGTCGTTACTCCCCAACTAGTGGCGCCGTCCAGGCTTGCCCTGATATAAGGATGCGCCTGCCCGACCGGGCGGGAAGGTGGTGGATAAGGGCAAGCAGCCTGTTCAAGAAGATGACTCGGACAAAAACTGGAAGCATAAGCCAGTTATATGTAAGAGCGATAGCCTTCCAGGAATCGGACCGAAAGAAAGCCTGCCAAGAACCGATTGTCTTCACCGATGACGATCTGCCTAGGGGCCCGACTCCTCATTGCGACGCCCTAGTCATTGCCATGGACATCCAGGGAGTAGTCATCTGTTGAGTGCTAGTAGACACGGGGAGTAGTGTTAATGTGCTATACCCGGAAGCGTACAAAAAGCTAGGACTACCACTAGAGCAATTGCGGCCGGTCAAGACTCCCCTGGCCGGGTTTACCAGTGACGCAATCGACGCAAAGGGGTGCACCTCGCTGTCGGTGGAGATGGGTACTTGGCCCAATTTGAGAAAACTAGAAATGGAATTCGTAGTGGTTGCTCTGGAATGTGCGCACAACGTTATACTTGGCCGACTAGCTTTAGAGGATTTGGGCGCCTTGATTTTCATTGAGCATCTATGCATGAAGTTCCGCACACCGACCAACGTCGAAGTAGTGTGATGTGACCAGAAAGTGGCCCGGAATTGTTATCTGCAAGCTTATCGGATTTTGGAATAAGATATCGTTATTCTGCCTCTCTTTCGACATCTCTTATTCCATTCCAAAACCTTAGTATTTAACGGTAGTGTTGATCCACCGAACGACTAGCCTACACCGTAAAACCAACAACAGATTATATGCAAAAATTGAATGATTTAGCCTAGACCTTAAAACCAACAACAAATTATATGCAAAAATTGAATGATTTTTAAATGTGGAGTGATTTAATTGAACTCTTTTATAATTCACTTGCTCAATTAGATTTTGGTCTATTTAGTATTTTTTCCAATATAAAATAGAAGAAACAAAACAAAACAACAAATTGAAGAATATGACGTAAAATCCAGGAGGGCTGACTTCGATTTGTCCGCTCTGCTTCTCTTAATTTTCTTCCCAAAATGACCTTTTGATCACCTGCAATTGAATTCTTCTGTGTTGAACCTCAACAACCCTTCACTGTCCTCTACTGAATTCGCTGTATGGAGGTAAGCTAAATTTCTATCCCGACTTTGATACTGTGCGCTACATGCTTGTTGAATTGCTCCAATGGGTTTCTCATCATGCTTAGTAAAGGTTTTCCCTTCTACCATATCCTTAAACAATCAAAACCTCATTCCTTTCAAATTATCTCAACGCCGTGAACTGTTTGTCTCAATCTCCGCCTCAAATTCCCCCTCTGCCGCCACAATTTCACTCCTTAAATCCAAACACCTCCCACCGGACTTCGCTCAGAGGCACCTTCTCGACACCCTTCGTCGGGAGAGTGATGAAACCT
Source organism: Ipomoea nil (assembly GCF_001879475.1). NCBI lineage: Eukaryota > Viridiplantae > Streptophyta > Magnoliopsida > Solanales > Convolvulaceae > Ipomoea > Ipomoea nil. The sequence goes on along the minus strand of NW_017619276.1, from coordinate 1,327,397 downwards.
CAGCTCTTAGCCTCTTTGAATGGGCTTTAGAGCAGCCTGAGTTCGAACCCAGTCGGCAGATTTGCGAGGAGATTCTTCGCAAGCTTGGAAACGCGGGGTCCTTTGATGCGATGAGGCGAGTCTTGGATGATATGAAAGAGTCCAAGGTTGAGATTGGTGAAGGTACTTTCTTCATCTTTATTGAAAGATATGCCAATTTTGAACTTTATGATGAGGCCATTGGTGTTCTTGATGTGATGGAACATGAGTTTGGTGTGAAACCAGGAATCTTTAGTTACAATTTAGTGTTGAATGTTCTTGTTGATGGGAATAGATTGAAGCTAGTTGAAGGTGTGCTTTCTAGGATGTTGAGTGAGGGTTCAAACCCAGATGTGGCAACTTTTAACATACTGATTAAATCCCTCTGCAAAGCTCGTAAAATTAAGGCTGCAATTTTGATGATGGAAGATATGCCTAGACACGGTTTATTGCCTGATGAGAAGACTTACAACACATTAATGTGGGGTTATATTGAGGATGGAGATTTAGAGGGTGCATTGAGAATTAGGGACCGAATGCTGGCAGATAACTGCCCTCCAACCAATATAACGGTTAACGTTTTGATTCATGGGTTCTGTAAAGAGGGTAGGATTGAAGAAGCTTCAACTTTTCTGCAGGAGATGTCTAGCCAAGGGTTCTGTCCTGACCATTATACCTTCAACACTTGGATAAACGGTTTGTTTAAAGCGGGGCACGTTTTCCATGCTCTTGATGTCTTGGATATGATGCTTCAAAAGGGTATTGATCCTAATTTAATTACCTACAACACTGTGATATCTGGGCTTTGTGAAGCGGGTGAAGTGAAGGAGGCCGTTAAGGTTCTCACTCAGATGATTTTGCGGGACTGTATACCGTATAGAGTCACATATAACACTGTCGTCAGCACGTTGTGTAAAGAGAACCAAGTGCAGCAAGCCATAGAACTTAGTTGTGTTTTTACGAGCATGGGGCTCTTACCCGATGTGTGTACTTTTAATTCTCTGATAAAAGGCCTCTGTTGGAGTAGCAATTTCGATAGCGCAATGGAATTGTTCCGAGAGATGAAGACTGAAGGGTTCCAACCAAATGTGTTCACTTATAACATTCTAATCGAATACGTTTTTGCAAAGAAGAAATTGAACGAAGCAAAGGCCCTTTTAAAGGATATGGAATTAAGTGACTGTGCGAAAAACGTATTTACATATAATATATTGATGGATGGCTTCTGCAAGAACAATAGAATCGAAGAAGCTGGTGAAATATTTGATGAAATGGTACTGCAAGGGATCTCAAGGGACTTGGTGACTTATAACACCCTTATCGACGGTCTTTGTAAGGCCCAGAGAGTAGAGAAGGCGGCTCAGCTTATGGACCGGATGATAATGGAAGGATTGAAACCTGATACATACACATTCAACTCCATTCTTCATCCTTACTGCAGAACCGGTGATGTCAAAAAGGCGGTGGAGATAATGCAAACCATGACATTGAATGGCTGCGAACCAGATGCTTTTACTTACGCTACACTTATTCAGGGGCTCTGTAAATCAGGAAAAGTCGAGGTCGCTACTAGGTTGCTCATAACCATCCAGATGAAAGGGATGGTTATAGCACCGCAGACGTATAATCCCATAATCCAGACACTCTTCAGACAAAAGAGAACGAAAGAAGCCATGAAGCTCTTTAGGGAAATGGAGGAGAAAGCTGATCCTCCAGACTACGTATCTTATAAAACTGTTTTCCGGGGCCTTTGCTCTGCTGGACCCATTGATGAAGCCGTTAACTTTGCTGTGGAGATGATGGAGAAAGGATATATACCTGAATTCTCTTTAATCTACAATTTGGCAGAAGGGCTGTTTTCTTTAGCTAGAGAGGAGACTTTAGCTAAGTTCATTGCCATGATCATTAAGAAAGCAGACTTCTCGGAAAATGAGAAGGGTATGATTAAGGGTTTCCTTAAAATCTGTAAATTTCGTGATGCATTGGGCGCTCTTGGCCGCGTCTTAAATAGCCATTATCCCAAAGGGAATTTGGTAAAGGGAAGATTGAGACATTGAGTTGTTTTTTTTTTTTTTTTTTTTTTTTTTTTTTGAAGGAAGACATTGAGTTGTTGATTAGCAAGAAAGTCTGAAACTGTTTTGTTTTTGGTTTTTTCTCTATTTAGGGGGGGGGGGGGGGGGGGGGGGTGGTGGATTTTTTGTTTTGAATTCATGATGCAAATTAGTTAGAAATTAATGGAGGAGAGAAGAGGCTTTACTTGTAGACTTGTAGTTTAGAGTTTTGGAAAGCATAAAGGAATAGTTTCAATGAAATTGTTGTGCTCCTTTGGTTGTCTTGTAATTCTGGATTTCTGGATGAAGATAGATATAATCACATCCCTTTAAAATAGCCACTCAATTACACGTAAAAGTGCAATTGAACCATTTAAGTCAAATTTGTACAATTGATTTCTTGAACAAGTCAAATTTATGCCATTAGATTAATTTGATGGCATTTAATTTTATTTTTTTTTAATTAGTTTGAGTTGGATTTTTGCAAAAATATATATATTCCCTTGTCTTCAATGCCGGAGACCAAGAACTTTCTCTTCATCTCCACTCTTTGAGACAAAGATTTTTTTTTTTTTTTCGGTACCGGTGATGAAAATGGTGAACTAATATAATAAAGTTAAAATTAAAAAAAAAAAAAAAATCACATGGCTAGGTAATTGATAGAAGCGGTCAATTTAGTTCAATTGCATTTAGAAGAGGGTAACCCAAACATTTTTCTTTAGTTAATATTAACCTATTAACCTATTGTCATTTGGCTATTAAAGTTAAAAATTATCATCAACTAATTAAAATACTACAATGTAATAGAGCTAGTAGCATTCAAAAAAATTAAAAATTTCACTTTTAAGATAACTAATGAGGAAAAAAATGAATGAAGTAATAATTGAATGAGCATGTCAAAAGAAATGAAGGTCTCATGTGGAGTCTCATTCCCGTTAGACTTGACATTATCTTGAAATATTAAACGATACAACTAATAAGTTAGAGTGTAAAAAAAAATAATAATAATAAAAAAAAAAAAAAAAAGACCATATCATTGCCGCATGGGGCTTAGCTTAATGGTTCAAGGGTCACCTTAAAAAATTGATCAGAGGTGATGAAAATTTCTAGTTACCTCCTCCAGCGCCATGGACAAAAATTATGGTAACTTAATTAGAATTAATCTAGCATAAGTTGGAAAATCTAATGTATTTAAAAAATTAAAAAAAATAAAAAAAACTTTTCCCTTAATTAAACATTTAATACTAGTACATGAAATAAATTAGTACCTAAATTATTGAAAATTCAAATTTATATATTAAATATTAAATCTTTAATTGTCACTTTCGAAAGACTATAAATCTGATTAAATTTAAATTTTTTTTTTTGGGATGAAAAGGGAGGGGGTAACCCTGCTAATCTAACACCTAGTGGCCCAGCACATGAGACACAGTATCCATGCTCATCATATCACCAACTTCCCTCGGTGGGCAGTGAAAGTCCACCCACTCACATTTTCGTCTCGGAGCTTCCTTAGCCAACCAATCCGCAACGCCATTTTTCTCACGGGGGACATAGTCGATGATGACTGTCCAATCCTTTCGTAACCATTCCTTACACCATTTAACTAGCGTGTCGCAATGACCCAGGATATTTGAGTGTCCATTTAACCAAGTCACCGCTTGTTGTGAATCGGTTCTTAAGTAGATACTCCTTATCCCCTGGTCCCAGGTCCATTTGAGGCCCAAGTAAATCGCCCATAGCTCAGCTTCTGTTGAATTACTTGTCTTCATCATACAACTGAACCCCTTGATCCAATGTCCTCCATGGTCTCGCAACACTCCTCCACAACCAGTCATGGAGCTTCCGGGTGAGAAAGAAGCGTCAGTATTCAACAGAGTCCACGCTTGTGTAATCGGTCTGTTGCCAGCAACATCCATCTTAGTCCTGATGTGGAGTTTTTGACGTAGGAAGGCTCTCGTAGTGCTCTCCACCTGCTCCTTTATCCAATCAATCCTCCTTGTTAAGCTCCAGCTGTCTTCGTTAAAGGTTTTTTTGCACCGCCAGTTCCAAATCCACCAGGCTATTATTGCGAACATCGATTTCCAATTTCCTTCCTTGTTTTCAACAAGCTTACCTGTTACATTACGAGTAAACCAAGTATCAACATTTAAGCGGAAGAACCACCTTTGAGCCCCAGAAGGTAAGAATACTTCCCATATTTCCTTTGCTGCTGCGCAGTCTCGTAGACAATGGAGAACATCTTCCTCGTACGCATGGCAGTTGATACACCTTGCGTCAATAGTGAAGCCTCGGCGTTTGCGTTCCACATTAGTCATCAGTTTCTTGTGTCTAAGGAGCCAAAGAAAGCTGTTGATTCTTCTTGGCACCTTCAGGCTCCAGATTACCTTCCAAGTATTGTCATCATCCCCTTTATCAGTTTTTAGCGCGAGTCGATAAGCCGAAGTGACCGAGCAGTGACCATTCGGCTCCAACTTCCAGAACATACCTTCCATCTGTGTCTGACGACTTGTTCCTTCTGACAGAATGGGTTGCGCCTCACAAATCCCTCGCCAAAGATTAGAGCACGCCTTCTTTTTTGTGTAATTGCAGTCTTCGGATGTACCATGCATGTATTTGGCCAAGACAACCTTTGCCCAAAGGTTCTCTTTTTCTGTATGCAATCTCCAACCTAGCTTCGTAAGGAAAGCTAAATTCATTTCTCTCAACCGTCGTAGCCCCACGCCTCCTTGTTCCTTCGGCTTCGTTATGGTTTCCCAGTTTACCAAGTGAATGTTTTCCTTCCAAATAAATTGTCTGATTCTCCTTTCAATAGTGTCGCAAACACCTTTTGGTAAGTACATGGATTGCATCATGTAGTAAGGCATTGCATTCAGAACACTTTGTGCAAGGGTAATACGGCCTGCCAAAGATAGGTTTTTGCCTTTCCATCCTTCCAACCTCCCGTCGATTTTTTCGATTAAGGGTGTGAAGATGTTGCTCGTGACTCTCCCATGAATTGATGGTACACCTAAATATCTGCCAAGGTCCTTTGTACATACAAAATCCGCCTCTCGGGTAATGTCTTGTGCCAAAGCAGGTTCAACATTTCTCCCAAAGTGAATTTGAGATTTTTGTATACTAACTTTTTGTCCTGAGGCTTTTTCAAACTTTTGGAGACAACCCTTTATCACCTTCATTTGTTCTAACGAAGCCTCTGCAATCAACACCATATCGTCAGCAAAAAAAAGATGTGTTAGTTCGGGACCATACCTTGACAGTTTGACACCTTTCCAATTTTTTTTGTGCACTTCCTCTTTAATTAGCCGGCTAAGCCGTTCCATACAAAGAACAAACAGATACGGGGATATGGGATCTCCCTGTCTGAGGCCTCTTGTTGGTGTAATCCAATCCAATTGAGAGCCCTTCCATAGAATCGCCAGTTTCGGTGTTGTGACACACTCCATGATTATATTAACCCAGTGTCTTTCCATTCCCAGCCCATATAACGTGTCCTGAAGGAAGTCCCAAGATATGCGATCATAAGCTTTCTCTAGGTCAATCTTTAGGGTCATTGCTTTAAGCCCACTTCTCTTGGTTCTCATAGTATGAAGGAGCTCTTGGTAAACAACAATATTATCTGTGATCTGGCGTTGTGGGACGAAGCTACTTTGTTCTTCCCCCACCACTTGAGTCATAAGGCTCTTGAGGCGATTGGTGATGACCTTGGTAACAATTTTATACTTTACATTACATAAGCTGATCGGTCTGAATTGAGTGATCAGCTCTGGATGGTGAACTTTAGGAATTAAAGCTATCAAGGTGTCATTCCAATGATTGTGCATCTTAGCGGTTTGGAAAAACTCCAAAATCTTGTCTGTTAAATCCATCCCAATTACGCTCCACATTCTTTGATAAAAAGCAGCATGAAAACCGTCAGGCCCTGGAGCTTTGTAAGGAGCCATCTCAAAAAGGGCTATCTTCACTTCATCGCTTGTGACTTTCCTGCACAAAACAGATATTTCATTATAATCTTTACTAATTAAGCTTGGGCATACAAACCTTTCGTTATTGCTGGTTGTTGCTGACATGAAAAAATCCCGGAAATGGTCCTGGACCATCTGCGTGACTTGATCTGCATTCGAGACCCAGTTTCCATCGCCATCTTTCAGACTTGATACTAGGGTCCTTGTCTTTTTATTTTTGTGACAGCGTGATAGTATTTTGTATTTCTATCACCCAAGGCTATCCAATCTTCCCTCGACCTTTGGAACCAAGCTAGCTCCTCCATGTGTAAGATGTCATCCAGCTCGATTTTTAACTTTGCTTCAAGTTTGATTAGCCCACCCCTCTTTCCGTAATTCTTTGCCCTTTGTATGCCATCAATCCTAGCCATAATCTGCCTCCTTTTTCTTTCTAGATTACCTATAGCTGCTTTACTCCATGTCTTTAGCGCAACTTGCGTTGCCTGGAGTCTATCATCAAAATCTGCCCCACTGGTGGTGTTCCAAGTATTGTTTACAACATCCCCAAAATCAGCATGCAAACCCCACATGGCCTGATACTGAAATCTTCTTGGCATTGCATTCTCGATCCTATCAACCAGAGTCAGCAGGATTGGATTGTGGTCCGAAGAGAAATTCGAAAGGTGAGTGACAGCCGCCTCCGGGTAAATGTCTAGCCAAGCTTCTGTACATAGACACCTATCAAGACGGGCTGCTTTGAACGTGCCCACGGTCGTTCCTCTCCTCCAAGTGAATTGAGAGCCTCTGAATCCTAGATCAATGAGGCTCTCTCTGCTAATCCAATCAGTGAAGTCCTTGCTACGTCTCATATTAAAGTTGTCCGGGCAATTTACCTCTGTACTACTTTTAACGGAGTTAAAGTCCCCAAGGGTAACCCAGGCTTCATTCAACCCACATTGTTCCCTACCTAGTTCCAACCAAAGATTACGTCGGAGGCTGTGGGAGGGACTACCATACACAACCGCAATATTCCAGGTCCTGCTGTTATTGTTTTTAATTTCCATAGACACGAACTGTGGATTCGTTCGAATGTTGTGTAAGCTTAGAGAGTCATTCCAGAGGATCCAAATTCCTCCGCTCATCCCCACCGCTTCCACCCTCAACCATTGATCGAATCCTAACTTAATGCAAGTTTCATCGGCCCCGGTACCTGAGGATTTTGGCTCAAGAACACAAAAACAATTAGGCTTGTGTTGCCTAATGATTGTCATGGCAGCCCTAAGAAACCTCTTAGAGGCTGCGCCTTGGCAATTCCATGTTATAATCTTCATGTGAAGACACAACAGAGGCAACAACACAAACGAACAAAAAAGACAAAAACACGACAAACAGAAGCCTAGGCAGCAACCTCTTCCGAGGTGCCACTCCGGCTCTCATCCTCTGCGCATTCGTGCCATGGATCATCTTCCATATTGTCAATATTAAGGTCAGGGGGGTCCCCAATAAGCTCAAGACACTCTACCTCCATATTTACTTGGGCGGCAGGTTCATTGCTATTAAGGCAGATAGTGGTCACCGAGTTTTTCTCATTCATGCTACCCCTTGCGACTGTGTATGTATCCCCTGCGGCTGCTTGGTTTCTTCTGTAATGTGGTCGGGACGTGCTCGCCTCAGTTACAACATGCGTACGATTCTTCTCCTGTGCATGCATGGGAGTTGGTCTCGTATCCCTCATATTTTCAATCTGTTTTTTTGAAACCTGGACATTAGGGCGTTTGGCTTTCTCCTTATTTTTTGACTTAGATTTCTCAACTGGACGCACGTGATTCTCTGCATGGGTTCCCTTGTTCAGCTCCACATTCATCTCATTTATTCCTTCTTCATTATCTTCACTCAGCACCGCGAACATGGAATCAGTTCCTATCCCTTGATCATCGGCCTCTTTTCCTTTTTTATTCCCATCTTGCGCTTCATTCCCGGTGTTTTTAGAGACGTTGGTGCTTTGTACTCCATTGTTCCCCTTACCATTCTGTATGATATTCTTGCCTTTATTAGTCTGATTTCCTCGATATTTCCTTGTTGGAGCCAACATCCAAGTGCCGTACCTCTCCACAAGTTCCGGTCTAATTAGCACCGGTTGATCTGTTTCCTTATTTGGTTCCGTTCCCCCTTCGCCCGAAGCGCCACCAGTGTCTGCCGCTGCACCGCCTTCCTCCGCCATTCGTCGAGGACATTTTTCAGCCGCATGGCCGTATATGCCACAGTGGAAGCAAACCTGGTAGATTCCTTCGTACTCAATCTTTCTCACCTTCAGTTTGGCTGTAAACTTACACAGGAGTGGTTTGGTGATATCGACTTCGACACACATTCTCGCAAATCGTCCCCTTGATCCTGCGCTCGTCAACTCATCAATGTACTTTGGTTCACCAATCCTTTTTCCCAGTTTCATTAGATAAGGGTAGTCATAATATTCCATAGGAAGATCAGGAAAACGTACCCAAACCAAAACGCGTTCAGTTTTGTCCGATTTCGGATCAAAGTTTGGTTTCCAATCTTGCACGATCAAGTAATGGTCCATCACTGTCCAAGGTCCTCCATACTTTGCAAACTCATAATCATCAACAGACCAAAACCGTACCACATGATAGATATCATCCAGTGCTACTACATCCATTTTTGCCTTTGGTCTCCAAATGGCGTTGAGTCGTTTCGAAAGGTATGTATACCCCACCTTTCTGCCTAGGACTTTCACGATCACGGATTGACGCCATGGCTTTCTCATCCGAATCTTATCTTCTCTCGTTAGGGGGATTTCAGGGCACTCCGGGTCCTCATCAAGGTCTACTTCATCATCATCTGATTCAAGGTACTCAGGCACCTCCCCCTCCTTAGGTGTTTGGCCAGCCAACATGTCTCTGAACGTAACAGCCCTTGGCTGTGTCAAAGGTGGCTGTTCTTGGCTTTTACTCGTAGCATTGTTCAATTGAGGCGCTGTGATCTCATCGTTTCCTCCGGTTGACAGTTCAACTCCATCCATCGCGACCCCTCCCTCGAAAGCTGGTGGATTGTCACCGCTCGTCTTCGATTTCTTCGTGCTACGTTCCAGTAAATCTTGATCCTCCGTTGTGCGTGAAGCCGCCGACGCGGCCCTTCTTTGTGTCTCCGGTGGTGTTGACGCTGAGAGCATTTTCTTTGATTAAATTTAAATTTGAAGCATGGGAGAGCTGACTTGGTTTCTTCACCTCTGCTTCTATGAATTCTATTCCGAAAATCTTCTATTCCAATTCCAACACCCATTAAAGAACCATCCCTTCATCACCTGCAACTGAATTCTTCTGTATTGCACCTCAACAACCCTTCACTGTCTTCTACTGATTTGATTGTACACTTGTACGGAGGAGATAAGGTAAATAGCTAAATATTCATATTGTATGCTACATGCTTGTTGAATTGCTTCAATGGCGGTCTCACCATGCTTAGTTAAGGTGTTCCCCTCTACTATATCCTTAAACTACCGAAAGGTCATTTCTTTCACATTATCTCAACGCCGTGGAACGTTTATCTCAAACTCTGCCGCCACAGTTTCACTCCTCAAATCCAAACACCTCCCGCCAGACTTCACTCAGAAGCAGCTTCTGGATACCCTTCGTCAGGAGAGCGATGAAACCTCTGCTCTTAACCTCTTTGAATGGGCTTTAGAGCAGCCTGAGTTTGAACCCAGTCGGCGGGTTTTCGAGGAAATTCTTCGTAAGCTAGGAAAAGCAGGGTCTTTTGGTGCAATGAGGCGAGTCTTGGATGATATGAAAGAGTCCAAGGTTGAGATTGGTGAAGGTACTTTCTTCATCTTTATTGAAAGATATGCTATGTTTGAACTTTACGATGAGGCTATTGGTGTTCTTGATGTGATGGAACATGAGTTTGCTGTGAAACCAGGAACCTTTAGTTACAATTTGTTGTTGAATTTTCTTGTTGATGGGAATAAATTGAAGCTAGTTGAAAATGTGCTGTCTAGGATGTTAAGTGAGGGTTTAAATCCGGATGTCTCGACGTATAATATACTGATAAAAGCACTATGTAAAGAAGGTAGGATTGAAGAAGCTTTAAATTTTGTGCAAGAGATGTCTAGCCATGGGTTCTGTTTTAACCATTTTACATACAACACTTTGATAAGTGGCTTATGCAAAGCAGGACATGTTTGCTATGCACTAGATATCTTGGATTTATTGCTTCAGGAGGGTTTTAGTCCCGATTTAGTTACCTATAATACTGTGATATCTGGACTTTGTGAAGCGGGTGAAGTGAAGGAGGCAATTGAGATCCTCACGGAGATGATATTGATGGAATGTTTACCTGATAGTTTCACATATAACACTATAATCAGTGCCTTGTGCAATGGGAATCAAGTGCCACAAGCCATAGAACTTAGCTGTGTTCTTACAAGCATGGGAATCATACCGAATGTGTTTATATTTAATTCTCTGATAAATGGCCTCTGCTTGAGTAGTAATTTCAGTAGCGCGATGGAATTGTTCCAAGAGATGAGGACTGTTGGGTGCCAGCCAGATGAGTTCACTTATAACATCCTAATTGGCTACCTTTGTGCGAATAAGAAATTGAATGAAGCGATGACCCTTTTACAGGATATGGAATCAAGTGGCTGTGCAAAAAGCGTAATAACATGTAATATATTGATTGATGGCTTCTGCAAGAACAAGAGAATTGAAGAAGCACACAAAATTTTTGAGGAAATGAAACTAAAAGGGATCTCAAGGGACTTGGTGACTTATAACACCCTTATTGATGGTCTTTGTAAGGCCAAGAGGGTAGAGGAGGCGGCTCAGCTTATGGATCAAATGATAACGGAAGGATTAAAACCTGATACATTTACATACAACTCCATTCTTTATCCTTACTGCAGAGCAGGTGATGTCAAAAAGGCTGCTGATATTATGCAAGCCATGACTTCGAATTGGTGTGAACCAGATGTTTTTACTTATGGTACGCTAATTCAGGGGCTCTGTAAATCAGGAGGAGTCGAGGTTGCTACTAGGTTGCTTATAACCATCCAGATGAAAGGGATGGTTCTAGCACCACAGGCATATAATCCTATACTCCTGGCACTCTTCAGACAAAAGAGACCGAAAGAAGCCATGAGACTCTTTAGGGAAATGGAGGAAAAAGCTGATCCTCCGGACTATTTATCACATAAAGTTGTTTTCCGCGGACTTTGCTCTGGTGGAGGACCCATTGATGAAGCCGTTAATTTTGCTGTCGAGATGATGGAGAAAGGATATGTACCTGAGTTCTCTTCATTCTCAATTTTGGCGGAAGGGCTTTTCGCTTTAGCTAGAGAGGAGACTCTAGTTAAACTCATCAACATGATCATGAAGAAATCAAACATCTCAGATAATCAGGGCTTGATTAAGGATTTCCTTAAAACCCGAAACTTCCAAGATGCATTGGCCACTCTTAGCCGTGTCTTAAATAGCGGTTATTCCCAAGGGAATTTGGCGAAGGGAAGAATGAGAGTTGTTGATGCAAATGGGAAAGAAATATGTCAACAGGGAGGGGAAAAAAGGCTCTATTTGTAAAGTTTCTCCAGTTTTGAAGCATCTCTTTAGGTGTTAGAATTTAGAGATTAGGAAAGCATAAAAGACTGGCTGCAACTAATATAAAGTCTTGTGTTCCTTCAACCTTCATTTGTTTGGTGCATGTTTTGGTTGTCTGGTCATGTTCTGGCGTATGTTCGTGACTAGGAGTAGATGCCTATTCCTCTCTTCTTTTTTTATTTTTCTTTTTTTTTTTTTCTATAACACTATACGCGTTTGTTTCTTGTCAAGAACATATGCGTATAATATATTTTAAAAAATAAAAAATAAAAAATAAAAAATCTGTGTCTATTACACAATAAATGTGTAAAGTAATGACATTGCAAGTTTTTGTCATACATATCTATTGTACTACAAACTCGTATTGTCATTTACAATATATGTGAATAGTCAATTTTATACTAATATGTGCACTATGCATGCCCTATAATTTTTTACTTCCATTGTCTATAGATGCAGAATGATCATGGTGCTCCTTAGAAATGATGGTAACTACATTTTCATCTTGATGCTAACTACATTTTCATCTTGATGCTTAGAAAAATTAAATATGAACTGCTTAGAAAAATTAAATATGAACTTCCACCCTCCATATTGGTAATATTTTTGGCTAAATACAATAATTTAATAAGAATTCAAAATTTCTAGAATTTAATCAAAATTGCTACTATTTGCTACTAAGTTGAAGTATTGTGCAGGAAAATTGTTAAAATTTTAAGCTAAAATGATATTTTGAACAAATTAAGTAAAGTTTGTATCTTGTGGTGGGAATGTGGGTAGACTGGAAAAGAGATTGAAATGACGGAGAAGGTGGGATAGATATTGAAACGACGAAGGAGATGAGAGGTTAAAATGGTGGAGAATAGGAAAAGAAGAGATTGAGATGTTGAAAGAGGTTAATGAGAGAACTTGGTTAGTGGGCACCATTTATTATTAGCCTAACTCATCTCACGAGTGAGGATTTATGACTAATCATTATATCGTGGACTATTAACATAATACTTATTTTTAGTATAATGATGATTTTCATTTTTAATACGTTGAATGTTTATTTTTATGTATATTTAAAAATAAATATTTAGTATATTAAAAATAAACATGCATCTCTCGCAATCAAGAGTGGACATACCCAAGCCCAATTAAAGGTAGCTCGCCCATACCTCTGCCAATTTGACACAACTCTCATCCCCCAGGAGGCGACGATGGCTTTATGACGCGGTCTTCGTCATGAGTCAAGGAGATTTTGGTGCAGCAACTAATGGCATCTTAAGTTGCCCCCAAGACCTGTTTATAGTCGAGACCTTTGCCTGTAGTGAGGCCCTCTTGTGGCTGAAGGACCAGGGAATCACAAAAGTTCGCCTAGAGTTGGACTATATGGGCGTGATCATTGATTTGTCAAGAAGACGTTGGACCAGTCATATGCCGATCATATTTTTAATTGTTTTTCTAAAGTAATGTCAACTTTTGATAAAGTAGTCTACTGTCATGTTAATTTTCAAAAAAAAAAAAAAGTCTACTGTCATGTTAAGAGATTAGTAAACTGGGTTGTTCATGCCTTGGTAAGAGCAACAAGCTATTATTCTTCTCTCAAAAATGTTAAATCCTCAACTACAAAGGTCTCCAGACCTACAGATTGAGAGGATGTAAATCACGGTGACTCAATAACTTAGCAGACATGATCATCTGGCCATTTTAGGCATAATCTCCATCTCGTCGCTTATCCTTGTAATAATACCTTATTGGCTTTCAAAAAATAATAATGATAAACATGTATCTGTGATTTACCTTGGAATATAAATCATATTGCACAGTATAATTTGTCACGTAGGGTTTATTTAAGACATTGAGACGGGCTCTTATAATAATGTGTTATTCCGGCCTGATTTCTGCGTTTCTTATGCTTCTCTGCAGTCTCTTTGCAAAATGCTCAATTTTTATCCATGACAAAACCCACTAACGAATCACCATTTTTCATCGTCTGGATTCCTGCAATTCAATTCTTCTGTATCGCTCTACAACACCCTTCGTTGTCCTCTACTGATTTAGCTATAGGCGCAGCAAATATCTCGAGCTAAGGTAAATTTCTACCCCGACTTTGATATTGTATGCTACATGCTTGTTGAATTGCTCCAATGGGTGTCTCATCATGCTTAGCAAATGTGTCCCCTTTCACTATATCCTTAAACGCTCCAAAGCTCTTTTCTTCTACATCCTCACAACGCCGTGAACCGTTAGTCTCAATCTTGGCCACAACTTCACCCTCTGCTGCTTCAGTTTCGCTCCTCAAATCCAAGCACCTCCCGCCAGACTTCACTCAGAAGCAGCTTCAGCATAGTCTTCGCCAGGGGAAAGATGAAACCTCAGCTTTTAACCTCTTTACATGGGCTTTAACGCAGCCTGAGTCTGAACCCAGACGGCAGATTTGTGAAGAGACTCTTCGGAAGCTTGGGAAAGCGGGGTCTTTTGATGCGATGAGGCGAGTCTTGGATAGTATGAAAGAGTCCAAAGTTGAGATTGGTGAAGCTACTTTCATCATCTTTATTGAGAGTTATGCCAAGTTTGATCTTTATGATGAGGCTATTGGGGTTCTTGATGTGATGGAACAGGAGTTTGATGTGAAACCTGGAATCTTTAGTTACAACAACTTGTTGAATGTTCTTGTTGATGGCAGAAAATTCAATAAATTGGAGATAGTTGAAGATGTGGTTTCTAGGATGTTGAGTGAGGGTTTAAAACCTGATGTCCCAACTTTTAATATACTGATAAAAGCACTCTGTAAAGCACATCAAATTAGGGCTGCAATTTTGATGATGGAAGATATGCCTAGACACGGTTTATCGCCTAATGAGAAGACCTTTACAACGGTAATGCGGGGTTATATTGAGGAGGGAGATTTAGAGAATGCTTTAAGAATTAGGGACCAAATGTTTGCAGCTAACTGCCCTCCAACCAATATAACAGTTAATGTTTTGATTCATGGGTTCTGTAAAGAAGGTAGGATTGAAGAAGCTTTAAATTTTGCACAAGCGATGTCTAGCCAGGGGTTCTGTCCTGACCGTATTTCCTTCAACACTTTGATAAATGGTTTATGCAAAGCTGGACATGTTTGCCATGCTCTAGATGTCATGCATTTGATGCTTGAAGAGGGTTTTGATCCTAATCTAATTACCTATAGCACTGTGATAACTGGACTTTGTGAAGCGGGTAGAGTGAAGGAGGCGATTGAGATCCTCTCTCAGATGATTTCGAGGAACTGTTTACCCGATAGAGTCACGTATAACACTGTAATCAGCACCTTGTGTAAAGAGAATCAAGTGCAGGAAGCCATTGAGCTTAGTTGTGATCTTACAAGCGTGGGAATCTTACCTGATGTGTGTACTTTTACTTGTCTGATAAAAGGCCTCTGCTTGAGTAGCAATTTAGATTGCGCGATGGAATTGTTCCAAGAGATGAAGACTCTAGGGTATCAACCAGATGAGTTCACTTATAATATCCTAATTAACTACCTTTGTGCAAATAGGAAATTGAGTGAAGCTATGACCCTTTTAAAGGAAATGGAATCAAGTGGCTGTGCAAAAAGTGTAATAACATATAATATATTGATAGGTGGCTTTTGCAAGAACAACAGAATTGAAGAAGCGGGTGAAATTTTTTATAAAATGGTACTGCAGGGGATCTCAAGGGACTTGGTGACTTATAACACCCTCATTGATGGTCTTTGTAAGGCCAAGAGGGTGGAGAAGGCAGCTCAGCTTATGGACCAGATGATAATGGAAGGATTCAAGCCTGATAAATTCACATACAACTCCATGCTTTCTCATTACTGCAAAGCAGGTGATGTAAAGAAGGCAACTGATATTATTCAGACCATGACTTCAAATGGGTGTAAACCAGATGTTGTTAATTACCGTACCCTAATTCAGGGGTTCTGTAATTCTGGAAAAGTTGAGGTTGCAACTAGGCTGCTCAGAAGCATCCAGATGAAAGGGATGGTTCAAACACCACAGTCATATACTCCTATAATCCAGGCACTCTTCGGACAGAAGAGAACGGAAGAAGCCATGAGGCTTTTTAGGGAAATGGAGGCAAAAGCTGGTCCTCCCGACTACATATCATATAAAATTGTTTTCCGGGGCCTTTGCTCTGGTGGAGGACCCATTGATGATGCTGTTAATTTTGCAGTTGAGATGATGAAGAAAGGACATGTACCTGAGTTCTCTTTATTCTCAATTTTGGCGGTAAGGCTTTTCTCTTTAGCCAGAGAGGAGGCTATAGTTAAGTTCAGTGACATGATCATGAAGGAAGCAGAGTTCTCAGACGATGAGGAGGGCAGGATCAAGGGTTTGCTTAAAATCCGTAAATTTAATGATGCATTGGCCACTCTTGGCCGTGTCTTAAATAGACGACATTATTGCTAGAGGAATTACTGAAGGGAAGAATAGGAGTTGTTGATTAGCACTGTACTGAAGTGTTTTCTTCTTCATGAGTGAACTTATGATATGCAAATGGATGAGAAATTTGTCAGCAGGGAGGGGAGAAGAGGCTCTGCTTGTATAGTATCTCCAGTTTTGAAGTGTCTCTTTACCTGATAGAAATTAGCAATTCTTAAAGGATTAGCTGCAAACTAAAATCTTGTGCTTCTTCAATCTGCATTTGCTTTATGCTTGTGATAAGAATGCAAAAGCCTGATGATTTGTATTTCTCAAGGTTTCACTTTGTTTCTTTGTATTCACACCCTTTCTTGATGGAATTGTTGTTGCATGTTTTTTGGTTGTCTGGTCATGCTCTGCCTTTAATTATGGATACAGATAGAGATTGTCATATCAACCTTGAAAGATGGGAATAAGAACTGTAACACTGTAAAAAAGTGATCCAAACGTTCCCATATATCATCCTCCAAAAAGGGAATTCTCTAACCTTACAATTATATTAGCAGTCTATTTACCAACTTATCTCAAGTTATTATATTATTTTGAGAGAAATTTTTAGAACCATTTTTGAAATAAATTGAAAAGAATTTTTGTACCATTTGAGCTTATTAAAAATATTAATTAATTAACCAATCTGTATAACTGATTCTCTTTTTGGTTCCACTGTTAATTAATTATAGTGACATGTTCATTTTATTTTATTTTTTTGAAAACAAGACATGTTCATTTTTAATCCTTGACAAACTTTTTTTTTAATTTTATATTTAGATCCATTTATTATAATAGTATCACTTTTAGTCCTATACAAAGTACAATCGTTATACCAGCACCACGGCACGCATAGCACTGTGCGTCCTGCGCCTCTCAAAACAACGTCGTTTTGGTAAGTTATGTAGGGAGTTGACGTGATTATGTGTATTTGTTTATAAATTATGTGTATTTGTTTATACAATAACAATACAATTATGTACATTTTTTATACAATCATGTACATCTTTTTTTATACAATTATGTACATCCGAAACAGGAAATTTATGTGTATTATGTTAAGAGTTGATGTTTATTATGTTAAAAGTTTATGTATATTATGTATTATGTTAGATTATATGTATTATCTTTTTCAAAAAAAAGTATGTGTATTTTGTTATACAATTATGTACATTCATGTATACAATTATGTGTATTCTAGTATAAAATTATGTAAATTTTTTAACATGAGATTTTTTTTTAAAAGAAAATTAACCGCCAACACAGGGTAGCGAAATTTAAAAAAAAAAAAAAAAAATCTGAAACGAAGTAGTTTTGCATCAGGGCAACAATGCAATGCGCGCCCTGGTGCAGGATATAAATTGCCTACAAAGTAGGGGTGAGCATTTTGGGCTTCGGTTTCGATTTTTCGATTTAAAAATATATATTAAGTCATTCGGTTTAACATTAGAGTTCAGTTCGATTTTGGTGGAAGTCCACTATTTGAACATTTCTTTCTTTTTTTTTTTTGCCTGACCGATTGTTCAGTTGGTTCACTTGAAGTGCCACTTGAAGTGTTTTGTTGATGACAAGATGAAGAATCATCCATCTGCATAGTTAATATTTGAAAAATAAGAATTATTAAAACACCAAATATTTCAGTTTACTAGAGACACAAGAAAAACATAATAGCAATAAACCCTAATTCCATAACTAAAAATACAAACAACACCACCAAAACTAACAAAATAAAAGAGAAGAAGAACCTATTGCGTGTGTGTATTACTACTGACAGGATAATAGACCCGACCCGGATCACAAGTGGGCATCTGACCCAGCGTCACATGGGAACCCAACGGGTAGAACTCCAACGGTTAGGAATTCCATCAGGTGCCACCTTTACTGTCATTGAAGCCAGCATTGAAGTCCCCATTGATGAGAGAGAATTGAAGGCTTAGGCTCCCCATTTATGTCCCATGTTGTTACCGTTAGGACTCTAGTATAAATGGGGCTCTCCTCAGCTAGCAAAGGACACACTATATTTTCTATACTAAGACTAAGGCAATACAACTATTGTCACTCTTTCACATAACGTTATTATAATATTATTATTACCGGTAACATATTTACCGTCATTGGTGCTTTCATTGAGAGCCTGAGTCTAACACTCAAGCAGGCGACGACACACACAACTCATTCCTCTTTCAACAGCAAGCTTGAAAGAATGGTGTCCCGCAGCTCCCACGGTTCCCTCAACGTGAACAATGGCAATGCCTCAGGTGACCTCCGGGACCAACTCACCAACAATCATGGAGGGGATCTCCGAGAACAGCTCAACAACGGGAGGCCCGGGGACCTTCGAGACCAACTCAACAATGGAGGGGACCTTCCAGACCAACTCAACAATGGAGGGGACCTCCGAGACCAACTCAACAATGGAGGGGTGAACCAAGTCGTGAACCTCCAGGCGACCATTCATCAAGCAGTGACGGCGGCACTAAATCAGGTGGCAGTGGGACTCCAAGGCCAAGTAGTCCCGCCACGACCTCAGGAAATAGAAGTAGAATCCCCACGGAGGGCTGATGCCCAGGACGCAACCCGTGCAGCGAGGGACGCAGGGTGTCGCACCAGGACAAGGGGTCCAGGAGAGGGCACCCAAAGAAGCGGTTCGGCCAGACGGCAACCTGGACCCTCTCGCTCTGCCCTGGAACGGTTGGGACACGGGGCGCCCGCTCGGCAAAGGCCAGAGTCACGTGCCGAGGGGTCCTCCGCTAGAGGCCCTCGCCGACACGAGGAAAGAGAAGCGGAAAGGTCGCCCACAGAAAGGATGGGCGAGTCTCGTGGGCCGGCCCCGCGCCGGCACGGTGACGAGTCGGCCCTGCGTCGACACTCCGATGAGCGACGCTTCGATGAACCGGCCCCGCGTCGGCACTCGGCGAAGCGACGCGTCGATGAGCCGGCTCCGCGTCAGCACTCAGCGGGCGAGCGACACGTTGATGAGCGGGTTCTACACCGACACTTGGGTGGACGAAACGTCGAGGAACCAGCTCCGCGTCGACACTCAGATGGACCGCACGTCGATGAACTAGCCCCACGCCGACACATGGAGGAGCGGCAGCCGGCCCCGCGCCGGCACCCTGACGAGTCGACCCTAGTCGAGATGCTGCAGAGAAGGATCGAGGAGTTAGCAAGAAGGGTGAAGGCACGGGAGCAGTCGCTGGAACCCGAGGTACGGATGGCAGCACCATTCTCCCCAAGCATCATGGACGTACCTCTGCCGAGGGACTTCAGGTTAGCCGCCATCAAGGCGTACACGGGAGCCACTGACCCACATGTCCACATGACGAGGTACAAGGCTGCTATGGTAATGATCGGGGCAGGGGAAGCCATCATGTGCCGAGCGTTCTTGTCCACCCTGGATGGAACGGCCCAAGACTGGTTCAACACCATCCCGGACGGGTCGATCCAAAGCTTTGGGGAGTTGTCCAAAAGCTTCCTGACATACTTCTGTGGTAGCATACAGCGTAAGAAACCCTTCTCTCATCTCTGTGTAGTAAAGCAAGATAGAGGCGAGAGCCTCAAAGACTTCCTGATCAAATGGAAAAAGGAAGTCAATAATGTCTACGACTTCGACTCCAAGGCGGCGATCCCGATATTCATCCATGCCTTGAGATCGGGGTATTTTCACAAGCAGCTGAATGCCCACCACCCCCCTTCTTACGAAGATCTGATGAGGACGGCTAGCTGCTATGCCGAAGCGGAGGACGTCGACAAGGAGAAAAAAGATGAGGAGGACGGTAGGAAAAACGAGAAACCTGGGAAAGCTGGTCCGCCCAGCCAGGCACCATGTTCGAACCACCCGGCCGCAGGGAAAGGTCGGGACCACGAACGGCCTCGCCTGGTCCCCTTGCGTAACCTAACTCCTCCTACCCATCCCGTCAGTGTCATCCTAAAACAGGCTGAGGAGATGGGAATAGTCGAGTTCCCACCAGAGTGCATGAAGGTCTCCCCAAAAGAAGACCAAGCAAAGTACTGCAGGTTCCATAGGCAACCCGGGCACGACACGGATGAATGTAACGTGCTGAAGAGGCAAATAGAAGAACTCATCCAGCAAGGCTACTTCCGGCATTCTGTCAAGCGATCCAAGCAGCAGCAATAGCCGCAACACGATCCATCAAAAAATCCACCAAAAAATGTCTGGAGGAAGGAGGATGGCGCCGAGTCGTCCACCTCGAACGCCAAGAAAAGAGAACATGACCAGATATCTGAGCAGGATGATAGCGAGAAGGAAACCGAGGTGGCGCCCAGACGACAAAAGAAGCACACCAACACTTTATCTATGGTGGACCTGCGGGGGGCGACACACCCACAGAAAGGAAGAACTGGAGCAGACAACTGTACGTGGGAGAAGTGGTAAGTCTTCCCAAAGGAAAGAAGCAGAGGCGGGATGCCATCACTTTATTTGACGAGGACCTCCCCGAGGGCCCCTTACCCCATCACGACGCACTAGTGATTAAGATGGACATCAATGATATGATCGTACATCGTATCTTGGTCGACACGGGAAGCTCGGTCAATGTGATGTACTACGACGCCTTCACCAAGTTAGGGCTACCTAGAGGCCAGCTCAAAGAGGTACGAACTCCACTCTCTGGGTTTACTGGGGATTCGGTGGAAACAGAAGGGTCGGTGACCCTGCCCGTGGAGATAGGCACGAGCCCCAACATTCGCAAGCTGGACATGGAGTTCATCGTGGTAAAACTCTCTTGTGCGCACAACATCATACTGGGGAGGCCAGCACTGGAGGACCTCAAGACCATAGTATCGGTGGAACACTTGTGTATGAAGTTCCCTACTCTGAATGGAATAGGAGTCGTCAGAGACCGACGAGCAGCCCGCAGTTGCTACTTGAAGGCATGCAAGAAGATTGACAGTAAGGACCTACAGGTCCACACGATCGCGGAGAAAATTTTCAAAGAAGAAGAGGCCTGGCCCCGCGCTGAGCCCGTGTCAGAAACGGAAGATATAGTTCTAGATCCCTCCAGACCAGACCGAGTGGTGAAGATCGGCACAGGCTTAAGCCCAGAGCTAAGGGCCCAGATAGTGGATGTAATCCGCCGTTCCCACGCGGTGTTCGCATGGGGGCCAGAGGACATGCCGGGCAGAGATCGACATCATAACCCACAAGCTCGCAGTCGACCCCAGCGGAAAACCAGTGCATCAGCGAAAAAGGTATATGTCGGCAGCGAAGAGAGTTCGTGAAAAAGGAGGTGACCGCGTTACTCCACGTGGGGCACATCAAGGAGATTTACTACCCACAGTGGCTGAGCAACCTAGTCTTGGCTCCCAAAGGATCAACGTGGAGGATGTGCGTGGACTACACGGACCTTAATAGGGCATGCCCTATGGACCATTTTCCACTACCTAATATAGATCAATTGGTGGACGAGACGGCAGGATGTGAACTCATGACCTTCATGGACACCTTCCGTGGGTACCATCAGATATCCATGCATGAGGAGGACGCCGAAAAGACCGCCTTCACCACTCCCGAGGGGATATTCTGCTACTTGGTCATGCCATTCGGATTGAAGAATGCCGGGGCCACATACACTCGCATGGTGGCAAAGCTGTTCAAGACGGTATTGGGACGAAACATGGAAACATACGTGGACGACATGATCGTCAAAAGTCGCAAGGCCACCTCCCATGTCGAGGATCTCAGCGAGGTATTTTCCATTATGAAGAAATTTAATTTGGGCTTGAACCCAAAAAAATGCACCTTCGCCGTTGATGGGGGCAAATTTTTGGGCTTGATGGTCACTAGGAATGGCATTGAGCCGAACCCAGAAAAGGTAAGGACTATCCTTGACATGGAGACTCCGCGGTCCATAAAGGAAGTCCAGAGACTCAACGGGCGTCTGGTGGCCTTAGGCCGTTTTCTATCTAAATCGGCTGAACGTTCCCTCCCCTTCTTCCAAATCTTGAAAAAGAACAAAGGGTTCGAGTGGACGCCAGACTGTCAAAATGCCTTCGAGGAGTTGAAAAAATACTTGTTGTCCCCGCCCCTGCTTGCAAAGCCAGAAGCAGGTGAAGCCCTAATCTTGTACTTGGGCGTGTCACAGGGTGCGATCAGCTCTGTGCTGGTCAAAGAAGAAGGAGGGACTCAG
This sequence comes from Ipomoea nil, assembly GCF_001879475.1. NCBI lineage: Eukaryota > Viridiplantae > Streptophyta > Magnoliopsida > Solanales > Convolvulaceae > Ipomoea > Ipomoea nil. The sequence continues at coordinate 1,305,208 of NW_017619276.1, read as the reverse complement.
CGTCCCATCTACTACGTGAGTAAAGCCCTAGACGACGCGGAGCTCCGGTACAGTGTGTTGGAGAAAACAGTATTTTCCATAGTCACTTCATCAAAAAGGTTGGCTCACTACTTCCAAGCTCACCCCATCCACGTACTCTCACACCAGCCGTTGGGGAGCTTCCTCTGGAATACTAACAGCTCCGCCAGGATGGCACGGTGGGCCATGCACCTCAGTCAGTTTGATATAGATTTCAAACCAAGGCCGGCCATCAAAGGCCAAGCTCTTGCAGACTTTATAGTGGAGTGCACAGCTCGGGAAGTGACGGACCAAGTAGAAACTGAAGATGGAGGGTGGTGGACCTTGTCCACAGACGGTTCTTCCAACAGCAAAGGTTGCGGCGGCGGCGTAGTGCTCGTCAATCCGGAGGGATTCCGCACCTACTATGCCATCCGATTCCACTTCAAGTTATCTAACAATGAGGCGGAGTACGAGGCCCTCCTCAATGGGCTGCGGTTGGCGGCGGGACTACGAGCTGAAAAGGTGCGAATTCGATGCGATTCCAAGCTTGTAGTCAGCCAGGTGTCTGGGGAGTATGAAGCCAACGAAGGAAGCATGCAGAAATACAGAGACGCGGTGCTGAGAACCTTGTGCGAGTTTGAGAGATATGAAATACATCAGGTACCAAGGGAGCAGAACGCCGACGCCGACGTGCTCTCAAAACTAAGTACCGAAGTCCCCAAGCCACATTAGGAAGATCGCTCGGCTAGAAGACCTCGAGACTTCAAGTATCGACGTTTCGTGGGTCTTCCCTGTGCAGACTAGGGAGCCATGTTAGATTGATCATATCAAGCGATACAAGGCAGATTGCACCTTACCACAAGACGAGGCAGACGCAAAGGTAACAAAGTTACGGGCACCCAGCTACGTTGTCTCGGGGCGATAAGCTATACAAACGCTCCTACAACGGCACGTTACTGAGGTGTCTATATCCAGATGAAGCCAAGTTGGTGATTAAAGAAGTCCACGAGGGGGTATGCTCCGCGCACCAAGGAGCGTACACCATTGCACGACGCATCATGTTACAAGGGTATTTTTGGCCCAAAATGCTGAGGGACTGCGCCGAGTATACAAAGCGATGTCCCAAGTGCCAAGAATTCCAGGCACTACCAGGTCGACCTGCGACGAATTACACCCCGGTAAGCACCACGATTCCTTTTTCAAGATGGGGAATTGATCTGGTAGGGGCCCTTCCCACGGGGACTGGAAGCAGGAAGTATATCATTGTGGCCATCGACTATTTCACGAAGTGGGTGGAGGCCGAGCCCCTGGTGAGCATCACCGCAGCAAGGTGCAAAAGGTTCGTCGAGAAAAGCATCCCTCTCCAGGTAATCACAGACAATGGTCATCAGTTCGAAGCACGAGAATTTTCAGAATTCTTAGCAGGATGGGGCGTTAAGCACAGCCGGGTGGCGGTATCTTATCCTCAGGCGAACGGGCAAGTGGAGAATGCGAATAGAACCATCCTCGACGGCCTCAAGAAAAATCTAGAAGTAGCCGGCGGAGCCTGGGTGGAGGAACTCGACGACATCCTCTGGGCCTACCGCACGACACCAAGAAGGGCCACCGGAGAAACCCCGTTTGCACTCGCCTATGGATTCGAAGCTCGGGCCCCGGTGGAAGTAATCATACCTAGTAGAAGGGTGGAGGAGTTCAAGTCAGAACAAAATGAACTCCACCAAAGGGTGGATCTGAACTTCTTGGATGAAAAGAGAGAAGCGGTATTCTGCAAGATGGAGAACTATAGTCGTCAGCTAAAGTCCTACCATGACGCAAAAGTCCGACCCCGGTATTTCCAAGTCGGCGACCTTGTGTTGCGAAGAAGGGAAGCCAGCCAACCCCTTGAAGGGGGGAAATTCACAAAGAAATGAGAGGGGCCTTATGCCGTGGAAGAAGTCGTTCGCCCAGGAACATACAAGTTAAAAACAACAGGGTATGGAACTCGGAACATTTGATCAAGTACTTCCCTTAAATATCTTGTAGTAGTAATCATTGGAACTAGTACTTGGTAATCGCGGTCCGTCCGCTCTACACGCTAAAGTTCTTTGAAATAATATCTTATCTTCATGGTCCGTCCATGTTATTTAGTAAAGCAAGTTCGTTATCATCTCTTACGCAGCTTTCTAAAATAATATCCCGTGCTCGTAGTCTGCCCATGTTGTTAAAAAAAATTAAAAAAAAATAAAAATCAGATGGTCGAGGCACGCCTCGACCAATGCCGAAGTCCGTCTCGGCAAAAAATAAAAAAATAAAAAAAAATAAAAATAAAATAAAATAAGTAACGAGTTTACTCCGAAGTAATTGGTTTATTCCGAATATTCCAAAAAAAAAAATAGCAAGATTGTTCGAACATAGAAAGACAAATTGTTCAAACATAGAAAAGCAGGAAAGTAAATTGTTCGAAGCTAGAAAGCAAGGGAAAAATCTCAAGTACGACTACGAACTACTCATTGTCCGAGAGCTCCTCAATCACAATATGATCGAGTGGAACATTGGGGACGTTGCTAGTGTCGATGCCGTGAAACTCGTCCACCGAAGAATCCTCACGAGCATCTGTAACATCATCGGTGGATTCATTCTGGGCATCAGGGTCAGGATTCTTCTCTATGACAGGCAAGCCAAGGGACACGGGGTCAAAATTTGGAACCTTCTCTCTCAACACTGGAAAAATCTGCTGTTGCTTCGTATACATCCCAATGTTAAAAGCCACCTGCGCCTCGACCTCAACCGCCTCTTGACCAGCTCCAGTTTTGAGGAATTCCCGGATAGCCTCAGGAGTGCTCATATAGTGCATCGCGTCCTCTCTGAACTCGGCTGAACTCTTGTAGGCCTCCACAGCCCGGCCAAGGGCGTCAGCATGGCCAGCACGAGTCCTCTCATGGTCCTCCCACTCCTTCCCTAGGGCAAGTTTAAGCGCTCCGTGCTCTTTCCTTAGGGCCTCAAGCTCGCTCGCCAGTTTGCTCAGAGCCTCCTCATGGGCCAACAGCGCTTGGTGCTCCTTCCTTAGCGCCCCAAGCTCGCCTTCCATCTTGCTCAAAGCCCCTTCTCGGATCGATAGCAGGTCCTTCAGGCTCTTGTTGTCCACATCCCTAATTTTGACATCCTCAATGAGCGCGTTCGTCACTCGCCGTCGTTGGGCATGAATGATCTGTCCCTCTAGCAGGGCCTGAAAGTAACAGACGGAGTAAGATACGCCAGGGCAAGGAAAGAACATAAGTATGAGAAAACTAACCTCAAAAATGTGTCGAAGATAACGCTCTTGCAGCATGTTGACATCCATGGCGACGAGGTGCTCCAAGTCCGCAGGAGGAGCAATACGAGCAGCATACTCAACCGCATCAAGACTTTTGTTTATTATCGATGCTCTCGGTGGCACGTCTATTCCCAGTCGGATCAAGTTGGTCCGAACACGCCAGCCGGGCTCAGTGGAAGTGTCTCCTTGCACCTCGGGGGGTTGGGGGGAAAAGGTAACGGTCGTGGGTGTGCGAGTCGGTGGAGGCTGCGTCACCCCCTCGGCGACCTTGGTTGGAGTAGGCGTACGCACCCTCTCGGCGACCTTGGTTGGAGTAGGCGTACGCTCAGCGACCTTGGATGGAGTAAGCGTGCGTGCCGGCGGAGGCGGCATCACCTCCTCGGCCTCAGCTTGGCTCTTTTTACCTTTCTCTACCTTGCTCTTCTTGGAGGGGGGATCCTGTGATCGCGACAAGTATCGACCGATTCTCGAAGACGAAGACATGGTACCTGCAACAAAAGAGGACAAGTTAGAGTTAGTGGTTGATGAATAAAGACTAAGTGGTAATAGAAGAGTACCCGTGGGTGCAAGAACAGAAGGATGAGTCCTCACGAAGCCTAAGCCCGCGAGCTTCCATTCGGTAGTGTAATCAACGATCGATAAAAGACCATCCCCTAGTAAATCATCTACATCTCGACGGAGGGAAGGACTCATGTCGAGAGTAGGAGGGCAACGTAAATGGGATCCCCACGTGACACGAAAGGGAGACGGACTACCCACTAGGGTGACAAAGACGTATTTGGGTTTCCAATCCTTGTTAAACGTAGGACGGTCCTCAAAGAGTTTGAAATGCGGCCTGCTCGAAACCATGACAAATCCCTTACCCTCCTGAGAAGCCCTACCAACTATGAAAAGAGTCTGGAAAAGATCTAGCGTGGGTTATATCCCTTTGTCCTTACATATAGAAAGAAAGCCCGCAATCACCTGGTGACCATTGGGAACAAGCTGGCCAGGGGCTATCTCGTAGTAGTTCATAAAATCTATCACAAACCTATGAAGGAGAAACCGCAGCCCAACCTGTAGCGATAGAAGGTGGACCACAAAATACTTATCGAGGGGTGGGTCGGAGATATTACCCTGAGGGTTAGGAGGGAGAGTCAGAACGTCAAGACTAAGGAGACCTCTAATATCATCCCAATCCCGTGACCCTAGTTGAGGCCGTATGGACAGGACGAGGGACTTATCAAGAGCAGAATATGAGGCCTTGCGTTTTTTCTTCTTTTTCAGTTGGGGCCTAGGTGTGGGCGAGTCAACAACAAACGGAAGAGGGGGAAATTTTGCAAAAAGAGGGGAATCATGCTCGAGAAGGTATTCCTCATCAAAATCAAGTTCTCCGACATCAATCGAGGGAGTAACATCCATTATAAGCAAAAGACACTAACCTCACCTCGGTTACAGATAAGCTCACAAAGACTTGGGTACAAAAACTTCCTGTCAGGAAAAGAGCATATTAAAAAAAAAAAAAAAAAAAAAAAGAGAACCGAGTCCTCGGCCACGGATTGGCCGAGACACAACTCGGGTGGCCGAGGCGCGGCGACAGCTTCGGCCGAGGCGTGCCTCGGCCGAAGAATCGAAGTCCGCCTCGGTCACGCAAAAAAAAAAAAAAAAAAAAAAAGGGGGGCTGAGGCAACGCCTCGGCCAGATGGCTGAGCCGACGCCTCCGCCACAAGCCGAGGCGCAGCGCCTCGGCCCAAAAAAAAGAAGGAAAACACGCACATATATGCGTATATGTTAAATACACAAATAAATCGCAAAATAGTAAGGACAACGGAGACTTACAGAGCTGTGGCAGAAGTTGATTAAGAGGTGATCTCAAACTACTTAGAGGCAAGGGTTTATATTGGAGAGGAGCCTGGGAGAAAAAAAGTTAAGTGAAGCAGGAAAGGATTTGGAAAGCACAAATCAGGGATTTGGAAGGCACAAATTAGGGATTTTGAAAATAAAATCACATATCCTAAATCAAGCAGGATTCTACACAGGATCAAATAAAATCACATATCCTAAATCAAGCAGGATTCTACACAGGATCAAAATAGATTCAGCCTTACTCCCAAGTCAACTCAAACACATCCGTTGACTCAGGAGTAGGGGAGACTGGTGACAGGATAATAGACCCGACCCGGATCACAAGTGGGCATCTAACCCAGCGTCACATGGGAACCCAACCGGCAGAACTCCAACGGTTAGGAATTCCATCAGGTGCCACCTTTACTGTCATTGAAGCCAGCATTGAAGCCCCCATTGATGAGAGAGAGTTGAAGGCTTAGGCTCCCCATTTATGTCCCATGTTGTTACCGTTAGGACTCTAGTATAAATGGGGCTCTCCTCAGCTAGCAAAGGACACACTGTATTTTCTATACTGAGACTAAGGCAATACAACTATTGTCACTCTTTCACATAACGTTAGTATAATATTATTATTATCGGTAACATATTTACCGTCATTGGTGCTTTCATTGAGAGCCTGAGTCTAACACTCAAGCAGGCGACGACACACACAACTCATTCATCTTTCAACAGCAAGCTTGAAAGAATGGTGTCCCGCAGCTCCCACGGTTCTCGCAACGTGAACAATGGCAATGCCTTAGGTGACCTCCGGGACCAACTCACCAACAATCGTGGAGGGGACCTCCGAGAACAGCTCAACAACGAGAGGCCCGGGGACCTTCGAGACCAACTCAACAATGATGGTTAGGAGTTTAAACCCCACCTTGGACATCTACTTCATTTCATAACATGTATATGGGGCATTTATTAGGTGTCTTCTTTTTTTATTTTTTTTTTATTTTTAAAGATCTGATAATTATAAACTATTTAATATTTTAATACAGTAGTTAATACTAAAATATTAAATATTAACTTAAAAAAATATTTAGAATTGTAAATTGTGTAAAGATTTAAAGAATTAAAACAGAATTCCACAAAGTCACAACCCACAAAGTATCAATATTAGAGTAGCTGATTTTGTTCTGTTTTGTTTTTTTTTTTTTTTTTTTTTTTTGGTTTTTTTTTGTTTTGTTTTTGGTTTTATATACATTTTTTTTTGAGTTTGTGACCGATTCAAACGATTTGGGGTTATTTCGCTCAAAACGACGTCGATGTGAGTGAAATAACTCATTAAAGAAAAACAATAGCTATTCGACCGCCGACTGCCTAGGTCGCCTAGTTGGCCGGCCGTCTAGAACACCGATTACGGTGAAAATTTTGGCGGTCAGCCGGCGCTTAGGCGTGATTTTTGCAACCATGATCCTATGTAAAAAAATTAAAAAATAAAAATAAAAAACGTCAATTTGCTATCTAATAGGACCATAGGGGTTAATTTAATCTTTTGATCTTTGTATTCCATAAATAAGTTGAACAAAAGAAATTATAAATGGTGAACCTAATTGAAAAGCTTAAAATAATAAAAAGAAGGGGAAAAACGTTTTTGACCCCTCAATTGTTTTACTTTTGTAAATTTAGTCCCTGTTAATTGATTTGAACAAGATTAGTCCTTTAATTATTTATAATGTAGCACATTTAGTCCATGATGTTATATAATTAAAAATTTTATTAATAATTTCTTTTCTCGTGGGGTTATATGTGTGAATTCTTTTCTACCATTAACTTTCTTCTCCTTAACGTAGCTTCTGGATGTGTTAGCCAGAAAATGGCGAGGAAGAAGCAGTTTTCTAGGCAGTTTCATGACATGGAGGGACTCCAACACTAGAACCATTGATTCTTTTTCAGTCTTCACAGACTCCACCGCCGCCATAGCCATAGACCTCGCCAAGATGCACATCAAACGCCTCTGTTTCGTCTTCCCGGATGACGATGAGACCGCACTGCCGGCGCTGGTTGATCACGAAAAAGGAGTTGATGTTGGTGGAACGCGGCAGCGGGGACATGTTCTTAACTTGTTAACGATTCCTTGCATAGATTCTTGGACTCGGGGTGGGTTAGCTTTTGCAGCCCCTAAGTGGTGGGGAGAAGTAGTTTTCCGGGCAGTTTTACCACACGCAGATGGGGGAAAATAACGTAGGGAGCGATAATCCAAGGATTTTTAGCTATTACGAGCTCTTTGTCCGGTCTAATTAATGGTTTTAGTGAAAGTGAAATCTTGGGCAGCGGGAGATTTAGGATGGTACACAGGGTGGTTATGCCCAGCAACGGAACGGTGGTGGCGGTGAAGTGGCTGGCGGAGAGAGGGGAGAGATTTGAGATAACATTCGCGCACGGAGCTGGTGGCCGTGGCTCATCTCCGTCACCGGAATCTTGTCAAGCTCTGGGGTGGTGTGTTCATGACAATCAACTTTCTTAGTATATATGACTACATGCCTAATCGCAGTCTTGATAGAGTTCCGTTCAAAAGATAAGAGAACTTGGGGCCGCCGCCTCTGGACTAGGAGATGAGGAAGAAGATTGTTCTGGCTGCATCACTGTTCTATCTCCATGAACAGTTGGAGACTCAGATATTTCACAGAGACATTAAACCATGCTATATTATCATATGAAGACAGGATCTGACCAAAAGGCATACGTTAAAGGAGGGAGAAGAAATTAAGGGCCCGTTTACTAACAGAAAACTATTTTATGTTTTCTATTTTTTTTTTTGAAAATTCTTTGTTTTCAATTCTCTGTTTTCTATTCTCTGTTTTCGAAAACTGAAATTGAAAACGTGTTTACCTGTACTTAAGTTATTTCGTGACAAATTAAAATACCATTACAAAACATATTAATTGCAATAATTTAAAATAAGTTGTTTCGTGACGAAATGTGATTACAAAACATTGTAAATAAAATTGAGTATACCATCAATGATTATAATTTGCCCAGAGTGCATTTGCGATGTCCTCACGCAATTGTAGCATTTGGTCTTGTTGACTCATATCTAATTGTATGGTATCATTTCCACCACCACTACTACTTCCACCATCATCCAAAACCATGTCTTGCGTTCCGTACATCATACCCAATTAGAAAGCAAAAAAATGTGTTCATTTAGATGGCAGCTTTCGCAACAATTGTAATAAACAAAATAGCAGCAATTGTGTTAGTAAATTTTATTAAACAAAACCATTTTAGCTTAAAGGAATTCAAAGTAAGATAAGACAGATAGAATTTTGTTAATCTTTTAGCTTAAAGGAATTTTGTTAATTTTTTAGTTTAAAGGAATTTTGTTAACTGCCAATTTAACAAAATAGCAGCAATTTGATTAATCTAAAAAGCCCACCACTTTCGCAACAAACATCAATAAATAATAGCAGTAAGTTGGTTTAATTTAGCATATCAGATTTCTTTTTTAATTTGCATACCCTGCAATCTTAGAGAAGCACAACACGGTACATGATAATATGGCAATAACAAGCTAATAAATCACGAGCAAAATTTTCAAGATCTAGAAATCTTCTATGGTAACCAAGTTAAAATTATCAAAATAAAATTACCTGGTAGCTTGTGGACTGGAGAAGCTGAGTGGTAGAGTGGAGATTGGAGAGCTGGAGAGTCTTGGCGGCAATGACGCGATGGGGATCGAAGAGCTCGGATCGAACTCGTTGGAGGGAAGACTGGAGAGAGGATACGGAGGAAAGAAGGGAGGAGAGAGCGGAGTCTGCCGCACTGGTAGCTTGAGGAGACTCCCGATGCTCTGAGGAACGTCTGGCGGACAGCAGCACTTCACTGATGGTGAGATTCACGGTGGCCTGAGGAATAGCGGGTGGGTGTGAGACAGTGGCGAGAGGAGTCACAATATATGGAAGCAGCAGCGGGAGAAGAAAGAGAAAAGGAGCTGAGGGTGGGTGTGAAAGAGAAGAAGAAAGTAATGAAGGAAAATGGAGGGTAGTTGGCTGACATTAAAGTAGAGAAGAAAGGAGAAAAGAAAGAATAAAATGTGGTTGGCAGGATTCGATGGTACTCCTACTGTTCACGCGTGTGTTTTCTATTTTGAAAACAACTTTTTTTTTTTTTTTGTTTTCTGATTTCTTGCGTGAGATGAAAATTGTTTTCAAATTTGGAAATGGAAAAAAATAATAGTAAATACCTTTGACTGTTTTCAATTTTCAATTCTTGAAAATTTCCTGTTAGTAAACGCCCCCTAATGGTTGATAAATATAATCCTATGTAAAATAATTATTAATTTTGTTTAATTATATAACATTAGGGATCAAATGTGCCACATTATAAACAATTAAATGATTGAATGTGTTCAAATTAATTGATAGGGGCTAAATTTGCAAAAGTAAAACAATTGAGGGACTAAAAGCGTCATTCTCCCTAAAAAGAATTAAATTGGAGAGAATGTCCTTCCAAAAAAAATAAAAATTTGGGAGAATAAACCGTAACTCATTGTTTTTTTTTTTTTATTTTGCCCAAATTGAAAGATTTTGGAGCGTAAAGTGAACCCAAGTATGGATGGCAACTGGGCGAGGCGGGGTCCCCGTCTCCGCTATCCCGACCCCGTCCTCATTCCCATCCCCGTCCCCGTCTCTGGCGAGAAATTGAAAAAATTCTCCGTTTCTATTATCACTGGGAGTTTGGTAGGGACGGAGAATCTCCATTCCCGGTCAACCCATAGTCAAAGTGTCAAACTAATACTCCCTCCGTCCTATTTTACCTGTCTCACTTTCCTTTTTAGTTTGTCCCAAAACAATGTCATATTTCCAAAATTGAACATAATATCACTCTACATTTCCCAATTTACCCTTTTGACTTTTCAAATTTTTAGAGATAAGTACAATTGTATGTTGTACAAATAACACCTACTTTTGAGGGGCAAAATTGAAAAGTTAGTAACATTTGTTATGTTTTATTAAAACTGTGCAAAAAGCAAATGAGACAATCAATTAGGGACGGAGGGACCGGTGGCTTGTGGTCCACTGGTATTGGATTGTTCCCCTAAGTGGGAGGTGATGGGTTCAAACCTCACTTGAGGAATGTAGGGTCTCCCCCTTCCTTATAATAAAAAAAAAAAAAAAAATTAGGGACGGAGGGAGTGCCATTGACACAGTAGGCAAAACTTAATTAAACTCCTAGTCTTCTTCAAATTATGTTCATATACCTAGTTTCATATTTTGGTTGTTAATCTGTGCAAATTAAAAGCCATTACTAGCCAAATAAATTAGTTAATAAAATAACTCATAGATATATGTATATATACAAAGCAGTGAAAGCAATATATATATATATATATATATATATATATATATATATATATATATATATATATATATAGGGATGCACTCAGGTGCGAATAAGTGCCCAGGAAGGAAATGCGAACGAATCAGCGTGCAACACGTGTCCAGATCTAGTAGATTAAAAAAAAAACGCGGTGGCATTTTCGTAAATAATTGAACATCGAAGTGCAAGTAAAATCACTTACAAGTGCACCTACTTTCACCTATAAGTGCATGTAATTTTGCCTTGTTAGCATTCACTTTCTGCAAATATTCATGCACCTGGGTGTGTTTATAACTATAGATGCAACTATTTATAATTATAGGTGCAACTACTTATAACTATAGGTGCACCTACTTTCACCTATAAGTGCATGTAATTTTTCCTTGTTCACATTCATTGATCTGAGTACAGCGGGTAGTAATACCCCTGAAAACCACTCGCAAACATTCATACACCTAGGTGCAACTACTTATAACTATGTGTGCAACTACTTAGAACTATAGGTGCAACTACTTAGAACTATAGGTGCAATTATATATTGATGCTCAGTGTAAATTTTTACTTGCACCTATAATACATTTTACATGCACTTGTAATACATTTTAATTGCACTTCGATGTTCAATTATTTAAGAAAATGCCACCGCGTTTTTAAAAAAAAAATCAGTGTTTCTCATCCATTAGATCTGGACACGTGGATGGACAGAATCCATTCCTATTTCGCGCCTGGGCGGAGCATTCGCACCTGAGTGCGATTATATATATATATATATATATATATATATATATATATATATATATATATATATATATATATATATATATATATATATATATATATATATATATATATATATATATATATATATATATATATTGATGGATTATATGAATCCGGAGGTCCGGATTATACAACCCGTATAGATGTTTGAATGTAAGAAGTAGATAATAAAACGGTAAATATTATATTAATTAAGCATAAAATGCTATTACAAAGGTTCGGGACGTGTAATAACGTTACAAGTGTTGTCTGAAGGTAGATGATGCTTGAATAGAACACCGGAGGGTGTTTTTATACCCCCCCCCCCCCCCCGGCCGGACCGGGCCCGGGTCACGCGGGAGGACCGGCGGCCCGCGCCGCGGGACTCGCTCCACGCGAGGACCTGGTCCTTGGCCGAGCGCGGAGCTCGGCCATGGGCTCGGCCGAGCCCGTGGAGGTCGGCTCGACGGCGAGTTGACCTCACCCCAGGCCGACCCCGGGGTGGTTGGCCGACCCCGGGGTGGTCGACCCCGCGTAGGCCGACCTCGAGGTGCCGAGCCCATGTTGGCCGACCCCGGGGTGGTTCATCATTCCGTGTGCATAGTAGCCGGGGACCCGTGATAATAGCCGAGGACCCCGTGGTAGTAGTCGAGGACCCCGGGGAGGTAGACCTCTCCATGGTCTGTCCGGCCGCGTGCGTAGTCCACTCGGTGCCAGGTGTGATCTGCTCCATATTGCTTCGCTTCGGGTTCGCTCCGTAATTATTCCATATCATTAATCCCCCACTCTCGGGGCTGCGAGAAGTCGTCAGCCCAAGAGAGTACCAAAGCCGCTTGATAGTTACGGACCCCCCTCGTGTTTTAACGCTTTATCCTTCGTCTATGCTTGCTGTTGTGCAAGCTGTCGCCCGAGCGGCGTCCACGGAGAGCGTGTTGGGGACCCTTCGGGGGTAGCTAGGGGCCGAGATGAGGGGTCGCAAAGAGTTGGAGGCGGCGCACAAGGCCATGGAGAGCATGCCTGCGGCGTTGGAGGGCAAGTATGCCGAGTTGATTGTCAACCATGCGCAGGAGCGCTGGGTCCATGTGGAGGCTTTGAAGGCGGCCATGTCGAGCTACAAGGACTCCGAGGTGGGCTTTAAAGGCAGCCCTGTCAAGCTACAAGGACCCCGAGGTTTTCATCAAGGATGTGAAAGCCTACCTCGCCGAGCATGCGGTGGAGACCTTTGGGGACCTTCCACGCGACCCCATTGGGAAAGAGATCGTGGCTGTGCAGGGGTTGCAGATGTACAATGTGGGAGAGTATGTGATGTAGCGTAGGGTTTAGTTCGTTCTTTGCATGAGAGACGAGACCCTCGACCCCGTGGCGTGGGGTCTCCCGGCTGACCTCGGGAACCCGGAGTCTCTAGCCGACCCGATGGAGGTGGCCAATGGAGATGTTCATCTGACTTCCCCTCGGGGCTCGGCCACGGACCTCCCGTCCAATCCGGACTTGATTTCAGACCTTCCACATGGTGCCTGTGATGATGTCCCCTAGAAGCGGATTCACATTGACCCCGTTGGCGTTGAGGCTCTCCTTCAGCCGGGTGATAGGGAGACGCGGCTCATCCGCTCGACGATAGGCGAGGTCGGACCTCGTACCGCCCCTAGGGTGCACCGCGAGGCCGGCCGAGCACTCTTCGAGAAGTCTGCCGAGACCCGCTCGAGAGGTCGGTCATGACCTCCTCGAGAGGTCGGCGGAGACCTCCTCGAGAGGTCGGCGGAGACCTCCTCGAGAGGTCGGCGGAGACCTCCTCGAGAGGTCGGCCGAGACCCCATCGAGAGGTCGGTCGAGACCTCCTCGAGAGGTCGGCGGAGACCTCCCCGAGAGGTCGACCGAGACCTCCTCGAGAGGTTGACGGAGACGTCCTCGAGAGGTCGGCCGAGACCTCCCCGAGAGGTCGGCCGAGACCTCCTCGAGAGGTCGGCCGAGATCTCATCGGAAAAGTCGGCCAAGACCTCCTTGTGAAGTCAACCGAGACCTTGCCGAGTGGCGAATGAGGTCGGACCTCGGGCTTCCCTTAGGGTAGCCCATCGACCCCAAGCCACCATACTTGGGCCGTTATGTTCTTCCGTTGGGGTTGGTACGCGAGGTCGGACCCCGTGGCCCCTTAGGGTGGCCCTTCGACTCCAAGTCACCGGACTGGGGCCGTTAAGCTCTTCCGTCGGGGTTGGTACGCGAGGTCAGGCCTCATACCGTCGCTAGGGAATCTAGATTGCGTTACGCCCGTTTGGCGATAGGCGAGGTCGGACCTCGTACCGCCCCTAGAACGTCTTAGCGATTCTTGGGTTGGGGCCTTTTGACTCGTATCCCGAATCCTTCCGTTCGGCGATAGGCGAGGTCGGACCTCGTACCGCCCCTAGAACGTCTTAGCGATTCTGGGGTTGGAGTCCTTTGACTCGCGCCCTGAACCCTTCCGTTCGGCGATAGGCGAGGTCGGACCTCGTACCGCTCTTAGGGTGTTAAGATTGCGTTACGCCCGTTCGGCGGTAGGCGATGCCGGACCACGTACCGACCCTAGGACGTTTTAGCGATTTCGGGAGGAGTCCATTGACTCGCGCCCCGAACCCTTCCGTTCGGCGATAGGCGAGGCCGGACCTCGTACCACCCCCTGGGCATGTGCTACGTCTAAGTTGGCCGTTGCGGTCCCAGCGTACGTAGCCTCCATGTCCGGCCGACCCGGCATGGCCGGCCCCGCGGTGCCCGAGTACCTGATCTCGCATGTGCCTGTGCTCTTCCACCATTCAGGATAGAATAATTACTCAACCAAATTCATTATTCCATTATGAACGAAAACAAAACATTATTGTGGGGAGTCGGCCTGTTATTGTGGAGGGGGTAGGCCGTACAAATGTGCTTCTACTGGTAAAATTTCAGCAAGTGTTCCGAGTTCCACACCCGATCCACCTTCTTGCCCGATGGAGTCCTCAACTTGTAGCTGCCCTGGCGTACTATGGCTTCGACCACATATGGTCCTTCCCATTTCTTGGCAAACTTGCCTCCGTCCTGGGGTCGGCTTGCTTCCCTCCTCTAGAGGACGTAATCGCCGACTTGAAAGTAGCGAGGTCGGACCCTGTTGTCATGGTATGCCTTTGTCTGGCGCTGGTAATTTTCCGCGCGAACCATGGCGTCCTCCCTTCTGTCGTCGATGAGGTGGAGGTCGGCGGCGTGGTGCTCCTCATTGAGGTCGGGGTCGTACACTGCGAACCGATAGGATGGTATTGCCTCGGTGGGGGCCCGCACTTCGAACCCGTATGCAAACGGAGTTTCCCCGGTGGCTCTTCTTGGGGTGGTGCGGTACGCCCATAGGACGGTGTCCAACTCCTCCACCCATGTACCTCCCGCTGCGTCCAGGTTCTTCTTGATGCCTTCCACTATAGTTCTGTTGGCGTTCTCCACCTGTCCATTTGCCTGCGGGTACGCCACCGCCACACGGGTGTGTTTTATGTACCATTGGTCGCAGAACTCCTTGAACTCTTTGCTCTCAAACTCCACCCGTTGTCAGAGATGATTTGCATGGGGACCCCAAAGCGGTATAGAATGTTCCTCCGTACGAACTCCGTGCACCGGGTGCTTGTGATGGTGGCGAGGGGCTCAGCTTCGAACCACTTTGTAAAATAGTCTATGGCGACTATTATGTACTTCCTCTTTGCGGACCCCATGGGTAAGTCCTCGACTATGTCGATTCCCCACCTTGAGAATGGGATCACCGTTCTGATTGGCGTGCAGCTGGTTACTGGTCGACCCGGCTCCGCGTGAAAGTGTTGGCAGGTCGGGCACTCCCCGGCGTACTCTGCGCACTTCTTGGCCATATTTGGCCAAAAGTACCCTTGCAATAGGGCCCTCCTCGCCATGGCGAAGGCTCCTTGGTGTGCCGCGCAGGTGCCCTCATGTATCTCTTCCTTGACGGACTTGGCTTCGTCTAGGTACAAACACCAGAGGAGGGCGTCATTATAGGACCTTTTGTAAAGGGTGTCGCCAAGGAGGACATATGGTGGTGACCTCCTCTTGACTGCCTTGGCGGCCGCCTCGTCTGCTGGCTGGGTGCCCGTTCTCTTGTACTCCACCAGGTGGTCTAACCAGCATGGGGGGCGAGTTTGTATGGGGAGGGCTGGGTAGGCCTCCAGGGTGGACCTTCTGAGGTATTCAATCTGTGCTATCTTAGAGACATGCTCCGGGGTGCCAAGGCCGAGCTTGGAGAGCAAGTCCGTGCCCCCGTTTTGACTTTGGGGTACCTCGATCAAGTCGGCTATGTGGAGGTCTCCGTACTTTTCACGATCATGTCGTCAACGTAAGCTTGCAGGTTCCGACCGAGGACCTTCTTGAATACCTTGGCCACCATTCTTGTGTACGTGGCTCCCGAGTTCTTGAGCCCGAAGGCCATGACCCGGTAGCAAAAGACCCCTTCGGGGGTGGTGAACGCCATCTTTTCTTCGTCATCCTCGTGCATGAAGATTTGGTGGTATCCCCGGAAGGCGTCTAGGAAACTCATGAGCGCGCATCCCGCCATCTCGTCCACCAGCTGGTCTATGTTGGGTAGCGAGAAGGGGTCCATGAGGCATGCCTTGTTGAGGCCCGTGTAGTCCACACACATCCTCCACGTAGGTGGTTTAGGTGCGAGGACTACGTTCGCGAGTCATGCCGGGTATAGGACCTCCCTTATGTGCCCTATCTCGAGGAGGGTGTCGACCTCCATATTCACAAATTCTCGTCTGTCCGCGGCGAGGTAGCGCTTCCGCTACTGGACCGGCTTGGCTTTGGGGTCCACCGCCAGTTTGTGCGTGATGACCTCCTAACTGAGGCCCGACATGTCCTCGGGACCCCAGGCGAACACGCCCTTTTTGCTGCAGATGACCTCCATGATCCAACCCCGGAGGTCGGCTGAGGTCCAGAATGACCTATTCCGTCTCCACCGCGGGTTTGGCTCAAGGCTGCTTCTCTTCCTATCGAAGCGCCTTCTCAGTTACGGTGTGTACCTGGAGGTCCTTTATTATTTGGCGGCATGCCTTCAAGTAGCAGCTCCGACTGATCTTCTGGTCTCCCCGCGCGATACCCACTCCTGTGGGGGTGGGGAACTTGATGCAGAGGTGCTCCATGGAAATGATGCACCTGAGGTCCTCCATGGCAGGTCGGCCGAAGATGATATTGTGGGCACAGCTGATTTTGACCACCACCTCCCACCTTTTGACGTACGGCGAAGTGCCGATTTGTACCTCGAGGGTGATGGAGCCCTCTGTTTCGGTGGAGTCCCCGGTGAAACCAGATAGCGGGGTCCGTACTGGGGAGAGCTACTTCTGGGATAGCCCGAGTTGCTTGAAGGTGTCATAATACATGACGTTCATGGAGCTTCCCGTATCCACCAGTACACGGTGGACAATGATGTCCTTGATCTCCAGCCTGATTACCAACGCGTCTCGGTGGGACAGGGGGCCATCCGAGAGGTCGTCGTCGGTGAACGTTATGGGCTCCCGGCGTGTCCTCTTTTCGTGGGGTACCCGGATGACCTCCCCCACGTATAGGCTCCGCGCCCACCTCTTCCTCTCGGCGGGCGTGTCTCCACCCTCCAGGCCGCCGAAGATGACGTGGATGACTTTCTTCTTTGGCGGGCTCTCCGGCTCGGTTTCCTCGTCCTCGGTGAATTGGCCCAGTTCCCTCTTGCGCGGGGCAGAGGCGGATGGTCCGACACCGCCCTTCTTCTTCCGGGTGTTGTCGTGGCCCTTGGCGGGGTCCTGCCCTGTCCTCTTCACGTATTGGCCTATGTATCCCCACTGGATGAGCTCCTCGATCTGTCTCTTGAGGACCATACACTCGTCCGTGTCGTGCACGCACTGCCGATGGAAACGGCAGTACTCCTTCGAGTCGGCCTTAGGGGAGACCTTCAAGCACTCCTCGGGGAACGAAACGATACACATGTCATTCGCGTGTTCCAGGATGATGCTCACTGGCTGTGTCAGCGGGGTCAGGTGTCATAGAGGGGCTAGACGGGGACCCCGATCACGGCGTGACCGTGATGGGCGACGGTCCTCTTGAGGTTGAGGTGCCTTGTCACTCCGGCCCCGCCCCTCCTCCTCCTCTTTCTTCCTCTTCTCGTCTCTCGGATGGTCGCGGTGAGTTGAATTCCTCATTAGCCGGCGTTGCAGGCGCCTGGGGCGCGTGAGTGCTGGGACCACCGTGCTCCCTCGGAGGGGGCGGAGGTGGTGGTGCCGGGGCACCTCGTCGCAACCCCGCCGCGACGCGGTTGAGCGCAGTCGCCGCCTACTCGAGCGTGGCGGCCTCCTCCTGGGAGTCGGAATCCGGGGTGGGACGGGCGGCGCCGACCCGCTGAGTGGGCGATTGTTGGTGAGCCGACCCCAGAGGTCCTCCGCCGTCCCCTGCTGGTTCCCGTTGATCTGATCTCTGAGGTCCCCTCCCATCCCCACGGGCACGGTCTGCCGAATCGTCGTGGTCCCGTTGGGGTGGTTGGCGAGGGAGAGGTTGCTGGTGTTGCGTGAACCCTGCGAGTCGTGGGTGTTTGACCCGGATCTTGTCATCGCTGTGGATGAATGATAATGGGGAGAGCGCTTAAGCTTGTACAGCCGCTCTCAACAAGAGCACCAATGATGGATTATATGAACCCGGGCGTCCGGATTATACAACCCGTATATATGTTTGAATGTAAGAAGTAGATAATAAAACGGTAAATATTATATTAATTGAGCATAAAATGCTATTACAGAGGTTCGGGACGTGTAATAACGTTACAAGTGTTGTCTGAAGGTAGGAGATGCTTGAATAGGACACCGAGGGGTGTTTTTATACCCCCCCGACTGGACCGGGCCCGGGTCACACGGGAGGACCCGCGGCCCGCGCCGCGGGACTCGCTCCACGCGAGGACCCGGTCCTTGGCCAAGCGCGGAGCTCGGCCAATGTGCCGGCCATGGGCTCAGCCGAGCCCACGAGGCCGACCCCGTGGAGGTCGGCTCGACGGCGAGCCGACCTCACGCCAAGCCGACCCTGGGGTGGTCGACCCCGCGTAGGCCGACCCCGGGGTGCCGAGCCCATGTTGGCCGACCCCAGGGTGGTTCGTCACTCCGTGTGCATAGTAGCCGGGGACCCGTGGTAATAGCCGAGGACCCCGTGGTAGTAATCGAGGACCCCGGGGAGGTAGACCCCTCCATGGTCTGTCCGGCCGCGTGCATAGTCTACTCGGTGCCGGGTGTGATCTGCTCCATATTGCTTTGCTTCGGGTTCGCTCCGTAATTATTCCATCATATATATATATACTGAATACATTGAATAAGGTATTATATATTAGGGTTAATGTCTTTAGTGTCTTAATTTATATATATTAATTATTCGAGGACGGGGTGGGCGATCCCCAACAGGGACGGGGCACAGTGTCATCCCTAAACTCAAGTGCTCATATTGGAAACTCAAAAAGGGAGCAAGTACGATATGTGAAGCCTGTAACCAGCGCTATTGGAGAAGGAGACAACATAAACCTAGGTGCATTTTTAGGTTTTTACTCCTCTCCCACTTTTATAGAAAATTAACCCGGTCAAAATTAATTAACTTAATAATCAAGATTAAAGATTAATAGAAATGGAAGTGAAAATAATGTCTCAATGAGACAACGAAATCTTGTGTTTCACTATTGAATGCTAAGATATTACAGAGTACAAAGGGAAGTGCTATAATATAATAAGACAAAGTGTGTCTTGAACTATACAAGGAATCAACTATTTATACTAGTCCTTTTAACAACCTCCACTCGGATAGGGTGTTTCAACAATACTTGATCTTTGCCGAACCAACCCTAGAAACCGATTATAGAGGTTGACCATAAGCTTGAGCATCCTCACGACTTTCGCTTCCTATGCATTGGTTGACCCTGAGTAATGGCCAACCTCCCAACATGGTCGACCCCAAGATCGGCCCTTGGCTCGCATGCTTTGCCTTGGGTCTGCACCACGCCTCTTAGGCTTAAAAACTTAGGCCAAGTCTAATATATCCACCATTAACACCCCAGTCTCCAAACTGCAAATTGATAGTGAAATGAGTAGTGAAGTTTGTGTTTCATCTAGGAAGTCTTTCCTCATTTAATATCTATAAAATTATAGATGACAACTATTTCTAAAATCGTAGTTGACCCCACCATCTAGTCCATTGGATGAGTCTGGTCAGGAGCAAACTCTTCTATTTGGGTGAAGATAATCTCACTTAGGGATGCTATATGACAGTCAAGGAGCCACAAGCAATTCCCCACCGGCCACCCCCAAAGAAATAGAGACCCTAGGAACCTGAGGTTGATATTGGGGTAAGCGAGACAATGGCTCAAGGGTAATGTCTACTAGCATTTTTTCATTGGATAATTTGGTTTTTAATAACAAGTAAGTGGATCAACTATTTTATGACATCCAATAATTATAAATTATGATGAATTTCAGGAGGGGAAATTTAATTATTTACTTATTTTAATTTTCATGTTGAACTCCGTATTAGTTTAATCGCAATCTGCATATTATAATTAATTTTTTAATAACACCAAACATGTTACTAATTTTTTGAACAAAGTTTTTTTTACAATATTTTTTGAACACAGTTATTACCAGTAAATACGTCTTTTAAATGAGTAGTCACATGATCAATTTTCAACGTGGGAGGCATTAATTCTTTGAGCTAAAGAAAAATTGAGAGTATAAAACAGATACTACATTATAAAGAATCAAGTATTTAAAAACAAAGCTCGCATGGGTAGTTCAACTGGTCATAGAGGTGAAACTTTAACTTCTCAAAGTGAGAGGACTCCTAGTGCGCAGTGAGACTCAACTAGCCAAAGGGTGGAAAAGCAACATAACTGCCTTAAAGAAAATGTAAATGTATAATGTAATTAGCTAAGAATATATATTTCACCAAACAAAAGATAAAATCCGGGAGGCCGGACTCCATTTCTTATGCTTCGTTTTTCTGAAGTCTGTTTCCCAAAATCTTTCGCGCTCACTTTCTTATCCATGACAAAACCACCCATTAAAGAATCGCAGTTTTCACTTTTCAGTATCACCTGCAATTGAATTCTTCTGTGTTGCACCACAACACCCTTCACTGTCCTCTACTGATTTGGCTGTATGTGCAAATATCTCGAGCTAAGGTATAAGTTTCTATCCAGACTTTGATATTGCATGCTACATGCTTGTTGAATTGCATCAATGGGTGTCTCATCATGCTTTGTAAATGCGTTCCCTTTTACCATATCCTTAAACTCTCAAAAGCTCATTTCTTTCACATTATCACAACGCCGTGAGCTCTTTGCCTCAATCTCGGCCACAAATTCACCCTCTGCCGCCACAATTTCACTCCTCAAATCCAAACACCTCCCACCAGACTTCACCCAGAAGCAGCTTCTGGATACTCTTCGTCAGGAGAAAGATGAAGCCTCAGCTCTTAACCTCTTTAAATGGGCTTTAGAGCAGCCTGAGATTGAACCCAGTCGGCAGATTTGCGAGGAGATTCTCCGTAAGCTTGGAAAAGCGGGATCTTTTGATGCGATGAGGAGAGTCTTGGATGATATGAAAGACTCCAGGGTTGAGATTGGTGAAGGTACTTTTTTCATCTTGATTGAGAGTTATGCCAAGTTTGAACTTTATGATGAGGCTATTGGTGTTCTTGATGTGATGGAACAGGAGTTTGATGTGAAACCAGGAACCTTTAGTTACAATTTGTTGTTGAACGTTCTGGTTGATGGGAATAAATTGAAGCTAGTTGAAGATGTGCATTCTAGGATGTTGAGTGAGGGTTTAAAACCTGATGTCTCAACTTTTAATATACTGATAAAAGCCCTCTGTAAAGCACATCAAATTAGGGCTGCAATTTTGATGATAGAAGATATGCCTAGACATGGTTTATCACCTGATGAGAAGACTTTTAACACACTAATGCACTGTTATATTGAGGGTGGAGATTTAGAGGGTGCATTGAGAATTAGAGACCAAATGGTAGCAGCTAATTGCCCTCCAACCAGTATAACAGTTAATACTTTGATTCATGGGTTCTGTAAAGAGGGTAAGATTGAAGAAATTTTTGGCTTTGTGCAAGAGATGTCTAGCCAGGGGTTCTCTCCTGATAGTTTTACCTTCAACACTTTGGTAAACGGTTTGTGCAAAGCAGGACATATTAGCCATGCTATAGATGTCTTGGATTTAATGCTTCAAGAGGGTTTTGATCCTGATTTAGTTACCTATAACACTTTGATATCTGGACTTTGTGAAGCGGGTGAAGTGGAGGAGGCAATTAAGGTTCTGACTCAGATGATTTTGAGGGGCTATTTACCCGACAGAGTCACGTATAACATTTTAATCAGCACCTTGTGTAAGAAGAATCAAGTGCAGGAAGCCACAGAACTTACCCGTGTTCTTGCAAGCAAGGGAGTCTTACCTGATGTGTGTACTTTAAATTCTCTGATAAAAGGGCACTGCTTGAATAGCAATTTCAGTAGCGCAATGGAATTGTTCCAAGAGATGAAGATCGAAGGGTGCCAACCAGATGAGTTCACTTACAACATCCTAATTGACTACCTTTGTGCAAAAAAGAAATTGGATGAAGCAATGAGCCTCGTAAAGGATATGGAATCGAGTGGCTGTGCAAGAAGTGTAATAACATATAATACATTGATAGATGGCTTCTCCAAGAACAGGAGACTTGATGAAGCAGGTGAAATTTTTGATGAAATGGAACTGCAAGGGATCTCAAGGGACTTGATAACTTATAACACCCTTATTGATGGTCTTTGTAAGGCCAAGAGGGTAGAAGAGGCGGCTGTGCTTATGGACCAGATGATAATAGAAGGATTAAAACCCGATAAATTCACATACAACTCCATCCTTTCTCATTACTGTAGAGCAGGTGATGTGAAAAAGGCAGCCGATATTGTGCAAAACATGACCTCAACTGGGTGTGAACCAGATGTTGTTACTTATGGTACCCTAATTCAGGGTCTCTGTAAATCCGGAAGAGTCGAGGTTGCTACTAGGTTGCTTAGGAGCATCCAGATGAAAGGGATGGTTCTAGCACCGCAGGCATATAATCCTATAATCCTAGCACTGTTCAGACGAAAGAGAACTAAAGAAGCCATGAGACTCTTTAGGGAAATGGAGGAGAAAGCTGATCCTCCAGACTACGTATCGTATAAAATTGTTTTCCAGGGCCTTTGCTCCGGTGGAGGACCCATTGATGAAGCCGTTAACTTTGCAGTTGAGATGATGGGGAATGGATACGTACCTGAGTTCTCTTCATTCTACAATTTGGCAGAAGGGCTTTTCGCTTTAGCTAGAGAGGAGACTCTTGTTAAGCTCATTGACATGATCATGAAGAAAGCATACTTCTCGGATAATGAGGTGGACATGATTAAGGGTTTCCTTAAAATCCGTAAATTCCAAGATGCATTGGCCACTCTTGGCCGTGTCTTAAATAGGCGTTATCCCAAAAGGAATTACAGGTGAAGAGGAATGAGTTGATTAGCCATAATCTGTACCTGTACTTTTATTATGAGTTATGATGCAAATGGGACAGAAATTTGTTAGCAGGAAGTGGAGAAGAGGTTCTATATGTAAAGTTTTTCCAGTTTAGAAGCGTTTCCTTATGCCTTGGAAATTAGGAAAACATAAAGGAGTGGCTGCGACTAAATTCTTGTGCTTTAACATACATTTATTTGGTGTTTGTGATAAGAATGCTTGATGATTTCTTTTCTCTTGGTTCCTGTATTTCTTTGTTTTCCTACCCTTCCTCGATGGCATTGTGGTTGTAATTTTTGGTTATCTGGTCATGTTCTTCCCTATAATTGTTCTTCCCTATAATTGTTCTTCCCTAGATTTGTGTTCAGTGATTTGTGAATACAGAGTTCAACAATTGAGAATATGAACATTGAAAATTATGAACATAGAGTTTTGTAATTGTGAATATAGAGTTCAATAATTATGAATCTATAGTATAGAAATTATAAATCTAATTCTGTATGCACCATGCATGGTGCACACGGTTGCACAACATAATTCTATTGGGTTTTTGTTATGGGTGAGTCTCATTTGGGACTGTCTATAAATCAAGATATGTGAGACAAGTCGGGTTAAGATGGATATGTAATACACTAATACTTATGTTAGAAATGTAATATTTTTGAGAAAAAAATATAATATTTAGTGGTTGAAGAATTGCTTAGGAGATAAAAAGTGTAATACTAATTAAGAAAAATATAATACTTTTAAATCAAAATTTAATTTAGTTGGATGTTGGGAAATTGTAATATTTATGAAAAATTCGACCCACTTCATAATAAGTTTAAAAATTCCCATCATTTAATGGGTTTAAGGGATAAAATAGTTGGTAATGTTTTGGCATAATTTTTATCAAAATTTTGAGGAAAATGGTTAAATAAGTTCTTAAATTTTATACAAAAAAATCAATTAGTTCCCTAAACTTTTAAAAGTTACAATAAGCTCATTAACATGGTATTTATGTGCATTGAAGCCCAGAAAGTCATTATTGACATGTAATAATAGGTCATTAAGATTTCAATGAAACTCTGGCTAGCTCCGACAAAGCTCTGAACACTAAGCTCGACGATCGGCAATCGTCGGTCTACCTTTGAAGAAGGCGACCAGCTGATCACGTTTTCCATCAGAGAAGCGACTTGCTGGTTGCCTTCTTCAAAGGTAGATCAATGCCGCCAGTTGCCAAGTTTATGAGTTGAAGCATCATCGGAGGCTCGGAGTTAGTTGAAGTTTCACCGGAACCCTAATGACCTGCTATTACAAGTCAATTACCTCCTTCTAGGCTTCAATATACTAAAATAACATGTTGATAAGCTTAATTGCAATTTTTTAAAAGTGTATAAGCGTAATTGACCGTTTAAGAACTTATTTAACCATTTTCCCAAATTTTGACAATCATGTATGTAACTAATTGAGGATGTAATAACTTTTAAAAATTGAATTTTATTTTGGAGAATTCTATTTGCACTATTGCTATTTACACCACCCTTTGATAGGTGTGCTAGCTTTATAGGTGGTGTAAATATAACAATTTGCTATTTGCACCACCTTCATTAAAGTTAGTCAAACATTTGAAATATTATTTTAATAAATTTAAATTAAATAATTATTTTAAAATTTAAAAAAAATTTTTTTTTTTATAAAAAAAAACCATCGCCTTCTCCGGTGAGAAGGCAGTTCCATTACCACGAATTGATACTTCTTGTTCCAACATTCTTGATTAAGTCTATACTGATATTTGGGGTCCAGCTCCTCTCTTATCTTCTGATGGTTATAGATATTTTGTTCTCTTTGTTGATGATTTCTCTCGGTTTACTTGGAATAGCGTCAGGCCATGGATGAGGAATTTAATGCTTTATTGCAAAATCAGACATGGTGTCTGGTTCCGTCTAAACCTGATCAAAATGTGATTGGATGTAAATAGGTTTTTCGAACCAAGAGAAAAATGGATGGTTCAATTGAGAGATACAAAGTCAGTTTGGTAACGTAACAAAGGAGTTTAATCAGGTTCCTGGTCAAGACTTTTTGACACGTTCAGTCCAGTTGTAAAACCAACCACAGTCAGGTTGCTTCTTTCTTTAGCTATATCTTCTGGTTGGACTGTGAAACAATTAGATGTTCATAATGTTTTTCTTAATGGTAATTTGACTGAAACTATTTACATGTGTTGGATATCCGTTGGTAGAAAACAAATAATAATCCAATAAAATAAGATTATTATTTTCCTGGAAAAGAAGGGAAGGAACGATGGAGAATTCAGCTAGTATTTGGTGTTGGGTTTTTAGCAAGAGTCAAGCGATCAATCTTTTCTTAAAACCTTATTTGCCACCTCCCAAAAGTGCTAGGAGCGGTGTGGCCTAGGCTTCCCAGGATAAAACATGCTATGATTCAATGTTTGAGCACCCAAACAAGGAATTCGGCGAACAAAGCAAGGTTTTGAACACAGTATGGCTAAGAAAGAGTAGGGAGCAGAGAGTTTTGAGGCTGGAAAATGAACTTTCTTGTTGTGTGTAAATCTCTACTGCCCAACAACTTCATATATAGGGGTGGAGGATTTAAATAGCTTTTAATAGGCACTTAAGGGCACCCTTCCACCTTCTTGTAACAGCAACCATTAACATGTGTTTCAATTCAAAAAATTAAAATTGGAATTAATTTCAGAGAATTAATTCTGTAACAACAGAATTGAACACCCAACGGTCACAACAAGACAGGTTCGTGCAGGCCGAAACTTCAAGTTTCGACCACCAGGACGAAACTTCCCCATGGGCCCTATCTAGTCTCGGCCCGCAAGGCCGAAACTGTATAGGCAGCAAGGCCGAAACCACATAAGTTTCGACCACATACAGTGACGTGTATTGGAAAAAAGATACCGAAGTTTGGCATAACTTAGCCCGCAAGGCCTGCCAATTTTCGGACAACATTCGTGCCCGCAGGTGCCGGCGCACACGAGCTCGGGCTTGAATCAAACCTTTTCGATCTTGTTTCTAGTTGGAATTTGATTTGCCCCTCCCCCCCCCCCCCCCCCCACGTGAGAGCCTCTATGGTGGGGGGGAGGGGGGAATTCTCTTTCCAAACCAATATGGGACAAAAGCTCACTTTTTCCTTTCATTTTTCCAACTCAATGGGTCTACTTTGAGAATCAATATCTCATTCACCCATTATCCGTTTTGAGCGTACAATATATCAATCTCTTCGTCTCACTACGAAGAATCCGAATCCACTTTGACCCGACCCAAATCGGAAGTGGACCCCATTGATAATTGTACCACAAAATAGCCACTTAACATGCCATTTTAAGCTATTTTTCCAACAATCCCCCACATGAATGAAAAATTGATTTTCAGAGTATTTTGAAATCGGAAACAACTGTGTTCAAACGGTTGATCCCTGCATAGGATAGGTAGGGAGTCACTATACCCTTTGAACCTTCCCTTATGAAGACATGTTTACTCTACTGGTTGTACGGTAGAACGCGATGTCTTTGAACCGACTGCCGTTTGTGTAGACGATGACATATCTCACACAGGAACCTCCCAACCATGTTCTGTTCTCATGAGTGTGCCTGTTTTGGTCGTGGGTCACCGTTCCTGGTTCTGCGAGAGTTTCTAAAGAATTGTTGCCCATCAATTCTCCTTTGAAGTGACCCTCACTTCTCTCTTACATAGGTGATTCTTTCTTGAGTATCCCGCATACTCAAGAATCATTAAAGCATCAACATGCTAGCCTCGTGCGGGAGTCACTATTTTAACGAGGAGTGGTAGGGAGTTCGAGACCCCCACAGTGACGCGCTCCGTTCCATAATTTAGTTGTCCCATTGAACCAAGGTGCCAGCTAGGTTGGGTATCCATTATAGAACTTTTTAGTCCAAGGGCTTTAGACCCATTCCTCGTGTCAACTTCTCCACAACTTCTTTGCCTAACCCTTTGGTCAGCAGATCCGCTATATTGTCTTTTGACTTTACGTAGTCAATCGAGACAACACCAGTTGTGAGCAGTTGTCTAATGGTATTATGTCTACGACGCACATGTCTAGACTTAACATTATACATATGACTCTGTACTCTCCCAATTGTGGCTTGACTATCGCAATGCACACATATTGGAGGTACCGGTCTTTCCCAATTAGGAATATCCTCTATAAAATGGCGTAACCATTCAGCCTCTTCACAACCTTTGTCCAAGGCTATCAGCTCAGATTCCATCGTGGATCTAGCTATCACAGTTTGCTTAGAAGATTTCCATGCAACGGTTGCACCAGCTAGTGTAAACACGTAGCCACTCGTGGACTTAGAGTCCTTAATATCAGATATTCAGTTCGCGTCGCTATACCCTTCAAGTACAGCGGGATATCTACTGTAGTGCAGTCCAAAGTCACGAGTATACCTCAAGTATCTCATAACCTTTACTATTGCCTTCCAGTGCATAGCACCGGGGTTACTCGTATATCTACTGAGTTTACTCACCGCAAAGGCAATATCCGGCCTAGTACAACTCATAAGATACATCAAACTACTAATAACCCGAGCATATTCCACTTGTGAAATACCTTCTCCGTGGTTCTTGGTTAGATGAATGTTTGTATCAAACGGTGTTCTAGCCATTTGACCATCATCCTTGTTAAACTTTCCAAGGATTTTGTCAATATAATGTGATTGGCTCAACACGAGACCATCAAGTTTTCTAATGATTCTAATTACAAGGATTAAATAAGCCAAACCCATATCCTTCATGTCAAATCTCGCATTTAACATGTTTTTGGTAGACTTGATCATCCGATCATTACTACCAACGATGAGAATATCATCGACGTATAAACAAAGAATGACGTAGCCGTCTATCGTTTCCTTAACGTAGACACATTTGTCACTTTCGTTTATTTTAAACCCGTTAGTTAACATCGCATGGTCAAACTTCTCGTGCCACTGCTTAGGCGCTTGTTTCAAACCATAGAACGATTTAACCAACTTACACACTTTCCTTTCTTGGCCCGGAACCACGAACCCTTCGGGTTGTTCCATATAGATTTCCTCATCTAATTCGCCATTTAGGAAAGCGATTTTCACATCCATTTGATGAACTTTCAAGTTCCGCAACGCGGCTATGGCAAGTAACATTCTAATGGAGTTTATTCTCATCACGGGAGAATACGTGTCGAAGTAATCAAGGCCCTCACGTTGCCTGTAACCCTTGATTACAAGCCTAGCCTTATACTTCTCGATGGAACCATCAGGTTTCATCTTCCTTTTAAAGACCCACTTGGATCCTAAGGGTTTACTACCCGGAGGAAGATTAACAAGTTCCCAAGTGTGATTCTGTAGGATAGAATCCACTTCACTTTTTATAGCCTCTTTCCACATTGGTCCTTCCGTAGAAGTCACGGATTCTACGTACGTTCGAGGCTCGTTCTCTATCAAACAAGATAGAAAATCGGGTTCATTTTCTAATAAACAAGTTAGAGTACCCGAATCATACTCTAACAAGTAAGTTAGAAAATCAGGACCGAATGATTTTCCAACTCTCGCCCGCTTACTGCGTCTTGGCTCGAGCTCGGGTTCTTTCTCAGATTCCCCACTATCATTATCCATAGTTTCGTCAAACGTTCATTTTGACGTACTTGGTCCCTCGTTGGACTTTCAAGGAAATATATTTTTGAAGAAATATGCATTCCTTGATTCTATTATCATGTTCTCATGTACGTCCGGATTATGGGACTCATCTACTAAGAACCGATAAGCACTACTATTATATGCATAGCCAATAAAGATACAGTCCACCGTCTTAGGACCTATCATTACTCTCTTGGGTGTTGGCAGCAAGACTTAGGCAAGACACCCCCATACTTTCAGGTACTGGTAGGAAAGTTTCCTACCGTTCCACAGCTCATAAGGAGTCTTATCGAGCTTCTTGCGGGGTACCTTATTCAAAAGGTAGTTACTTGTCAAAATCGCCTCACCCCACGCATCTTGAGGTAAGCCCGAACTTATAAGCATCGCATTCATCATATCTTTCAATGTATGATTCTTTCGTTCAGCAACACTGTTCGATTGAGGTGCGTAAGGTGCAGTACGCTCGTGTATTATACCTACACTTGCACAGAAGTCACCAATCGGTGCTTCGTACTCACCACCTCTATCGCTTACAACCTTCTTAATTCTTTGATTAAGTTGGTTTTCCACTTCATTCTTATAAAGAACGAATTTATCGACGGCTTCATCTTTGCTCTTAAGCAAATACACATAGCAGTATCGTGTGCTATCATCGATAAACGTGATAAATTACTTATTACCACCTCTCGTTTGTATCGATCTAAAATCGCACAAATCACTATGGATTAATTCTAGTGGTTCAGTTTCCCTTTTAACCGATTTGAAAGGTACTTTCGTTAGTTTTGCCTCAACACAAATTTCACACTTGTTATTTGTGTCAATTTGAAAGTTAGGAATATGATTCATGCTAATTAGTCTACGCATAGAATTAAAATTAACATGACCTAGTCTACCATGCCACAAATTAGAAGACTCAAGCAAGTAAACAGAATTAACTTTGCTTTTATTGATAACAGGAATTACACTGAGCTTAAAAAGCCCATCAGTTACATATCCTTTACCAACAAACATCCCTAACTTGGACAAAACTACTTTGTCTGACTCGAACACCATGCGAAAGCCATGCTTGTTCAACAGCGAGCCAGACACAAGATTCTTCCTCAGCTCAGGAACATACAACACGTTGTTCAATGTCAGTTCCTTCCCGGAAGTCATCTTCAAAACCACTTTGCCCATGCCTTCAACAGCAGACTAACCAAAGTTTCCCATCCACACCTTTTCACCCTCAACGGTCTCAAAGGTGTTGAACATCTCTCGGTTGAAACATAAATTCCTGGTTGCACCGGTATTGATGAACCACTCATGTAGGTTTGAGCCCACGAGGTTCACCTCGGTCACCATAGCCGAAAGGCTAATCTCGACCTCCTTCTGACTGCTATCTCCAACAACATTGGCTTCAGAACTCTTGTTCTTCTTCCTTGGAGCTTTGCATTCAGATGCTCTGTGGTCAGGCTTGCCACAATTGTAACATTCGCCAAGAAACTTGTTCTTGGTAACGCCACCTTTCGGACCTAGTTTTCGCTTGTCCTTCCTGTTCCTCTTGAAGCTTTTACCGTGCTCCACAACGTTGGCCTTAGCGCCAACAACGATAGGAACTTTCTTCTCGTTCGTCCTGTTCCCCTCCTCAATCCTGAGTCGCTGGATCAGGTCCTCCAGATTCATCTCCTTTCGCTTATGCTTAAGGTAGTTCTTGAAGTCCTTCCAACCTGGAGGCAACAAGTGGATCACAGATCCCACTTGGAAGGCTTCACTTAGCACCATGCCCTCGTCACGGATCTTGTCGAAGATTAATTGCAAATCTTCTACCTGACTTAGCACGGTCTTTGAATCAACCATTTTGAAGTCAAGGAATCGGCCAACCACAAATTTCTTTGAGCCGGCATCCTCAGTTCGGTATTTATGATCCAAAGCTTCCTACAACGCTTTTAATGTGCTAATCTTTCGATATACATCATATAGCGTGTCACACAATCCGTTCAGGATGTAGTTTCGGCAAAGGAAGTCCGAATCCTTCCAATAGCCAACTGCCATCACGAATTGTGCATCTTGTTCCTTCAACATAGGAACACTCTCGGACAAGAACCTTGCCAAGCCGAGAGTTGCTAGGTAGAACAACATATTTTGTTGCCACCTCTTGAAGTTCGATCCGACACCAGTGAACTTCTCTGGCTTTTCAGCCGAACCACTTGGTACCGAAGGTACCCGAGTCATGGGAATATATCCCTCGGTGCTCCCAACGTCTTGTGAACCAACGTTCACTGGTAGTGCCTGGGAATTCGCAACATTGTTGTCGTTCCCTCCATTGTTGTCCGCAACAATATTATCCTCCCCATCGATTGACAGTACGGGATGCTCCATTTTCTTCAAGGAAATTAGGAGAAGACCACCAACAGAAAAACGAAAATAAGGTTTTAAGACTGTTGGATATCCGTTGGTAGAAAACAAATAATAATCTAATAAAATAAGATTATTATTTTCCTGGAAAAGAAGGGAAGGAACGATGGAGAATTTGGCTAGTATTTGGTGTTGGGTTTTAAGCAAGAGTCAAGCGATCAATCTTTCCTTAAAACCTTATTTGCCACCTCCCAAAAGTGCTAGGAGCGGTGTGGCCTAGGCTTTCCAAGATAAAACTTGCTATGATTCAATGTTTGAGCACCCAAACAAGGAACCCGACGAACAAAGCAAGGTTATGAACACAGTATGGCTAAGAAAGAGTAGAAGCAGAGAGTTTTGAGGCTGGAAAATGAACTTTCTTGTTGTGTGTAAATCTCTACTGCCCAACAACTTCTTATATAGGGGTGGAGGATTTAAATAGCTTTTAATAGGCACTTAAGGGCACCCCTCCACCTTTCTGTAACAGCAACCATTAACATGTGTTTCAATTCAAAAAATTAAAATTGAAATTAATTTCAGAGAATTAATTCCGTAACAGCAGAATTGAACACCCAACAGTCACAACATGACAGGTTCGTGAAGTTTCGTCCATGGGCCCTATCTAGTCTAGGCCCGCAAGGCCGAAACTCTTGCCGAAACCACATAAGTTTCGGCCACATCCAGTGGCGTGTGTTGGAAAAAAGATACCGAAGTTTGGCATAACTTAGCCCGCAAGGCCTACCAATTTCAGGATGACATTCATGCCCGCAGGTGCCGGCACACACGAACTCGGGCTTGAATTAAGCCTTTCGATCTGGTTTCTAGTTGGAATTTGATTTGCACCCCCCCCCCCCCTCCCCCGCGAGAGAGCCTCTATGCTATACAATTCTACAAGCTCCAAAAGAGCTCTTGTATAAAGGGGGGGGGGGGGGGGGGGGGGGAATCCTTTTTCCAAACCAATGTGGGACAAAAGCTCACTTTTTCCCTTCAATTTTCCAACTCAATGGTTCTACTTTGAGAATCAATATCTCATTCACCAATTCTCCGTTTTGAGCGTACAATATATCAATCTCTTCGTCTCACTATGAAGAATCCGAATTCACTTTGACCCGACCCAAATCGAAAATGGACCCCACTGATAATTGTACCACAAAATAGCCACTTAACATGCAAGCTATTTTTTTCCAACATGCGGCAATTACCGGAGAATGCGAGGGTGTTATATATATATATATATATATCGGTCATGTGCGAATAAGTGCCCATGAGAAAAATGCGAACCAATCAGTGCGCGCCACGTGTCAGCATTCATTGATCGGGTGCACCTACTTTCACCTACAAGTGCACCTACTTTCGCCTGCAAATGCATGTAATTTTTGTCTGCATTCATTGATCGGGTGCACCTACGTTCACCTACAAGTGCACCTATATATATATATATATATATATATATATATATATATATATATATATATATATATATATATATATATATATATATATATTAAATTTTAAATTTTAATTAAAATTTTATTAATGGTACAATTAAATCTTTTAAAATTATTATGGAATCTCGTAAACTACATTTGATCAGTTTGGTGTTAATAACTATATTTACACCCTTATTGTTATTTACACCACCTATGTATTTTTAAAAATTTCCACCTTTCACTAGGGGTGGTACAAAGAGCAACACCCTTTATTTTTATGGCAACCAACTATTCTTTATTGAAGTTCTCAAAATCTGAAAATTTGTGAACTTTTGACAAGAGAATAGGGTCTTTTTGAAAACTTGAAAAATGACTTTTATAAGTTATTTTTGAATTTTTTTAGTGTTTAATTATCAATGAAAAATACTCATTTCAATCAAAGAAAAAATGAGTTTTTTTTTTTTTTTTGAAAATAAGAAAAAATGATTTATATTGAAAACATTTTATAGATTCTTATCACACGTTTATTTCTCTCTTTTTCTCTTCCTTTTAGTGGTGTCAAATCACAAGTTGAGCCATCATATGTATGGTTATTATTTAAAGAGTTCTACTACATGAACTCCTAAATTCTACTCTCTCATTTGTACTCCCTAATGAGGCAAGTTAGGATTGGTTATTTTCAACATGTGGGTCCACAAAAAAATGTCTACATCAAGAACATGTGAGAGGGAGTACAAGTTGGGAGTATAAAATGGGAGTACACCAAGTATTTTCCTTATTTAAATTGAATTGTGCTGTTACAATATGGATTTGATGGGACTGGGGTAATCAATAAAAACAACTTAGCTCGACTCGGCCTAGAACCCAAAACGTTAAAAAATAACTTTTGTTCAATTTTTTTAGCTCAGATTTATTGGCAAATTATGCTGTGCATCCGTATGCACCTTGCATGGTGCATACGGATGCAGAAACGACGTCGTTTTAATAAAACGCGCGTCTCCCCTTAAAAAAAAAAAATCAGGTTCGATTCCCAGCAACAACATATGAACTAAAATTCCATAATAGATGAACTATAATTCCATAATCGATGAACTATAATTCCATAATCTAATCTATGAACTAAAAATTCCAGAATGAATGAACTAAAATTCCATAATCTATGAACTACAATTCCATAATCGATGAACTATAATTCCATAATCAATGAACTATAATTCCATAATCTATGAACTATAATTCCAGAATGAATGAACAATATAATGTTGTTGCTGGGAATCGAACCTGAATTTTTTTTAAAAGGGAGACGCGCGTTTTTTAATAAAACGACGTCGTTTTGGCATCCGTATGCACCATGCATGGAGCATACGGATGCACAACATAACGATTGAGATTTATTACATTTACCAATGACCGATTAAAATATGGATTGAGCTAAACCGAACCAAATAATAAAAAATGTGGCCCAACGTACAACATAAAAAATTTAAGTTTTGTCCTTCAATTTCATTAGTTAAGAGTCATTGTTTTTATTAATTTTTTTTTTTTTTAAATACGGAATATGAGTTTGACTAGGCCAAACTAACACAATAAAAGTCTTGGTATAAGTCTAGGAATGGTAATGGGGCGGGGTGGGGGCGGGGGATATATCCCCTGCCCCAGTGCCCCCGCACCTGCATTCCAAACCCACTTCTCACACCTGCATTTGCACCCGCACCCGCACCCGCACGGGTAATGAAATTCCTACTTCATACTCGCTCCGCGGGAATTTTGTCGGTGCGGGTAATACCCAACTCGCAACTCTAATTATTAATATTACACTTAAATATAATAATAATTTTATACTACAATTCTAATTATCACATAAATTTTTTTTTATAACTTTGAACATAACTCTAAAATTTAATAAGAGTCAATGAAGTTAGTCCTTAATTGGAACTAAAATTGTGTTGGTAGTATAAATTGTATTAAGTGTTTACTCATTATGTTATTTGTGTTGTTCCTATTCAAATTTCATAAACAAAAAAACAAATAACTTTAATTCATTATGCATTTTTAATTATAAAATATACATAAACTTATATAATAAATGAATACTAATAACAATATATATAAGTGCGGGTGCGGGACGGGAATACCTCCCCGCATCCGCACCCATACCTGCACCCATTATCCAAATTATGCGTGTATCTTAAAACTCATAGCGACGGAAATGCGGGGAACCCATTAGGTGCGGATAGAATTGTCATCCCTAGGTATGATCGGACCCACCCACAACTAAAAGAACATTTCTTCGATTTATTTCGTTCATGATTATTATATTTATCATATTATAAATTTATAATTTATAATAATAATAATAATAATAATTATTATTATTATTATTATTATTAGTATGTTACAAGTTAAAAACTATTTTATTTACATTTTTATAATAATAATAGTAATAATAATAATAACAATAATTATTATTATTATTATTAATCATTATAACTATTGCAACTTCTTTTTATAATTTTATTTCAATATAAATACTAATTATTATCAACAATAAAATAATTAATATTTTATAAAAAATAATTTTTAATAGATATATGTTCATGTTTAAAAAATGAATCAAATATTGGAAAAAAATACAATTTTTTAGTTTTCAGTCAAACAGAAAATGATCATTTTTTTTTTTTTTACTTTAAGCAAAACGCAAGAAAGTGAAAATATATTTCAAAAAATATATCATTTTCTAGAAATATTTTTTGTGTTTCCAAAAGGACCATAGGTTAATGAAGATTTTTTTTAGATCAAGTAATTATTACTTCGTACTATTTAATATTAAGCACTAAATATTAAATTCATTAATATTAATATCTAAAAACATTTTTCCAAAATATTGAATCCCCACCTTAGGGTCCTTCGCACCCTGACTCAAAAGAGCATTTGGGATGATGTATATCACGGTAACTTAATGGCTTAGCAGATAGTGCCAAATAACGGTGCTTACAAGCTAGGAATTTATCCACTTTAAGCGTAATTCATACATTGTCGTTGGCGAGTTTCAAACCTATATGTGTAAATGCATGTTATGTCCTAATTTATGTTCTCTTTCTCTCTCTTTAATAAATAAAAAACGTGTATATTGTCATATTTCGTGTACCGAATTAAATAAAATTGTTACCTATCATTATTGTAAGTGTTATTAATCCATTTCACCTTGCATTGATTTCTGGCCATAACGTTATAATGAAACTATAATGGCTAAAGTGTGATCCCACACCATGAACCATTCCTGATTATTCATTTCGTATCATGATCTTTAATAAGTGATATTTAGAGCCATAAACTATAATTTTTTTTTCCTCTAGAACTTTTTACAATTTTCTTACAGGTTACCGGTAATAATATTGCTGACATGAAATTTTTTATTAGTTTTTTTTTTTGGTATTTTTCTTCTTTCGCCTTCGTATTATAATTTTTTTCGTATTTTTCTTTTTTCCTAAACGTATAGGCGTGCTCTGCGTTTTTTGCTTCTCGTTTCTCTGATACCAAACTCCGCAGAGCAGGCCTATACAGAGCAGGCCTGATCTGATTGGAGAAACGAGAAGCGAAAAACGCAGAGCATGCCTATACATTTAGAAAAAAAGAAAAATACGAAACAAATTATAATACGAAGGCGAAAGTAGAAAAATACCAAAAAAAAAACTAATAAAAATTTTTATGTCAGCAATATTATTACCGGTAACCTGTAGGAAACCTGTAAAATATTCTAGACCAATATATATATATATATATATATATATATATATATATATATATATATATATGGCTCTAAATGTCACTTATTAAAGTTCATGGTGCGGCACGAATAATTAGGAATGGTTCATGGTGTGGGATGACACTTTAGCCAACTATAATTGATCATATTCATGTAGGTAAGTAAAACAAACAACCATATCTAAATCTAAAAATATAAAATGTGGCAATCCAGGTTACGCCATTGATTTTTTTTTTTTTTTTTGTTTTTTTTTTTTTTCTTTTTTTTGTTTTTGTGTGTGTACGCGCGCTAAATTGCTAATAGATGTATACATTTTATTTTAAATGTTGTGCATTTCATTTTATTAGGCAAAATTATCCTTATTGTATTTTTGTTAGAATAAACTATTTTTACATTTAATAACTTCATCACTATTACTATACACATACATCCATCATATCTTTTTCTTCTTCCATTATAATTTTATTAAGATTATCAAATAACATTTAATTTAACTATAGATTATATTTGAATTAAATATCTATGAATTGAATGTTAAATTGTGTATATAATACATTCTTCCAAAAGGTTGAACCTCAACCCTAAGGTCAGAAATCGACGATTATCGGTCGAAAACTCCTGTTCCGACCACCTTTCCGATCATTTTGGGTATTTGGAAAAACCTTTGTCGCTAATTCCGACCACCTCATGGGTATTTGGAAAAACCTTTGTCGCTAATTCCGACCACCTCATGTGGTGGTCGGAAGTAGCGTCCACAATTACAATGTGGTCGAAAATTTTGGTCAGGGAGAGAAAGTTCTGAGTTGCGTAATTTCCGACCACTGGTGGTCGGAAAATGCCACAATTTTTTTTAAAAAGTTTTTGTCCGACCACTAAAATACCTAATAAAATTTTTTTAAAAAAACATTTAATATCCACAACTGCTTTTCATCAATTGCATTTGAACATAAAAAGAGCTGCATTTGACATCCACAAGCTGCTTCATCTCTGCATTCTTAAAAAAGTAGAGAGAACTCATTAGACTAATTAAATACAATAACATCTTTCTCTCACAATTCATTATAGAAGAAGCCATCACAATCAAGATAATGCAAGTCATTAAGACTGAAATAAGACCTTTTTTCCATTTTACTGAATAATAATATCTTAAATTTACCACATTTTGTCTGTCTTTTTTTACTTCCATTATAAATTATAAGACTTGTTAACCATAAATTCATTGAGAACAAAATAATTAATGATAAGCCTGAATTTTAACCTGCTCAAGAATAGAGAAAAGCTCCATTGCAGTAGCTTTGAATTGACATGACAAGACAATGAATTCCTGGTCTTGCTCAACTTGCTCCATCTCTGATTAAGAACAGAAAAACACTAGTAACTCACATCTTGATGAAAGTGACAAAAGAGTATTATGAACTAATATTGGTATTATCATTAACATCAAGAGTATAGGATACAAGTAGATAGTAAATATACCCCTAATAAATATGCACAGGTGTAAAATGAAGAAAATAATTGTGTTAGTGCAATCTGTACCCTCCCTCCTATTATTAAGAGTTCATAATCTGTTCTTACACACAAAAAGCAAACTTCAATTCACGATTACATAATATAATTAAAACTGTGCAACAGAAATTTAAGAGTAAAGAAGATATACACATTTAGCTCATGTAATCTATTTTAAGGGTCTGTTTGGAAACCCGGAAAATGACTTCTGGAAATCATTTTCCGGGTTTTTGGTGTTTGGGAAGGCTGAAAATAAAATGGTCAAAGGAAAATGCTTATTAGTCAATGGAAAATGAAGGCTAAAATCCGGAAAATGACTTCCCCTTTTTTTTGGCGGAAGTCATTTTCCATCTTCCAATCAACACACGCTCAAACCTTCTTCTCCCAAAAAATGACTTCCCCTTTTCGATTTTTTTTTCTTCAACCTTCTTCACTGGTTTCCCCAGCCGGAAACCAGTTTGGTTTCCAGCTGGGGAAACCAGTGCAGTCACTGGTTTCCGATTGAAAACCAGTGACTCACTGGTTTCCGATCGGAAACCAGTCTCACTGGTTTCCGACCGGAAACCAGTGCAGACTGGTCTCCGATCGAAAACCAGTGAATTGGTTTTCTACATCGAAAACCAGATCTGGTTTCCGATGCGGAAAACCAGTTCCGAAACCAGATGCAATTTTTTTTTTTTGATTTTTTATGTCAAATCATGTTGCTGTTATTTTTTTTTTTTTTTGTACTGATTATATAATAAAATGTTTTTGCTTAATTTGTGAATTTTAATTTTCAAGACTTGATTATTTATGCATTTATGTTGTTTCTAACATGTAATTGTGATTTCAAATTGTCATATTCAGTATATAATAATTAAAATGTTTTAGTATGCCATTT
This sequence comes from Ipomoea nil, assembly GCF_001879475.1. NCBI lineage: Eukaryota > Viridiplantae > Streptophyta > Magnoliopsida > Solanales > Convolvulaceae > Ipomoea > Ipomoea nil. The sequence goes on along the minus strand of NW_017619276.1, from coordinate 1,266,842 downwards.
TGTTCATTTTCTGGAAAATGAACCAAACACCAAAAACAATTTTTCATCATTTTCTGGAAAATGAACCAAACACCAAAAGACAGTTTTTCATTGTGCAGCCAAACACAGGAAAGGAAAATGACTTTTGGAAAATGACTCATTTTTCAGAAGTCATTTTCCGGGTTTCCAAACAGACTCTAAGATATCCTAGCACTTCCACTAGTAAACAAGTGACAACTTGGCCAGTAAAACAATCAATGTCTTCTCATTAAACACTGAAGATGTTATATTGGGCGTCCTATTCTCCTAATTGTTTCTACTATCTTAAAAGTAAGTAATACCCCACTGGATTTAATTGATCTACATCAATCATTCTTCTATGCTCTAGAACTAGTTGAACCTAATATTTCACAACTTGGACTAGTTCATTGAAAATCAGTAAATCTAACAAGATTTAGTGATTTACTGAACCTGCAAACAAAGTTGCATGTTTAAGAACTGATAACTTAGGATAGAAATGCATCAAATTTCAAACCTAATTGTCGTTGTAGCCACAGAAATAGATATCACCTACGTATATACATAAGGAAACAGCAGAAGCTTTACCAGCTTTAGTCAACTCAAGAGAAGTAATTTGTGTTGTGCAATAAGTCCCTCTGGTACTCATCTCATGTACACGGAATTTACAAAGTCCTTATAGCAAAACTGTGTAAGTCACTCTCCCACTTGGTCTCTCTACTCCTCTTGAGAGATATAGAGCTTGAGCAGCAACTCCCCTGCATTAAAAATTTAAAATAAGACATTGCATAACACATAACTTTGACCAGTTCAATTTCTAAATACAAAAAAACTGACATTACATTAAATTATAAATCCTCAACACTTCAAACTCAAGAGGATATATGACAGATTTACCACTTATGCCAGTGAACTTGCTGCAGACTTTTTTCATCATGTTTGTTAAAATCTGATATGCTAGCTTCATTTTTCAAGGTACACTCTATAGAATCAGTTCCCGTACCTATAACAATTGCATATAATATTGTAATCAAAGAATGAACTAAAGTAACAGATAAACAAGTGAAACCCATAGGAAATCACCTGGAGACAAAGCATGAATGAACTAAGGTAACAGATAAACAAGTGAAACTCATAGGAAATCACCTGGAGACAAAGCATGATCCGCAATACTAGCCTCTGCAGAATCCTGAACAAGGAGAATCCCAGTCACTCCATTATCTTCTTTCTGCCATAACTCTTGCCCCACAAATTTAACACTGCTCAATAATAAAATTATTCTAATCTTAGAAACAATAAAATTACACTTATTTGTGTGATTGAAGCAATTTCTCAAATACTTCTCTACGGAATTCTAGGGTTCAATTTCTCAGATACTTCTCTACCAAACTCACAACAAAATATATAACCTAAACTGTTAATAAACACCACCATCTGACCTGGGATAATGATCTAGCAGATATGTTTCTACACCGGCGACGAGCGATGGTGGCAGATCTGTTTTTCCACCGGCGACGAGCGATGGTGGCGGATCTGTTTCTCCATCCGTTCTTGGCGGCTTGATGGTGAGACGGTGAAAATGGTGAAGTTGTGAGACGTGAAAATGGGTTTGAGCAAATGAGGATGGGTTTGGGTGAGAGAGATGTCAGATGTGGGAGCTGTTCACACTTGTTGGGTTTAGCAGATTTGTTCTACTGGAGGAGGGAGGAGGGAGGCGGCAGGAGGGATAAGGGAGAAACCGCGAAACGCCACTTAGTGAAATTTTGGGGCAAAAATTTGGATATGGCGCCCATTTATTATTATTATTATTATTATTATTATTATTATTATTATTATTATTTTGTCCAAATTATATAAATTGTTTAAATGTATAGTTTAATATCTAAAAACATAATAAGTGTAAATGATTATTATACCATTTATTTATGTTCATTTTTTCATTACGTTTGTTTATTTATTATACTGTAAAAGTTGTACTATACAATATTGCAGACAAACATACACCTACGGTTATAACTTCCGTTATTTTTCCACTATTATTATCATGCACATACATCCACCATATATTTCCTTATCTTCTTCAATAATAATAATTTATACACATTATATATTATATATTATATACTGGAGTTATATGTTTGTTAATTCCTAAATTATAAATATTAAATTTATTAAATTTTTTAATATAAAGACTAATATTGGGCAACTATTTCTGCGCATCGCGCATAGAAAATACTAGTAATTATATAAGTGTAATGTATACAAATTATGAAATTAATAACTTTGACTAATTATAATAGAATATAATTATTAATTATTTTGCATTATTATGGAATAATATACATTGTCGATGTAGCAAGGTTGCGCATAGCGCCTAGGAGGGGGAGAGGAGAGGAACCACCGCCAGAAGATCTGAACTTATCTAGCTCGCCCTCCACGGCTCCACCAACGTCGCCTACCGCCATCGTTGCTGGTTGAGGAGAAAGGCAGAGGTTCAAGGCCAAGAGGAAATTGCTGCTTCACCGCCGTCGCCACAGCTCGCCGCCGATCTGCTGCTTCTCGTGTTGAAGAGGGATGCGACAACAATTTGAACTGGACGTGGCAGAGGCTTACCGTCGCTGGAATCAGTTAGCATGTTGTCAAGCCCTCGAAGCTTCATTCCCGGAAGAAATCTCCCGCCGAGAGCATGAATCCGTAAAATTTCGAGAATCAAACTCTCTACATTACTCACCAATTGAAAATCAAAATCCTTCGAAAATGCCGCAAGCGAAAACCTCCACCTGTTAATGGATCCTGACGACTTCCTCCGGCTAAAGCACCAGCTATCGATCAGAGTAACCACCGAATCGCAACCGTTCTGCTTCCGATCGAGAGGACTGGTGGAAATCACGAAGCTCTCCAAGGATCTGAGGCAGAAAGTCCCCGGTATTCTGGACGTCGAAGTCGATCCCAACGGAGGCCCAAGGCTCAAGAGGCGGCGATGAATGTTCGTCGCGTGTACAAGGGAGAATGACGACGGGATATACACTCAGTACTTGAAATGACGCTATTACCCCTCAAATTAACGTCCACTTAACTTTCATCTGACAGAAGGACCAACATTGGAAAGAATTAGAAAGTCAAGTGTCTAAATTATCCAAATTAAAATTAACTCTTTTATTTTTTCATAACAAGAATGGTGAAATGGTATCTACTAGTAAAAATAAGAGTATGAGTGAAATAATCAATGATAAAAAGATAAATCATGTGACCTTCATACTATTGAATCACCAAAAAAAAAAAAAAAAAAAAAGAGTAGTTCCGACCACCCTTACTTGGTGGTCGGAAATACCAACCACCAAGGTGGTTGGAAAAAGAATAGTTTAAAAAATTTAGACTTATCGGAAAAACTTTCCGACAATTTGTGGTGGGTATTTCCGAACACCATCTAAGGGTGGTCGAAATTCCGACGACTTTCTGACCACTCTACCACTTCGTCGAAAAATGGAAAAAAATCAATTTTTGCGACCATTTTTCGGGTGGTCGGAAAATGGCTATTTTCCAGCAGTGATTATATATTATTTATGTATATATACAAATATATGTGGGTATTAGCATAGTCTCTCTCTCCCCCCCCCCCCCCCCCCCCCCCCCCCCCCCCCCCTCTCTCCCTCTTTCAAATATGATAATTATATATATACTAGTTTTTACGTGCGATTGGGATAATGCCCAATGTTTTTTTTTAAAATAAGTACTTTAAAGTACATTCAAGCAAGATTATATTGGAATTGTTCATGCATAGATAATTGAATGTTGAATTTGCGTATTTAAATAGGTAATTCTAAGTTTACAAATGCAAGATAATATAGTCAAAATTGATTATAATTGTCAATAAAATAATTGTATAGGTATGGTTGAAACCAAATACGGGACATAAGGGAGAGCAAATAAAAATTAGAGCATAAAATCTATATATATATATATATATATATATATATATATATATATATATATATATATATATATATATATATATATATATATATATATATATATATATATATAAAAGTAAAATCCTCCTAACAAATTTTCCCCCCAAAACTTTTGTAGTAAAACTTATTTGGTAAGTAAATGTCAAATGGAAAATAAATAAATAAAATCCTCCTAACAAATTTTCCCCCTAAAACTTTTGTAGTAAAACTTATTTGGTAAGTAAATGTCAAATGGAAATTAAATAAATAAATAAATAAATAAATAATAATAATAATAATAATAATAATCTATCTATCTATATCTATATATATATAAAAGTAAAATCCTCCTAGCAGTTTTCCCCCCAAAACTTAGTGGCATTTTTGTAATATCAAATATTTAGACAAATATGGCATTTCAATAATATTAAAGATTTTACCTTTCTTGAGATCTCTTACCATTTTATAATTTCAATACTAAACCCTTTTGATCTCATCCATTGTGTATAAATACACCTTATATGACCATACACAACCCCAACTAAGGTTAATTATTTCATTAATTTTTGCTAATCATCCTGTGATCTTCCACAGTTGAGGTTGATACGTGATTTGCACGGGTGAGGTTTTCATTATCTTAGTTTCTTTTATTTTTTCTTCTTTTTGGGTTTTGTTTTGTTTTTTGTTTTTTGTTTTTTTTTTTGTTTTTTGTTTTTTGTTTTTTTTTTTTGTTTTTTTTTTGTATTTTCTGATTTTTAAACAACAAAAGTGGTTGGTAAGAAAAAATGTTGATATATTCTTTTTTTTTGGTCTATTTTTGTTGAGAAGATACGGATCTAGAAAGATTGATCGGGAAGCAATAGACTTCTAATCATCCTGTGATCTTCCACAGTTGAGGTTGATACGTGATTTGCATTGGTGAGGTTTTCATCATCTTAGTTTCTTTTATTTTTTCTTCTTTTTGGGTTTTGTTTTGTTTTTATTTTTTTTTTTTGTATTTTATGGTTTTAAACAACAAAAGTGGTTCATAAGAAAAAATGTTGATATTTTTTTTTTGTTTGTTTGTCTATTTTTGTGGAGAAGATACGGATCTAGAAAGATGGATCGGGAAGCAATAGAGTTCCTTGCTCATCAAGATGATAAAGTTTTGTGATCGAGGGACGAATTATGTGTATATGTAAATAGGTATAGACTTACAGAGGGAAGCATACTAAGAAATACAATAAAAACCAAAATGAAATTAAAAGCATTTTTTAGTTGTCAATATATAAAAGCGTTGGAGTTTGTTTCAATTCAATTTCTCCGTTTTAAAGTGTACATTTTTTGTAATAAGAGAGTAGTTTGTCTCTCCCTTCAAGACGTTTTTCTTGCCATTTAATTTTTTTTTTAAGGAAAAAAATGATTAAGTACTGTGGCTTTTTTTCAATAGAGTATTACTTTGATTTTATTCTTCATCTGACATTCCTTGATATAAAATCACTTTACTAATGTAAAATAATGTTATTGAGTTACCATGTTTGCTTCAATATGCTAAGCCATTTAAAATTTAATACGGAGTAAAATTTATAATTGTAATACTTCTGTAATAATATTGAATAAATATTAGTCATATGTTTAGATTTAATAATATATTATATTAAAAGAATTATATATTAATTTAATATAGTGATGGTTAATACGGGTAAACCATATATAAGCAATATTGTACCTTAAGAATATTATACTTAATTATAAGAATTCTACCTAATAATTTTAGTATTAAATGTCATACAATAATTACCATAAACAATGTTTAATAATTTCCAAATTCTATTATGCAATAAAAATTACTATTATAAAATCTTTTGTAATATGGACACATTATTTTTAATTATTTCGATTTAATAATATTATATCTTATGTATAAAAATTCAAATAATACTTTTAGTACTATTGAATATTGATTGACTAACAATTATTTTAATTATTAAGGCAATTAATAGATATCTCGATTTAAAAAGTTTTCAAATATATGAATTATACATAGTAGCATGGAATCAATTAGTAAGACAATTATATTAGGCAATCTAATAAATAATTTACTTTTTAAATTATATCTCCTCTTTAATAAATTATACTTACCTTAATAATTAATTATTAATATTATTACCTAATAATTATATATTGTTACATTTTTTGGTGTAATTATTATGGTAATTTATATACATATATATTTTTATACTTAATGTATAATATTATTGGCATGAAATAAATTATACTTACCTTAATATATAATTAATTTTTAATATAATTACCTTATTTTTATTAAAGGTAATTATTCTGATAATTTTTCTTTCATTATTTTGTGTGATTATTATGGTAATGTATTTAAATTTTGGAAGAGATTATTACAAATATTATAATTAATATAAGTAATATAATTAATGAAATTATTATGGTAATGGCCACAATATTTGGTAATTATAATTAATATAATTAAAGAAATTGAGAAATATAAGATTTCTTCCCTAGAAATATTTGTGACAATTTCATTAAATTACAATTAATAAAATATGAAATATAATTAAAGAAATGAAATTATTAAATTAACAAAACATGAATATTTCTAATCATACATACACTTATGCACTATAATAATCATGCAAAATTTAAATGCAACTTTTTAAATTTTTAAATGTAATTTTTAATTATAAATCTATCAATATAAATTATAGTTAATGAAATTATATTATAGAACTTTTCTATATACATATTAATAAATATTATGTGTATATACAATGAATTATACAATCATATAAGGAAATGCGTCGGATTAGAGTTTAAATTTATTCATACAAAATTTAAAATTTACATTTTTTTTTTATAAAACTAATCAAATGTTAATGTTAATAATAA